>NW_008239547.1:5913827-5941559 GCF_000691975.1 Corvus brachyrhynchos | reverse complement strand
TCTTGATCTTAGTTGAGGACCTAACAGCAGAGTGGGTAAGGTGTGATCTCGCTGCCTTTCAGCTGAGACCACTTGAGTTGCTCAGCCACATGAGGTGGGACATGAGCAGTGGGGGCCGTGGTGAGCACTGTATGGGTGGAGACAGGAGGGACCACTGTGGAATAGCATGCCCTGAGGCAGAGTGAAACAGTGGAGAAACCCCACTTTGCAGCAAAATTTAACCACTGATTGCATGCATCAATTAGCCATTTAATCATAGAAGAAGCACATGGTGAACACATTCAAACTCATATGATAAAAAATCTTGCAGGTGCTGGGGACTGGAAGCACACACTTATTGAGGCTCAACACTAAAACCAGTATCAGGGACACCCTTGAGGGACTCACAGTGGGATAGGGACATGAGAAAGGGTTTTGCATTCACAGCAAGTCACTGTGAAATAAGATCGTGCACTCAGGGGGTTTCTCTTAGGTCCTGAGCAGACCCACAGCCTTCCTTACATGGCAGTGCTTCAGCCATGTGCCAGGATGCCTGTGCCCTGACTGGGAACAGATCACTTTCTTTGCAGTCACACCTTAACCACAAGGGTGGCCTTTTTTCATATTGTTCCATAAGAAAGAATGGAGAGGCAAAGAGCCTGTGTCTGTGCAAAAAGTTCATCATTTAAATTCACCACCCAGTAATGCTTGAACAAATAAAGCTGGGCTTGCTGCCTCTTTGTTCTTTAATAAAGGGGAAAAACCTCTGTTAACCCATGCACAGCAAACTGCAAAATGAGATTTGGTGTCTAAAGATATTTCTACAGTTATTATCAGATTTAGAGACCTCCAGCTATATCAGTACCCAGACATCAGTGGTAGGGTCAGTGCTGTTCTGCTTATCCTGCTTAAGAAAACATTCCTTTTATCTAATAAAGTTTTCTGAATCTGTGATTCTTCCTCTGTTGTTCATTTTGGTGCTCTTCTGTTGCATTTAAACCATATTAGATTTACAGCAAGCTGCCATTGAGATGATACCCAGTGACCTATTTGCATTGGCCATCTCTCACATGCTGATGTAATGGTGCATGACCTATCAGCAGAACATTCAAAAATGGAAGATTGATTGGGCTAAGTGTTAATTGTTCTATTAAAGGGGAAAAGAAATGCCGCACACCCTCCTTCTCTTAACCTCGAGTCTGACCTGATACTATCTGTCACAAGTCAAAATATCCTTCCTACTTCCACACCTGTACAATTAACCCTAAATAATTACAGTCTCTAATGGACCCAACATGTCAGGTTAAAATCAGATTCTCCAAAGAGATTTGATGAAGTGGGTTGAGGTAATTCTGTTCCAGTGTGGCAAATGAAACATACATTACTATTAGAAGATATGAGATGATGCTGATCATTTATAAGGCCCCTCATTCTGAGAGAAGTGGAGATAATATATCACCAGGAATAAGGACAGTGTGGTAACACTGTTGATGTGAAAAACATATTTTAAAGCATGAGTGTGAGACAGAAAAACTGCCTAGCTTAAAAACCTGATGTATTGTTACTAGACAGTCATTTGAGAAAGATTTACCCTGAAAATGAGATAGTCAAATATGCCCACATTTCTCCTGCAGTGGGTAGATAAACACCAGGTGCCTGACTCTGCTCAGTAAAACATCAAAACCAATGTCAGAAACAGCAGAAATTTTATGAAACACAATGAGCTGATAGTCTGCGATTTTTAATTCAGTTTCCTCAGTGTTTGTTGTCATGCTAAGCATTGCAAGACATGTATGGGATAATAAACAACCCAACTGGTTAAATTCAGCAGTACTACTAGGAATAGCATAGTAGGTCCTGAGCTGGTAGCCATCTAAACCACAGATTCTTTCCAAAGTAAGCTGGAGATATCCAAAAAATTGATGATAGTTAGCCTGAGTCTAGTATTCATGTCAAACAGGAGACTTGATCTATCGCAAAATAGAGCTGCTTGCCTGGCAGCCGTCTCTGGACAGGCTCAGTGACTTTGCTGACCAACAGCAGTTCACAGGCACTAAAGGCAATGGAATGGCACTGATAACAATGCAAAGTTCCATGAAGGAACAGAATATACCAAAAGGGACTAAAAGGGAAACTGTAAATGGTTGTTGGGAGAGCTGGCATCAAAAATGAACATAGAGCTGGAGTTCATATTGCATGAATTTCATCTCCTCTGCAGTAACTCCCTCTTAAGTAATTTAGGGCTTTCACAGAATGTCTCCCAGAACTACAACATCACTCGGTAAAGGGCAGAGGCAGACAACCGTCAGCCACTCCTAACAGCAAAGAATAGCTGGTGGATGCATTCAGCTCCTAAATTACCTACTGGAATCTCTTGCTTTTTAATAGGTGTCAAAAATTGTCACAGATCCAGCCATATTGTTGACCTGGCATAAAAGAAGCCCGGCATCAATGGTCATCAGTGTGCATCAGCTTCCTTTAAAATAATGTCAACACAAACTAAAATTCCTCTCTGAGAACCTATACAGTGGGGTGTAATAGAGGCACAAGTAATCATTTGAGTAGACCATTTATCTTAGAGTAGCATGTACTTTACCTTTAAACCAGTATGCAATTTGCCACAATTTTCATGGGAAAAGGATTTGGGAACATGACTTATATTTTAGTTTGGCATATTTTTTGCATATTTTATTTGGGCAATTTTTATTTTGACATATGTTGGTGTATGATAGAGCTAGTTTGTAGCAGTGCCTAGCGTGTGTCCTTTGTTAAAATTGAATAGCTAAGGTCTAGGTCTTAAAAAACAGCGTAAGTGAAAGAGAGGGATACTGTAACTCACTGACTCCACTCAGGATGTGAAGGCATGCAACTGCTCAGAGACACAGTCAAGTCTTAGTCACTGCTGCAACAGTATGACGAGGAAAAGAATTTTTCAGGAGAACAAAACTATAAAGACAGTGAAAGAATTCAGGAATGCGAATCCCACTGTCTGTCAGTGGCACAGGTTCTTAAACACTCAATGGCCCAATTTGCAGAAGTATTTAGAAATCTAAAATTTGGATAAGCAAATCCTGCCATTTCAAAAAGCATCCATTCCACTGACACAGAAATCTGCATCTTTAAGGGAAAAATTACCTTAGAAAACGTCTGAAGTTGCTTTAGATAGGATTACACTCTTGCCAGTTAGACTTTTGAAAACTTTACAGGATGATATATCACAAAAGCCAGGAGAGAAAACAAGCCTTCCAGTTCCTCCCAAAAATTAAAGGAAAATAAAACATTATCCCTAAGCTCTTTAAACTCACTGATTAAAAGCACACTGCATTTAGATCAAATTTAAATGTGACTCTTTTTGGGCTGACAATGTCTCTTTAAGGTAAGTACTTTCAAATGGAACAACTACCAATTTATGGAATTTTTAATAATCAACAACCTTGACAATGTCCTTTTGATTAGCCTGCAAAAATGAAGTTGCTTTTGATAGGAAAGTTCATTAACTTATTTAAAGTCTCTACATATTATGCTGAACAGTCTGAATATCAGCAATCTGTCATTGGAAAAATTTAGTAACATATGCAATTTTGCACCAAAATTCAGCTATGGGAAACAAAGATCTAAGTTGTCTTCTTTCTTAGGCTGTTCTGAAAGATGCTTATAGCCAAGTAACATTTTTCTTTTGTGCTGGATACAGCAAACATTAAAGAGAAAAAGAAATGTCATATTTACCTTGAATCACACTGGATGACCCCTTGCAAGAAGTCAAGAATTCAACTGGTTTAAGGATATGAAAGTAATTTTAATATTTCAGAATCATATGTTCCATTAGTTCCCACAATTTTAGTCAAAATTAACCAGGTGAGAAAGTTACTGCATACAAAACATAATATGTGGTTATCCACTATTTAGTCAAAATAAATGAATGAAAATTATAGAGCGATGATATAAGAGTGGGATAAGTTCTTAAGATCAGATCTCTTTAACAAGTAAAGAGGTGGCTGGTAGATACAAAGAGATGATGTCTGATGTTAAAATAAATCCAAGGACCATGTTCTGCCTTCATGGAGGTATTTTTTTCCCCTCACAATTACATTTAATGCCTAAAATGTGATCTTTTTGTTGGCTTGCCTGCCCAGGAGCTACCTTAGGGAAATTTTGACCTTGTCAGGACCAGGGAAGGGAACGTTGAGTGACTGAGAGAGAAGAGGATTTTTAGTCTGACATTTTTGGTTTTGGCTTGCTGCTTCTTTACTGACTTCATTGATGAAATAGCTGCCTTGTTTGAATAAGTGGTAGCAGATTGCAGGCTGAGCTCAAGCCCTATTAAAACAGCACAGTGGAATATTATGGCTGGGACTGACACAATATGAGTATTTCCTTCTGTTCTTAGTCCTCTTGCACTTCTCTCCCTACTACATTACTTTTTAAAACTCAAAATCAGAGCCTTGAGCAGAGTTTCAGCACCCTTAAAGAGAGGATACCTTGCAGAGTATAAAGAGCTTTGACAAAGCCACTCCTCTCGGTACGTATTAGGATGAAACTCTCATGCCCACTCCTGTTAACCCAGCATCTCCTTTTTTCCCCCTTCCGTTTTAGCAGGACATTCTATGTCCTGAGCAATTACCACTCTGTTTTGTTCTCACTTCCTCACTTTTCTACCTCTTGTCACCTCTGTCTTTGCTGACCTCTAAGTCATTTTCTGCCCCTGGTGTCCCCTCTCTGTCCCATGGCTGTGGGCATTGCTGGCAGCACTGCCAGCCGTCCTGGGGGGCCAAGGGGCAACAGAGGGAGAGGAGGGATGTTTGTTTGGAGCTACAGCTGTGTTTATGGGTAATTTACATCTCTTTCACTTGCACAGTGAGCCACCAGAGGAAGAAGGCAAGTGAGGAACAATAAAATTGTGGGCTATGGGATTGGTTTTGCCATTGTTGGCATATCAGTGGCTTGAAATGCAGCAAAATTTAATAAAGATACTGATTAACTGCAACAGCAGCAAAAACACATGGACTCCAGCACCTAATGGATGTGAAGCATCCTCACTAAGATCTTGTCTCATCTCCTGACCCGAGTGCAAAGCATGTTGGTAGAATGAATAGGTGTTGTAAGTACTAGAACTAATGTTATTGATAAGACTGACATGCTGATCCTTATCTGACACTCTTCATGCAAGATCTGATTTTTTAAATTCATCGTTATCTTCAAATGTTTTTCTGCAATTTGGACTTAAAGAGCTACTCTTCTCATGACTGTTAATATGTCAAATTTAGAAGTGTTTAGTACAGTGGTTATCACTTTATTGCTTATCCAATAGTAGCTAAAGCTATGTTAAAACAGCAAATGCATAGTTTAAAATGGAAGAAAGGATGTTTCTTAGGAAAAGTTTTAATGGAGGCACTAAGATTATCAAGTCCTCAGGGTCTTTTTCCAAAAAAATATGAATGAGGGAAAACAATGAACTGTATTAGAGGCCTGACTGAAGTGTTAAGTATAATTTCTGCTGCCATGAACACCATAAAATGAAACGATGTGCTTATCTGCCCAGAATATAGAGCTTTTTTCTGAATAACATTTTCATGGGGAATAAAAGTAGCAACAGTCATAATGCAAATTCAGTCTTACATTTTTAAAAAGTGACTTATGATTGCAGCCATTTAAAATGGGAACGGACAGAATAAAGCATATTTATCTTGTTAATAAGGATGTGTTGTTTAATCTGGATTTAAAAAAGATAAAGGGAGAGTACAAAAAGTTAAGTTCCCTATAAAGGCAACCAGAATTTTAAACTGAAACAAATCATTAAAAATAAAGATGAAAATAATGGTCCACATGTAAAGCTCTAGTGCAGAGAGTTAACTGTGCATTCAGCTGAGCACGTTTATCCTGCTCTGCTGAGACAGACTGGTAGGGTAGAAGATTTTAAGCATTTGTTCATTTAAAGATAAGGATAACTCTGTGCACAGAGCACTGCATGCAGAATGCAAAGAGACTCCCTTCAAAGTCTGCTCAAGTCAGTAAACAGACTTCTTCAGCTTTATAAGAATTCTTGCCCATCCTCTTGTAATTTCACAGGCAAACTCTGCCATGGCAGCTACTTCTAATTTCTGTTAAATGAATGATGTCTTATTCAACTCAGACTGATAAATAATTCTTTCAATTATGGGTCTGAGCTTGCTATCTCACAGACTCTGATGCGTTTGGTTTAAGAATCAACATTATGACTCATCTGAATTATGTTACAGCAAAAAACCTTATTTGGTTGATACAGTTTTTTCCTATCAAAATGAAGCACAAAGTAGCTCTTCCCTGATTTTTCTCTCTTCCTCTGTCATTCATTTTCTTGTGCCCATTTTTAATACAGAAGCTGACTTTCTGAGAAGTGTATGCTTTTCTAGAGCTCAAAAGTGACACATGACCTTACCTGTCTTTCATTATTTCCTTTACAGAATTTTTTATTCAAATATTGTTTCAAAACTTGTGCTCACAAAACAAATATGCAAATATCAATACTTACCATTAAGGCAATCCTTTCAGTTTGGGCAAAAATCATGTTTAGGATCTGAGAAAACAAAGTGGAATATATTCTTTTTTGCCTGTAGCTTTGGAAGCTTGAAAGTCCCATCATCCTAAGAATTAAATTGGCTTACTCTAATGCATACAGATGGCAATGCCTTGTGCTAGGTACAGATGCCATTTTTTTTCTCTTTGTCCTCAAAGGAGAGAAGGAAAAGTCTAGTCTGTCCACCTGCAAAAAACACTGAGATTTCGTAACATAAAGGTGAGTTTAAGGATTTATTCTACATAGTCCTATATGCATATTTTGAGACATCTTTTTGTGAATTTAATAATATTTTTGACAGAGTCATTCCTCAAGTGACTTTTCTTGGATGGAAAACAAATTTAAAATGTGATGACTGCTGAAACGGTAAAGAAGTAGCTGCTGAATCCTGTGGTCCACAAACATTATTGGCAAAGAAACATGGCAAAACTATTTTTTGAAGTGTGTCTATTCATAATTTTAAAAAGGAATCACTATAATCTTCATTAGGCAATCTTTGAGAAGTCTACTGCATGAAAAGAGAAATCTTCATTTCAGTTCATTGACTATTCATGCAAATATATTTCTGACTTGTTTTTTTTGTGCATGACAGTCAGTGATTTTGCTTAAATTGCTATTTTCTGCTCTCAAGGCAAACAGTATCATTTTCAGGCTCAACATTGACTGCAAAAACTTCTTATGAATAAAAAATTCAGGCTTTCAATTCTAATACCCACAGCCTTAGTTTCCAGTGAAGATATGTAGGCTACAGTAAGTACTCATAGGGATGCTCAAGGAAAGCACAAGGTTCTCAGTATCTGTGAGTAACTGCTGACAAAACTGCACAGCCAAGTGAAATTCCTGGGATGTCTCTCTCAATTTTGATAATATAAAAATTCATTATCCAGTTAGGTGAGTGTGTGAGTGTGACTGAGATGAAGGTGTTTGTTCTTAGAAAATGTAAGTAATTAAGTAGATCATAAATCAACATTGAACTATTCCAAATATAAACTGGCTTTATAATATGTACATATACAGCCTTATTTACATGAAGCTTACACAACCCTTATACAAGAAGGGAATGACCTTATCCTGGCTTGATTCATGTAGGATAATTGGATGATTGTTTCTTCTTTAGAAAACTTTGGAGTCATTCAATACATGTGATTCACTGGAAGGAAAACAGCTTAAAGAGATAGCAAAGACTTTGCAAAAAACCCCCCAAACCCAAAGGAAACTAAATCTTTGCATGTTAAATAAGGACAGACACCATTTTCTTCAAATTCTGATGAGTGCTAAAATGAGTCCTATGAATTGTCTTAGTTGTGGCATCCTCAGATTTTCTGTCTGGTTAAAGTTTCGTCAAAATCCCATACTTAAAAAAAGGACTTTGGAGGACAAAATGTAAGAGGAACATTTTAATTGCCATTGGTCCTAGGGAACACAGGAGTCCTGAAGATCATATTTCTTAGGATTTTAATTAAGAGAGTTCTTTCAACAATCTGCTGTCAGTCAGATTTGAACACTACTTTTTATATTTTCTTCTGCTTTCTTAAGTACATACTCATACTTCCTGCATGTTGTGAATGAATAAACCAACCCACAAACAAAGGTTATCCCTCTGCTCTTAAATCCTTCTGGTCCCTAGACATTTCTGACTGATGGAAATTGGATGTAGAGGCAAGGCAAACTACTCTGGCTAAATGCTTCTGAATAGGATGATGGTCTGCTGCTACATAAATCCTGTGTGCTGTCAGATCCCTGGAGCATTCTTTGTTCTGGCCTTGGAAAGACTTCTTGTCAGCCCACCAGACAGTAAGAAGAAAACTGCAGTTGATTCTGTCAGAACATCACACTAAATGAAGAAAGTGATGATTCTCCCTACATGTACATTCAAACTTCTTTTTCAGAGTTACCCCTGCTTCTAGCTCAGTTAGAAAAGGCTGAGGAAAAAAGAATTTGCCTTTTAATTATCCAAATGTTCTTTTCAGACAACAGCTACCAGTGAAATTTCCTTGAACAACACATTTTTTTCTCTGCAGTGTTGCAAACAGGGAGAATATAGGACAGATGGGGAAGAGGAAAAGGTGGTAAAAGAAGTAGAAATATTGTGCAGTAATTTTTCTAAATCTTTCCTTTCTGATGTACTGTGCTGTAATCATACACAAGCCATGCCACTTACCACTTGAAACTGCAAGCAGCAGAGATTAAACAATAAGCAGTTTCTGAGGAAGTAGAGTGGGGTGATAAAGCTTGTTGATGGGGCTGTTATTCAGGGTAGTAGAAATGACAGCTCACATGGATGAAGTGTCATAGAGGACCTTATGATACTGACTGATTAGACAATAAAATGGCACAAGAATTCAATATAGTTAATGTAAAGTGATGTACAAAAGAAAAAAATCTAACTTCACCTGTAAAACGATGAGCTCTGAGGACTTTAGGAATGAAATTGTGGGGTATCAGCTTAGTGTTCATTAGTAGCAAAAATAAATCAAGTGTTAAGAAATGCTAGGAAAAAGATTTTTAAAAACCCAGAAAAGATTACTGTATATATTCATTTTTTATCTGCTCTTTGAGTAATATGTACAATCTCAGCTCCCCCATTCAAGTTTAAACTAAGTATCCAATCCATGTAACACTTTGAATGGCAATAAAGCCACCTCAGATCGACTATGACAAACATCTATAAAATCATGAGAGGCATAGAAAAAGTGGGCATGGATCTCCTGCAGCACAAGCACTAGGAGAGGAGAGCAGCTATACCTACAAGTTAGTAGTTGAAAAGTTCACCATAAAAGAGGAGAAGGTCCCCATGGCATGTACGTAAGCTATGGAATTTCTTGCCACAGGATATTGCAGATGATAAAAGTTTATGGAGTTCAAAAAGCAACTACAAAAATATATAGTGAGAGGGCTAGTAAGTTCAAAGACATCAGCAGCTAAGGAAGCTGTGTGTTCCAAATTGCTGGATTGTATTTTGGGCAAGTGTCACTTGGTGCTTGCCTTGTTAGACTGCTAGATAAAAGATGCTGAGCTATATAGACCATCAGTCTGGTCCAGCACAACTGTTTTAATGTTCTTTTGTGACATAGGTGGGGTTGTCAAAGTGGAAAGGATGAAGCCCCAACTCTGTTGAAACAAGAAATCTCAGCTCTCTTCGGCAGGGTTGTGATACAAACATCATTCAAAGGCTCTTTTTATAAAAAGGCATCGTTCAAGTATATATGTATTTGCAACTGAAGTGTACATAGGGTGGTACATACAGTTTTACATACAGATTTTAAGTCTCCCAAAGAGAGATGAATTGATTGATCACATTTTAGAGATGGAGAGGAAGCGTGCAAACACTGGCATAAAGGGACTTTGAGTCAGTGACTTTAACTCAGGATTGCAACTTACAACACCTTTGTTTCTATTTTTGAGAAAGCCAGGGCCATGGTGTGAGACATGGTCAGGTCAGATCATTGGAAATATTTGCTCTTGAATCAGGGATATTGATTTGATTTCACTGAGAAGAAAGGCATTTGTGGGAGTTTTTATCTCTAACTACAGTTTATTGCTTCTGTTTTGTCCATTAGGATGCTCTCTGCTTTATTTCTTGATGTTAATTTACTGCACCTTAGCGAATCTAAAGTATGAGGTTTTTTTCTGGCATTTTAGCAAGTAAAATATGATTCCGAGAACTCAAAAAAATCATGACCTAACCTTTTCCAACATAATGATAATAATGATACCATTTACAGGCAAAAAATTGCTTTAAATTGGTTAGAAAACACTTATGTTAAAAGACACCTTACCAACATGAGGGAAGAAAATGAAGAGTACATTTTCATAGTTAATTTTGGTTAAATAGGCTAATGAATGGTTTCTGCATAATAGCCAAGATTGCCATGTGGCTGCAATCGCTGCTGGGAGAAAATGCTGCTTGTTTTTCCTTTTCAGTTTGTTCTTGGATTCTCTGCCTGGCTTTATATGGATCCTGTGCATGGCATCAACAAATTAAAAAAATCACTTGTCTGATGCCTGAGAAATAGAGCCATGTGTCTGGCCTATTCAGAAGGTGGATTTGCCTTCCCTTCACAGATTTTTGCACGCCATTTTCTGTGTTTGAGCACAGAGTTAGAGCACAACATCCACATAACCCATCCTAGAAGATTCTGGGTTCTGAACAAAAAGATCTGGTGTGAGAATAAAACCTAGTAGTACCCAGAGTACCAAGCCTTGCCTTAAGCTGGTTACTACGCAGAAGTTAAGCTTGGAGCAGACTAAGAGATGTACAAATCAACCAGGATTGTACCAGCATCTGTGCCAAACCCTCTGTTTACAGTGCTAAAGGATTGACTTTCGCTACTCTTAAACCTCTAGGCATGAGGTTTACACTCTGCTTCACTCTTTGTACATGCCTGTTTACCGTCCAAAGTTCTTCCAAAACCCTGAGTTTTGCTTAGAATAAGGTTTCAGAGAAATAACTTCTCAACTCTTTGCCTCCTCCTTGGAGCCCTGCAGGAACACTTCAGTCATGTTTTTCATGACTTTTCTCTGTAATTGTCAGTGATAATAACTTTTTTTTTTTTTTTTTTTTAACAGAAAAGGAATCTGGTATTTGTAATCAACTGACAGCAGGAGCTGGGATTTCCAAAAAAGCATCAGAGATGGTGAGATTCATGATAAAAGTCTGCCTCAGGAGATCTGCTTTCATCTTTTACTCTCTCCATCTTTTTTCTTGCTTACAGGTTGCAGCAGTGAAGCCCCGAATAAGCCTCAAATAGTACTAAAAAAAAAAAAGACTTGGAAACTCACCCATTGTGACTGCAAATAATACTGTTGGAGTGGCAGCAGTTTTTCTGTTCTTGAAGAGCTTTCAGATTTGAGCTGTCCTGCAACAGAAGCTACCCATGGTGTGAAGTAGACTTTGGTCTGAAACTGCAGTGGCTGTAATTAAACTTAATTGAAACCATGCCTGTGAGACAGAGGCACAGATGTCTTTAGGAGCATCACTACAGCTGCATCACTTCTGAATAGAAACCACATTAACAAGGGGAAAATAAAACCCAATATAAGGTACTGTGGGTAAGCTAGTGTTGTGTAATGCCCCAGATTGTACTGCAAGAAGAATTTATGGTAGAACTATAAAGCTATTGGGGTTTTTTGTAAGTATAAAAAGCTGTAAGGATGAATAGTAGTTTTAAATATATGTATTTCCTTTCTGTTGGTCCTTCACAGGTTCACTGTATTTTTATTGCTTATGTCTAGCCACAGGGGAAAGCTGATTAAGTGGTCTAATTTTTCCTTATCTCCTATCTTCACTGCTTGACCTTCCTGTTTGGGTGTATTGGGTATTTCCAACTAAGTTTCTATTATGAAATCCAGATTGTGTTCTGGAAATAAGTAGTTTCTGATGAACTACAAGAGAAACACAGGTGGGTTTCTGATAGGAACATGCTTGAGTTCTTGCCAGCTCATCTTATGGGCTTCCAGAGGCTTCAAAGCAACCGTGTTGTGCAGAATCTGCCATTTTGACAAACTCCGTCATGCTGGTGCCCTGGGGCTTGATTTCCTGTGAGTCTGCAGACTCCCTGCCATACATGCATGAACCACAGGAGCTACAGATCAGCTTTCCAGGTGAGATCTGAAGTCTGGGCTCGTTTTCTTTTTCAGCTGAGACTCTTCATGAAGCATGCAGTAGTTCCTAACACGAACTGGGGATCCCAGCAGCACCGCCTCTGCATCAGTGCTGCTCTCCCATGATACCCTGACAGCCAACAACCAAGCTCAAAGCTATTGTGTTGCCCATCAGACCTTTTGATATTGTTACAACCAGTGGGAAAAGATGAACTGGGAAGAACAGGGAGATTCTAGCACAGAATCCTGTGAAGGATTACTGTGATGAACTGGGGAAATGCAAACCTTGCTGCTGTAGTCTCCTGCCTCTGCAGTACACAGCCTGGAAACCCTGAGGACTTCAGCTCTGTTATTCACTCCTGCAACACTGTGTTTGGCAGCCTTGTAGGTTCCTCTCCGAGCCAGCGATCTCATGGCTTCAAACCCATTGCTGTGGAAGAGCAGGCAGCAGTTTTCCAAACTCAGCCGTAAATTGCAGCACTTCTATAACTTCCTGCAGTCAAAAGAGCCATGCCAGGTACCTCACAGCTTGTGCTTCTTCCAAATGTTGTTGTGGGTGTCTCAGATGGTACCGGGCATATATGGTTATGCTGCAGAATTTCCTGTCATTTTCTTTCAATGGAATGTTTTAATTCTTTCAAGAAGAATCTTAACACAATTAATTTTCAACGGCAACTTCTACTTAACATTTCATTCTGAAATGAAAGGCTGTATTATTTGGAATTTCAGAATACTTTGTAAAATGGAAAGAGTTAAACTAGACGAGGTAAGCATTGGCATTTGAAGAGAAGAGACCTGGAACTCTTCTGGCTCTTTCAACTCTCTGCTGATAGAATTTCCCTGGCTTCTCTCAAAAAAACCCTTAGAATACTGACACTCACATATGTGGTGGTGCAAGTCACGCCACCCACTCTGACCACTGAAGATCCCACCAACACCAAGTTGCGCTGGTCAGGCACCAAAGTCTAAAGGAGCTCACTGCGGTGAGGGTGAGAACCCACAATCCCCCAGTTCTATGATTTACATGTTTCCCTATGATTGGTTCATGATTTCCCCACCCAGTTTTATGTATAAGTTCATGTATATTCATTTCCCTTAGTTAATATGTATTAGTTCTAGAAAGTTCTGTGGTACTTGACACCCCACTGGTTCCTTCCCCCAGCCCCTCCTATGCGTTATTCCCATTGGTTCCCTCACTGCCTACTTGCCCTTATCTCATTGGCTGTAATCCCTTTCACCGCCTTTTCCATCCCCACCATAAAAATCCCTGAACCCTACCAAAAATCTGGCTCTTTGTTGCTGTCCCTTCACCTGGCTAGGTTTCGGCATGGAATCCATATGGAGAGTTGTTGGGGTCTCCTCCCCTGCGGTGTAGCCCTGGCAGAGGGGCCCTGAGGGCACAGACACGGGGTTTCCCTGCCCCTGCTCAGCCTCGTTCCCATTGGTTGGTTTGTGTTCCCTGCGCGGGCAGAAGGACCCTTGGGCCCGTGACTGGAACAGTTCCTGGGCAGAGCCCCGGCCATGCGGCTGGAGAAATAAACATCTCTGAAACAGCTAGCAAGAATCTGTCCATATATATTTCTTTTCCATGGGACTCCTGGTTTGATATATGCGTGTTACAGTATCTGCAGTGTAACAGAGAGTCCCCTCTCTTCTTTTTTTGCTTCTGCCTGAGTGCCCTCACAGCTGCCTCAGAGAAGATTGCTCCCTCGGGTGAGGAGCTCTTCCTTTCCTTTTTGTGTGTACTGCCTTCCAGAGAGGTTGCAGCCTAGACCTCCGGGCTCCTTTCTGTTGTGCAAACCTCCACACGCGTGCACTGTTTCATACTCATTTACTCTCGTTCCTTGTCTAAGACACGTCACAAATTATTGTAATATTGCAATTACTAGTCAGAAATATTATATCTAATTATGCTAACACTGCAGCACTGGCTTCACTGATGAGATCGGATTCTGTCTGATCCATTTGAATTCTTTTCCTTCAAATACCATCCCAGGCTGTCTCTTCCAGATGAAAACTCTCACCAGCCCGGTCTTCTCTTTTTTGTCCCCTTGCCAATCACTTCCACTGTGTTGTTGCTCTATATTGTATATTTATAAATTGCACATAAGGTCTCCAGATGTGTAAATATTTGGTTTGTTTAAATGCAAGTTGTAAGTACTGCTTTTTTTTCCTGCTTTCAATTTGTTAGTGTCATATTTGTTGCTTCCAGGAGTAATTAGACTCCCAAGTTTTTCAGGAAAGGGAACACATTTTCTGGCTTGGCACAGTGAGCCCCAATCTTGACCAAGACCAGGAGGCATTGCTATAACATAAATAAATAATAACAGCTCTAAAAATCTTTCCGTTGCCTTAATGGCTATGAGATCTCTGTGCATTTTTCTGATCACTATTAGTAGTCGTAGAAAGCATTGTGATAACGTCAATAGAAGCATGGTACGGTAATGTAAAATTAATGAGCTAGATGGTAATCTTTTTAAGCAAATCGTGTTCTGTAATACAGCACACCCTCTCAATTAGTCTGTTCTCAGGAGCCAAGGAATCAGTGTATTGTGTGTCGAGTGCATGGTAAAATTGACTGCGCTACTCGGGAAGATCAGCGCAGCTGATAGCCAAAGTGAATAACCTCATATGGAACATAACCTTACAGTGGAGAACGTTACAGAGGGGATTCATGGGACTTCCATGTTTTTAATGTCCCACAAGTATTTATTAGTAAAGAGAAGGGGACTTCAGTGACTTTTGTTATGAAAACCAAATTAAGGAACCTGGGCTGTAGTCTTTTGAAAGCCTTTGCTCTCCCAGAGCACTGATCATGTCATTAATGAAAGGTATGACTAGCAGAGAGGTTGAAGATTTGTTTCATACTTTCCATGGCTATGACCTCTCAAATCATTAAGACTAAGATTCAGACTTTTTTACCTGGTGCAATTGATATCTGAATCACTCCATAGTAAACACTATGAAGCATGATACCAAATAGAAAAGGTCTATGGTGTGCAGTCATGGCAACTGACCTGCCAGTCTGGAGGGAAAAGTTCCTTGGTGGAGGGAAGCCTGGGGCTTGTACAATGCTGACAAGGAATAAGATTATGCTGCTTTGTCTGATACTTTCTGAACACCAAGCAGAGTTTCCTTCAGTTCTACCTCTGCTGCCTTTTTTGCCTGTGCATGGTATGCTCTGGGCAAAACACAGGTATCATCAACACAAAGGAGCTGCAAGCTGATGGATAAAACTCACTGCAGTAGCAGTGATACAGAGAATATATTTGATCCTATAGCTCACTCAGAGAAACTTCCAGTTTCTTTAATGAGCTCCATGGGAATTTGATTAAAGATTTTCAGACTGGGTTCGTTATTTCTGATGAAGTACTAGTGAAGAAATTCATTAATGGAACAATTTCTGGAGGCTAGGACTTAAATTTGGTTTACATCATGAGAGAGATTAATTTCATCTCAAACTATAGCTCAGTGGACATTAATCTATATTACAGTTCTGCAGCCAGTGAAAGCAGAAGCTCATGTTTGGGATCAAAACCTGACAATATAGCCAGTCAGGAGTCAAACAAGAACTAGTACAAAATTTTTTTGACTTTCAGAAAATTCTGACCAGATACTGATTTACTGAAAATTCTGACTTCATATAATAACTTGGATTTAGAAGAACTGTAGATCGTCTTATGTTTAATTTTGTACACCAACTTCAAATATGTCCTGATTTGTTTGAGTGCTTGAGTGCTGAGCTACAGAAATGAGAGACTGATGTTGACTGTAAAGGAATATTAAGCTTATCTTCTATTTTAAACTAGTGCATGCTAAAATCTCACTCTATCTCTCATAGAAGAAGCATCTCCACAATGTCAGAATAGTAATCATGATAGAATAATGTTAAAGATATATCAACCCCAATTTTTCATTCCATGTCCCTAAACTCTTAAAAAAAACCAAATAAAAACCCCATGCTTTCTTTGTCACAGAGACCAAAGTAATATTTTATGTTTTTCTGTTGTATTTAGTTGCAATTTACTGCAACAACATTACTTGGAGAATATTGGTCATTTGCCAATGGGCTTCCATTCATTTCAAAAAGCAGGCATCACTTTCCATCTTAAGCAATTGCAGTGTACAGTGTTAATGGTGTCTACATTAATGTAGTTCACTTTATGAAAAAGCTACTGGACTCTATTTTATTTATTAACAATGTCAGAGAGTGTATTTTCATTCAGGTCTTCAGCAGTGGCTAGACAAAAGAGCTATTTATTATATACAGAAAATTATCGGCAGCTTCAATTACAAAAATCTCCCTTTGTTCAAATGGCAAATCAAAATCCTGGAAAATTTCCTACCTCTTTGGGTTTTGTCTGAAAGTTAATTTATCAGTTGGCATACCACTGGGTCCAAACCTGCTTTTACTGAAGTAAGTGGGAATTTTGCCATTGGCTTTGATGGGAGCAGGTGCACGCCCCTAATGAGGTGTGTAATGGAAGCGGTGTACACACAAAAAACCTGGACACAGTCAGCATGAGAAACACAGAATAAGAAGAAGGATTTCGCAGAATCCCAGGGCATGTGAACAGTGTGTTGCAGTGACATTTAAACATTGACAAGAAAAGTGAAGAGATCAAATGAAAGAATAGAATAGACAAGAAGAGACTGTCACACCGGAACAATTCACTTCGTGCTTGGAAAAGTTTATAAAAACCTTGAATAGAGAGAGAAAGGGCATCATGATAAATGGGAACACCTAAGCCACATAAGATCAGCTGATAACACAGTCATCTTTGCCAAAATCCCTAAAGACCTTGAAGCACTGATGAGAGAATTAATCATGAAAAATAGGCTTGAGTAATTAGGATAGGAAGAGCTGAGTTGTCCCCAGTGAAACTTGACCCCAACCTTCAACCTGTATTGAAATCGAGTATGACCCAAACCTTTGCTGTAGTATGAAAAAAGGCAAAGAAAGTTTTTTTCACCTCATTATTCCTCATTTCATTCACTGTACTCAGCATAGGGTGCTGTGGATAATCTCAGACTGGTATCAACTAAAATAGCACCAGAACAGCAAGACACTATGACTTTATCAGCCAGTGTTGCACCCACAGTAATTAGCCCTGCTTCTCAGTGGCATGTTAATGAGGCTGAGTGCAGTAATAACTAATCCTGAGGAAGCTACTCTGTGAGCTAAGTAAGACACTGGCTTTGTGCTGGGCTGCTCTGTGAGGATCAGATCCTGGGGTGTTAACTGGGTGTGTTCAGCACAGTGAGGTCCAGCACACAGCAGGACGTGTATCCTGGGCAATGTACATGCCAGGCTGCTGCAGGAGGGGCTGTGCTTGAAGAAACTTCATGGTACCTCATGTTCAGGAGAAGGAGTGATAAAGTAGGAAGAGGAAGACCATGGCCACCTTCACGCTGCAATCTTAATGCAAGTTATGTGCTTTGGCCTTGGGTGAGGTATGTGATAAGACAGGCAGAAGACAGGGGCAAAGAAATAGAGGCTGGTTGATGCTCTGTTTCCCCTGCTGATTGGCACAATGTTTATTTTCTGGTTGTGATGAAAGAACCAGGCCTGTTTTACCAGAAGATGCTAATACTCTTGTGATGAGTACAAGGAGTACTCACATCCTGTGACTAGTCCCTGGCTGTCTGAAGCAAGAATAGATGTTTGTACTGCCAGAGCTGGGCTGTGCCTTGTGTGGAAAAATGGAGGCATTCTGTGGTCTGGGCTTGGAAGGGTTTTTTCAGATACTTGATGGTAGTTCTGGTTTATTTGTTGATTGTTGGTTTTATTTCTTTCACAAATGTCGCTCTGAGTCTGAACACCATCCTCGAGGGGCATCTTTGTTGGACATAACTACTGTTTACTTATCCACATTGAGTGTTTTATCTTGGCCACAAGCTGAAGCACGCATAATGAGGAAAAGAACATCACTCATTATTTGTCTTCTGGATTGGCAGAGTTGCATGGGTGAGGGCAGATGAGGATCTCTTCGGATACTGCAGCTATTGTGGTAGGAAATTTTTCCAGTCAGATATTCGAATGAGATCTGGGAGATGAATGTAATTTGTCTCTAGTTTTATTTTTAGTGATTTCACTTTTCTGGCTTAAGTATTTCATTCCCTTTTATTGTCAAGATTTACTACCGGCGCTGTTGTGAAATGCATCCAGTTTCAGTCCTCCAGCTCCTTCTTCCTAAACTTAATTTTTGTCAATGGAATAGTTTCCTGTAAAACATCTAATTGTTGGCTTATTGGCAAATTGCATCCACGAGCTTTTTACAAACTGACTAAGGCCAGCACCAATTACATGTCTGGTGCCAAGTCTCTTAGTTGCTGATGGAATAAATGAGAATTTCAGTTGTTTCAGAGATGACTCTGGTTTTGGACAATGAAAACTTAAGAACATTAAGTTCCTAGTTCCTTGCTACAGTATCGGTATTTGTGTTCCTATAGCTCCATTCTTTGACAATTTTAATACTTTTGTTGACACAACTTTCCTGTTGGGGAGGAAATGCTGTTATCATAATCATTTATCAATATTTTTCAATTGGGAAAACAGAACCCCAAGAAACTATAGTCATGTTTATATTACAGAATACATACATGCAGGAGAAGAAGCGACCTTTCCTGAAAGGGACGGTTGTTTATACAGGAGTGCTTTTTGTGATGAACTTTTCATTGGATCTGTCAAGTGATAGGCTGGACTGAAAAAGGGGAATTCCATGTTGTATTTTTGCATCTTTACCAGAAGATTTTGTTCATAGAAAATCCATGGAGGAAATCATAACTCTCTAGCCAAAATGGCTTGCACAGGCTGTGGTATCCGGGATGGAGAATGAGTCAGATCTTATCTGAGAATCCCTAGAGGTGACCCCTTTCCCCCATAGCCTTGCTGAACTGGGACTTCCCTCATTTCAGGCAAAAAATATCTGCAAAAGCAATTACTAAAAGCATTTTTTCTTGAAAGCAGTGCCTTCCACTAAGTAATATTTGGGCCCAAAATACCAATAGGAACATTTTTGTCTTGCTCTTCACAAAGACAGCATCTCCAGGATCTCTGTATTTGGGTTTTTAGCAGCTAGTGTGTGCTTCTTCTGTGCATATTCTTTCAAAGTATGAAACACATCACACTGATTAAGGGTAGGCTGAGATGAATACCTTAACTCCAAACACAGAGAGCTGCTCTGTGATGGACAAAAAGTCACGTGCCTTTAACTATACCTTAGGGGAGGTTCAGCTCCTCACCTATGCCTAAAATTTATTGTTCAAACTTGTATTTAACCTGAACTTTAAATTATTCTCTACTCTACAGGAAAGGAATAAAGAATCAACAAATAGGGGAAAATATGTGGGCTTTACTTTGGCTGTGAGTTATTAAAAAGATAAATTTTTGGGGGGTATTTTCTTTGTTTATGTACAAAATGCCATCTAATTCTTTCATGAAAGCTAATTCTAAATTTTTATTTTCTTTTAGATTTATTCTCTCCCCCTCCCAATATACAAATAAAAAGGTTAAGAAGTGGAGTTTGACTTCTGTGTTCCTGAATTTTCTTTAAAAGTCATGGAGCTGTCAGGATGATGAGTTATTGGTTGTCAATAAAGTAACTATTGATCATAATCTTCCAAAATTCATCCTTCATATGTGTGTAAAACCAGAATATGCTGTGAACTGCAGAACAGAATTAATTACTTTGTCCCCGAGGGAAGAGCAGATAATTACCAAATAACATTTCTATCAAAGCTGTAGCTAAGTCCTGAGTATTACGTGAAGCAAATTCCACACTCCTACAAAATGAATAAACTTGTTGGTATTTTCACACAAATTAAGCCTTGTAACATTTCAGTAAAAATCCCATTAGGAATGTCCTCATTTTTATAATTAATTTGAATTTCTTTAAGGACAAAAGAAAAATAAATGTTGGAAAGGATAAGCATATATTCAAGAAGTCTTGTGCTTTCCTGTGGATATTTTTAACATTGGGTTTATGTTGTTATTTTTTAAGGATTCTTTTATCACTTGTTGATCAATATAATTTAAAAGTCTTTCATATTGCTTTCATATTGTACTGGGATTGTTGAAATACAAATTTTGGAAAGCAGTATTGTAGTGAAGGGATAATTTATGCTTTGCGCTAATTCCCTCCTATCTATTGACATAAATTACAGCTTTGAGAGAAGGAGATGCATGAAGCTCTCATTACTGTATGTACCAGCTTGAGCTCAAAGAGCAGAGGAGATTTTGCAGCTGAGATTTTGCAGCTAACATTTCACAGGACATCCAAACTATTTTATTGAAACTTATGCTGCCCTACAGAATCTGGTGGAGATGACTTTGAACAAATGCTGCACCAGGAATAATTTCTGCAAAGCCAATTCTCTGTTTCAGAATGCAAAACTTTTTATTGGAAGAGGTTAAATTATTTATTGGAAATAAACTACCTAGCAAATGTAGCTTTTTTGCCTTGTTTGCAAGTTAAGATCTGATTCTGGATCCCATTAATGTATTTGTTATTCAGAAGTCTTTTCCAATATAATGAAATATCCTGCTGTGCAATCTGTCTACTCTGTGTGATACAGGGCCAGTCACCTCCGCAGCGCAAGGCACAGTTACTGCCTAAATACAGCTCACTGAACAGGGGTGTAAATGCATTTCCCAAGTTACCTACCTCAACATGTCCAAATTAAGTGAAGTCAGACCTTTTGTCCAAGAGGAAACTTAACTCACAACTTCAGAAGTAGGCCATTCCTTCAAGTGCTTTAATGAACAGTGAAATCACAACATCTGAAGTGGTATTTCCTGGCAGCTGAATGACCACCTCAGGGCTAGATTATAAGCACACTTCTTTTGTCTTGACTAATACAGTCTTCCTCAGCTACCCGTTCCCAGTGCCTCAGCCAGTGAGGCTTGGTAGTGAACACACTGAAAATGCATCTAGAGAGGAAGATAAGAGGACAACAGAGCTGGCTGACTTGTCTCCTGCTGCTACAAGAGGGACATGCTACTTCCCTGCATTCTCCCCTGTCCCTGCTTCTGGCTCATGTGCCTTGCACATCCTTCCCTTCTTCTTCCCCAGTTTGGAAACTTTGGCACCCCTGGGCTCTTCACTGAGACTGTTTAACTCACAAAGCCCCCACAAAACTGCTGGTTTTCTTTGGCTACCTCAATATTCTGCCTAATTACTGAGCTATGTCAGTGCTTAGAAGAATCTGCTGAGTGCCAGAGCTCCTGGATATGGAAGTTCTCTTAACATACTGGTCTGACTAGTGAACTTTTTTTTGTGTGCAATGACTAGAGAGACTCTTCCATCACACACCTAGCAAGGAAGATCACTGAATGAAAGATTGTCCATGTAAGTGGTAACTTCTGAGAAGGAAAGCATAGGAGTTGGACTTTGATGATCCTTGTGGGTCTCTTCCAACTCAGGATATTCTATGATTGTATGATTAGAAATAATATTCATAGGGAAAAGTGTCTGTACTTGTAATGAGAGTACAAGGAAGAAACACTTAATTCCTAATTAATTCCTTAGTTCTTTCTTCCTGAACCAGAGGACTCTAAGTACCCTGCAAGGATCTTCTAATCTCTGGGCCATGGGAATGTTGTCCTTCATAGGTCCAGAAAGTGGCCTGGGGGGATAAGGATGAGAGAGGATCAAGCACACCAGAGTGTGATGCTATTGGATTAACAGCTAAGGGAAACAGATCTGGAAAGGAGAGGGCTATCCAGAAACACAATTAAAGGTGTAGTAATATCTGATTCTTGGGATGGGTAGGAATTATGGATGTGACAGACTTCTAAGTAAGGAATACAGTTTTTTCAGGTCAATTGTCTGCTTTCCTTTAAAGGGAGAGAAGTGCAACACTGAAGCTCTGGTCACTGAAATGCTCTAAAACATTAAAGACTGATGCAGCTCCAGGGAGAAATGGATTTTATTTGTTATATATTGCCTAGAACAAAGAAGTGCAGGAAAGTCTTTGGACTTTCACAAACCTATTTACTGTGGCATTAGTTTGTACTATATCTGGGAAAAATACTGGAACTGGAATCAACGTCTCAGGACTTGGGAGGTTTCCCACAGAAGAATTATGAAACTGTCAGAGAAAAAACACAGACTGAGGAAAACACAGCATGGGAGAATGAGTAGATCAGAAGGATATTTCCAGAATATCTGCTGCAGGTCTGTGGGAACAAACTCTGCTTTTGCTCCAAAATGATTGTGAGCTTTGAGGATGTGGCTAGTCCCGTGCCAAAGCCAAGCAAATACATTCTGCTATAAAAAAAGCAGCTGCTGTCTTGGAGTACACTGCGAGCGCCTATCTGTTCTCAGAAGACTGCAGAACATTGCCATGGGAGCAGTAACAGTGTCTCTGTGGTGTAAGCAGAGCTTTCCTGTATGTGACCTGGAAAGATGAGCTCTCATGTTGGAAGGAGAAAGAGAATCTAGGAGATGAAGATTGGCCAAGTGTTTTGAGAATTTAGAGAAACTGGACAAACAGAACATCTCTTTGGCCCTGTGGACTTTACTTCTATCCTGGAGTAGAATTTTCTTTCTGTGCATGAAGCCTTGGTGCAGAGGCCTCCAGAGGAATGTGAAATGTCCAGCATCTATTTCCGTTGCCTGGATCAGGAGAAGGGAGGTGGTGGTAAAATGAAAATGGTGGGGTCTGGAATGTGTTAGGGGAAAGAAGTGAGCCAGCAAAGGCTATTTTCTCCCTTTCCTTATTGTCTTCTGGGTGCACGCCTGAGCAAACCTGAGAAACCTCTGCCTGTCCAACTGAACACAGGTGGTTCCTGGGAGAAGAAAGGGCAGACATTTCAGGAGTTTGCTGAAGCCAATTTTGATGGTCACTTCAGGAATCCAATTGCCTCCATCACAGCTCTTCAGTGAGACTGTGTTGTGCAGCCACTCTAATGTGACAGAATATGAGAAAAGAGCTGGTTAAGAAAAATATTCTTTTCCTATTGGCAGCTTGGCGGTTATTTCTTCTAGGGTTAGTAATTGTTTAGCAGCAATAGGTGGTAGAGTAACATAACCTAGCTTAAGGGTAGTTTGTAACAACAACAGATCTTTTAAACATACACATCTTACTGGGATCTGAGAAGGAAAACATAATCTAACAGACACAACCTCTGAAAGTTGCAGCAGTGGTCAGATGTTGCAGAGTTCTGTTAAAGTTCTCAGGCCACTGTTTGGTCCAAGTTCAAGCAAGAGTCTGTGGGACAGTTACTTTTGGCTGGGCTTTTTGGCAGTAAAGGACTTGTTTGTTCAGTAATGCAGCTACAGCTAGGAGGACTGGAAGCATCTTTAGGCAACAAAACACAGTGTTTAGGAATTTTATGCATCCCAGATGGAATGGTGGATATTGAGCAATAGGATCCTGGTGGCCCTCCCTCTGTTTCCTCTCAGGATATTTGTATGTAGAAGATTACAGTCAACTATCATGTGAGAGATCTTTGTAGCCAGGATCTGTAAGCTAGGAATGTGTGGACATAAGAGTCTTTAAGGGAATAAGGAAGGAAATACATCAGTGTTGAAGGAGAGAACTGGGAATCAGTCAAATTTGCAAAAAGCTTGAAGACAAAACCAAAGGTATTTTCTCTGATACATTTGAAAGCTGTAATAGGAAACATTATGGAGGGGATATTGAACACACAATTCTGTGAGACTCACTAGGCCAGAGAGACCAAGCCTCTGAGCTACAAAAATGGGGAAGAATTTGTTGAACCTGGGCTTTAGCTAAGTATGAACCCAACCACCTCATCTTAGAACCCTGATCAGTATTGCTGTTCCACTGACAGGATCATTGGTCTGGCTGATCCAGAAAGACTGTGATGACACACTGCAAACACTTTAGGACTAACTCAGCAAAGTATTTTAGGAGCAGACCAACAGAGTTTTCTGAAACCTTTTGTGTATTACTACAGACTACATAGGGAAGGTGAGTGACAGGGAAGATGGGGACTCCTATGCGTGACTGACAGACGTTCCTCAGCTCTGTTGTTGGTGGAGGACACAACTTCCCTTGGGGTAAACAACTGACAGCAGCATTGCATGTTCAGGTTTATTGAGCCTTTCTGCACAGTTTTCAAATATGTCTTTGGTAGTGGCATCTTACCTTGTGTTTCTGTTGCAATACACCAGCCATTGATGCAACTTAGAACCACTTTTTGCTTTGCTTATACTCACAAAGAGTGATATTTTCATGGACTCAGACAGAATGAGACTTCATTTGCAGATAAAAGCAGAAAGTATTATTATTATTATTGTTATTATTATTAATATTGTTGTTGTTGGCCAGTTTGAAAATGAGAAATATGTCTCTGCTATATAAAGTTTTGGCCATATAGTGGAAAACATAAACAAATGCCATCAGCCTTAGGTGATCATTTCTACTGTATAAATAATATTATGATAAATTCACGGGATGTGTTATCTCTAATGAATAATTCAGCCAGTTGCAGCTATAATGAGGAATGTAGTGGAAACTCAGTGACCGAGCATGTATTTTGTGGTGTCTATTACACGACCTTAGGCAAAATTTTACCAATCAGGTCTTATTCCTCAGGGCTTTCTTTCATGTCTTGGACTCTTTAGTATTTATTTATATGGGGAAGGCAGAAATGGAATTGGTTGATTTTTTTTTCCCAATGTACATTACTCTGCTTCATTTACTTTGACAGAGCAGTATTGTGAAGAATGATACACTTGAAATATTAAACATTTTGCTGGATGCCTGATCTTGCACTCCCTCTCTGTGCTGAACTAATTCACTTTGATGTCAGTATGATTTTTGCACACAAAATAATTACAAGATCAGGGCCTAAATTTTTAACAATTTGTTATACCAATAACAGAAAAACCACACTGAGATAATTGACCTTGGTTTCTCACACATGCATGCCTTCTTATCTTACCATGTAGAACATCCAAGATGGTTAAATCTGTTCCCTTGCAATAGCAACCAGGAGGACTGATACTAGAGTGGCTGCTGGAAGCAAAGTGATTGCAGCACCAAACGTGAATGGTGAGTCTGTTGATAACACACAACCCACGATAAGAAAGGCATGCTTGTCTTATTAATTATTTATATTTGAAATGAGCTTATAATATTCTAACAGAGACAACGTTTGTAGGGAGATGTAATTCGGAATCAGTTGGGCTAATAAATGACATACCAAAATGAATTTTAATTAGATTAGAAAAACATTCCAAAGAAATCATCGTATAAGAGATGAAAATGAATAAACACACACCATCTCAACTATTCTTTTTCACAATAGTGGGTTGATAATGGAGACTTAAGCAACTATTAGTATCTGTGTAGTAGGCTGATTTTTTTTGCACAAAGGTAAATCTAACAATCCACATGTCTGAAGGTGGCCCTTTTGCAACCACAGCCTTCATGAATTTTAATACAACTTAGAATCCTAATTTATGTTGGGACTGTCCAATTGTTCTGGAAAAAAAAAATAAAGTCCATGCTGAAAAATGAAGCATAACAAATAAGTGGAAGTTGCTTTTTTTTGCCAGTACTATGGAAAGGTTACAAAGTTCACTCCTTTTCATAATGTCACTCCATAGCAGTACAGGAAACCTGTGCTGGCTTCAGTGTCAATCACTGTTTAGAAATGTCACCAATAATTTGTACTCTGGAAGTGCTCAATGTGTGAACCCCTGGCTCTAATTGAATCCACTGATTTCAGCTAAATCTCGTCCTGTCAGCAGCTCAGCAGTAGGTAGGATATTGAAGCTCTAATGAATCCAGTAATAACTTTAAATTGCCAACCTGGATTATTTAAAATTTTTATGATGTTGAAAATAGTTTTGCTTTCCTGAGGAAAAAAATAATCTCCAATTAGTTCTTAAATAACTATGCTAAATTACTGACCAAGCGAGACATAGGCATTTTAGGTGTGTGTGTGTGTGTATCTGAGTTCCCTCAGTAGAGAAAATTAGAAAAAGAAAATTAGGAGACAATGATTTTCAGATAAGTTGGACCAGAAAAATATGATTTCATGCTTTGGTCTAGCAAGCATAGACCTAATTATGGAAGTAAGCCTTTTTTCTGAGAAACAGGGGTGACAAATCCTATATTGTTTCAGTAGCTGGTTTGGTGAGATAGAGGCAGTGCTACTTTTCCAACTTCTTGGTTTCTTACCCTGGTTGTCTAATGAAATGTGATGAGATGTGCAAATAGTGCAGTTTGTCTGTGTCCATCTGTCTGTCTACTCGTCTTCACCCAGGAATTTTGGAAGTTGTGATGAAAGTTTAGCAAATTTGACAAAGGATTAAATGTCTCAGACATATCAAATGTATTCAAATTTAATGTTTGCCAGTGTAGAAAGATCCTCTTCAGAAGAGAGAGTTCAGTCCAGACCACTGTGCTCCCACCTGTGCTGTGGCAGTGAGAGAGCCATCCTGCCTGTCTGGGCTCTTGGCCACAGAGGTGCTGACAGTGAATGAGAATGAAGCCCTGCACAATCAATTCCTCCATCCCCTGCCTTACTTACAAGGTCTGATAAAGGCTCCTTAGTGATCTCAGGCTGTTGTAGTGGGCAAGCCCCACTTTGTGAGGCAAGGGTGGAGAGACAGAGCAGCATCAAGGGGAGAGGATGAGGAAAGCTTCTGGAAGCACCAGGGATCTCAGTAGGTGCGGGGACATGGAAAGCAGCTGCAGCTAATGCAGGAACATGGCACAGAAGTACTGGGTGATACCACACACTAATGGTCTGGGCTTGCACTTGTGGGGAAGATTTAGGGATGTGACAATGTGAGATTAAGAAGAAATGTAGAGTTACTGGTTATACTGGAGAATACAGGATACAAATTCAATGGCAACAAGCCTTCACTAGATGTGCAACACATGGAACAGTCGGGTTCGGTTTGCTTTTTTTAGATATGACTCATTTCTTCCTTGAGATTTCTGTGCTGCAGTGGCACTGCCATAAGATATAATGCAGCAGGAGCTATCACTGAGATGCAGCATGATTACTTGCAAGAACACCTGAGAAGATGTTCTTGTGTATCTCTCTCTAGGCTAAAGCAAAAGGTGTTTTTCACAAATAGGACACAACTTTTTATTATCCAACTACAAAAGTGCATATTTTGTACCATAAAGCTGAACAAGGCTTACACAACCCATAATTACAATAACATTATAGCTTCCTTGTCCTTGGAGCTGAACATGTATATCCAAAATATATGTGCTCTGTCTGAAGACATGAGCCTCATCTATTTCTGCCCCTGCTATTATGCAGTCATAGGAAAGCCAATGACCTAGAACTAAGAACAACTTTTAAGGCATTGAATTTATCCTTCGGCAAATTATGGACCGTATTTTTTATTGCATATGGAGCAGCCATTTGAATGATCATGCTGACCTAAGTGTTTGTCCACCCTGACCTTTCTTTGTGCTGCTATAAACAATAGAAATAATTGTAAAGTAAGAGCAAATCCTGCATTGTATTTAGAATTTCAGTTTTTCCAGTTCAAAATTTTCAAGCTTAAAATATTTTCATGACAAATCACATCTTTTCTTGATGATTATCTCATCATTAAGATTTGAGTTTCTGTTACTCTTATGTGACACTCTTT
>NW_008239547.1:5910046-5913809 GCF_000691975.1 Corvus brachyrhynchos | reverse complement strand
TTTCCCTTTAGTCCAGCCCCAGCTATACCTTCACTTACTACCATCAGTATTTGTTCTCTCTCCTGAATTCTTGCAATATTTAAATGCCAGTACATTTCATTTTCCTGTGGTCTCAAATAATTGGAATTTGGTCACCTCTGGCCACATAGAAGAAGAGTTTGATAGAATTAAAAAAAAAAAAAAAAATAGAGATAAGCATGTATTTCCTAGCACTGGAAAAGCAGAAGAAGGTGTTCGTATGTGCTTGACTGACTGAACTCTCCTGAACTGATTGTTCAATGCATCTGTGATTGAGTTGTACTGGTAACAGCATGCTAAGACACAGAGAGTCTAGGATAGAATCTTTCAATTATTGTTTCATGCCAAGTAAATGAATGTAGGACAGATACTGCATTTCACTGTGTCATAAATTACCCAGATTTTAATGCGCCTTCAATTCAGCCTCTTAATTCCTTCAGCTTGTTTTGTCTCAGTTCCCTTTGATTTGCCCACATCCTTCTGATGCCGAAGTATCCAAAAGAGAGGAGAGGAAAGAGATTGCAGAAGCAAGATAAACTTGGAATGTAGGAAGCTGCGGTTGAATTATTTTATGTGTAAGCTGAGTTGGAAACTGCAAGCACAGTACAGAAAGAATATATTCAGATTTTGCCTTGCAAGAAAAGGAAGAGACTCATA
This sequence comes from Corvus brachyrhynchos, assembly GCF_000691975.1. Taxonomy (NCBI): domain Eukaryota; kingdom Metazoa; phylum Chordata; class Aves; order Passeriformes; family Corvidae; genus Corvus; species Corvus brachyrhynchos. The sequence goes on along the minus strand of NW_008239547.1, from coordinate 5,913,134 downwards.
TGAAAAATGACCACAAAAGGAAATGAGTAGCTGAAGAACAGGACGTAAGCCTGCCACCTGCCTCCTTTGAAACGAAGTAGCTGGTGTGTGCATGTTTTGCTTGGATTCATTTCAGCCCAGTTTTCTAAACTTCTGCTTTCCTTACTCTTGGCTCCTTTCATGGTGGGATTTCCCCAAAGATCCATTATTGTTTTGCTTCAGGTAAGTCAGTTTCTTTATGCTGCTGCATCAGCCAGAGCTGCACTTCTGTGAACAAATTTACATAAATTATTAAGAGTGAAAAGGAGAAGGAGAAAAAAAATCCATTATCAACACTTATATTGTAAGTGTCTGATAACTCATCACTGTTAACTGTTTTAATAACTGTACATTTGTCTTAAGGATCAGAGACTCCAAAGGCAAGTACGTGGATTTACAGCTTGTTTTCATTGCTTTGTGTATCTGTTGGTGGAGGAGAAAAAATAAACACAGATAACACCAAATGGAATGAGTGACTGGAAAGCTGAACTCCTAAGCTCCTTTGAGATACTTTATCCAGCTAGTAAACTCTTGCTAGAGATATGCAGTAAAGGCTAAAGAAGTGGTGTTATTTAATTAGATAATATTTGCAATGTAAATGTTGATAAATTAGTTAATGGGCTGGATTCCTTCCCTGCATAGGGCTGCTGAAAGTGACAGTCCTTAGAGGAGAGGAGAAGTTGCAGCATAAGGTGCCTGCAGCTTCCCTTGTGCTTTCACTGGAGACACCGAGGGCAGCCAACATGACTGGCTGAGGGAAGAACAAAGAATACTCTTTTCTGGTGGTGTGCTCTTATGTCAGTCTTCCCACTGACTTATCCTAGTAGGAATTTCAAGGAAAATAGGAAGAGAAATTGAGAGAAATCTTCCTTAAGGTGTGCACCAGGTGTATGCACATAGCCTCTCACTGAGGATCTGTCAGGATTGGGAAGAGCAAAAAAAAATAGTCAAGAATTGGATGCTGTGCATTTACAACAGGGTTCTTCAAATCAGAGGTGCCTGAACACAAAATGCTCTTCCAGCCATGGTCAAGGCCTGGCTGGGAATCTTGTTAGACAGGGAACTTGATAAAGGCAAGATCCCCTTACAGTCATGGCAGAAAACCAAACCAAAACAGCAGCTAGGGCTATATGAATGACAACTCCTCTATGTGTAGTCTGAATGGCTGTCTGTGTTTGGGGATCATAAAAATGTCAGAGCTGGTTTCTTCTGCTGTGCTATAGCAAAAGTTCCATTTTAGTGCAAAATGTAGTTCTACAGGTGCCTCACCAAAATGCAACTGTTAAAACAGAAAAGCTTGGCCAACATTGCAGCAGAGAATGTTTGGGAAATATTGACTGGAGCATTCATTACGAATTTTTCTAGGGCCAGATTTTCAGCATTAAGTTCTCTTCTTGCATATAAAATTTCCTGCCTGTAAATAATTACAAACACATTTTTCCTGTAAGCAATCATAGTGTTTTAATTCAAGTTTTAGAAACTAAATAGTAATATTTACAGCTGTAAAACAAAGGTCAAGGCCAGAAGGACCATTACCAGACTTTCAGCTCTACATTGTTTTTTTCCAAAAGGTCAAACTAGCATATTTTCTTGTCCTATTTAAGTAGTCATGAAAATTCTATTGTCACTTACCTGCTCTTTGGCAATGATTAGTCCAAGTCTTTTCAGAGTCCCTTATGCACACAGGAACAACTACTGCTCTGTCTCCTCTATGGATACATCTTTCTTATGGAGGGATGATTGTCCACCACTTTTACATACATCCCATGCCACCATGGCATCAGTTGTGCCTGGCAGCACAGTACACAAGCATGGCAGTGAGAACTGTTTTGAATAGCTGATTGCTCAGCAGAGCTCTCTGTAACTGGGAAAACAGTAACAACCTTTTGCACTGAGTTGAGAGTCCCCGACAGAGGCACCTTTAGCAAGTGCATGAATGAGTTCACTATACTGAGCACAGAACCGTGTGCCTTTTCTCTGCTCGTAACTCTTTGGTGATGGTGGCTGTATTTCTCCTACATGTTAGCCCTAAAGCTGAAGGTGTAGCTCTTCTGCCATTCAAACAATTGCAAAGCCCAAGGCTTCTCTCTCAGGGTGTCTGGCCATGGGTGTAAGGCAGTGCCACAGGAAGGACTAAGCTGTTCTTGCCCTGCTGCTTTGGCCAGGATGTTTTTCTGCCCTCCTGTCAGATGGTTTTACCCATGGACAGTGAGCAGTCCTCTGCCTCTGCAGCGTTCTCCTGCCATTTCACTCAAGTCCTGAAAAACCCTGAAGTGGCTGCTGAGTTTTAATTTGAGTGTTCACAGGTAGCTGGCAATTACCACTAACCTGCCTACCCCTGCCTGTACAAAGCCAATGAGAAATACAATTCCTTCTGCTTGCTGATGATGATTGCTAAGAAAGGCTGGCTAAAATGTGTCTGAGCTATTCCCTCCCTCTCCCTCACCCAGCTGGCTCTATAATCATTGGCCCTTTCCACTCAGACTGTGAAGTAGCACTTTGCTGAAGAGCAGAGGTCTATGAAAAGTGCCAGTCACTTTCATAACCATATGGCAAACACATTCATTGGGTGGCTGAGAAAGGCTGTGATGTTACCACATGTCTGTAATTTTTCTGTTATAATGTGGACAACCTCAGGTACAATTGTAGCTTAAGCCAAAGGCAGGTTTGAGTGTTTCTTCATCTGTCTCAGTGCAGTAGAAAAATGTAGATGCATTTCTGCCTGTAAAGCAGTTTTGTGAGTCCCTGCAGAAAGGAAATGAGACTGATCTAAGAAGAGATTCTGATGTTCTAGGGGTAAAAGGTACAGTCACAAAAGTTTTCTTTTTTACTGTGTGTTTACTTTTAAGTAATACACAGTGTAGTAAATACAGAAGCAAAACAATGCATAAATGAGGCCTGAAACAAAACATCTCCTCCACCTCACTCTCACCTGGATTTACTCCTGCTCTTCACCTCTTGCTGATACTAGCACGTGTATGGTGGTAGGTGAGATCAAATCACTGAGTCGAGACAATTTTCAAAAATACTAGGTTTTGGGATAGTTATATGCTTGTTCAGAATGATGCAT
>NW_008239547.1:5899454-5909641 GCF_000691975.1 Corvus brachyrhynchos | reverse complement strand
AGGAATGCTTGGGACAAGGAACAACTGCTGGGACCATGCCCTGGCCTCTCATGTTGAGTATGAGGAGCTGGGACTGTACTGAGAGGCACAGTATTTTTCAATACATTTTCTGGTCAGTGACCTCGCAGTCATCAATTAATTACCCTGTAACCAATGCTTTTCAGAAGAGGACATTTTTCCTTATGTGTGCATTCAAAGATAGAAAATTATCCTTGCTGTTGTTAAACCATTCACACTGCTTGTGACTAGGGGAAGAAAGAATATTTCTCTATCCCTCAGCCTGAAACAGACACTTGAGGTTTTGGCAAAGCCAGTGGTTTGATGGAAGCACAGAGATATATATGTAGAGATTCTCACGCTGGTCTGTGCAGCATACGTGATTTGAGAGGTTTCAGGGAAAAAAAGTTTCACAATTCTTTCTGGTTAAACATGACTAACAATGAGGTAATGGTGGCTCAGAAACATGTTGTAGTTAAGGTTGCACTCTAGAGACTGTGGTTAGCTTCCCAGGCTCTGCAATTGGGCCAAGAAAAGTAATCACAGTGATTAATAATAATGTTTGATTTGCCAGTCACATAGTCCATTCCTCAGAGCTGGTTGGTTTGGAGGAGGGGGAGGTAAACTGTAGGAAGGAAATTAGAGCAGCAAAGTACAGTTCTTGCAGTGTATAACCAAACTCTGTGGGAGCCACCTCAGTCTGGTGTCAGCAATTTTCATACAGCTGTAAACTGCAGCCATGGGTTTGTGCTGTACAGCAGGAGTTAACTCTGTGTCTGTATAACACTGGGATGGATGTGTGCAGTACAGCACAGGGTAACTCACACACTGTGCCCCACGGCTGAGGCACTGTGCTGAACAGAGCAGGCTGCTTTGTGTAACTGAACACCAGGCAGGCAGTGCTGTGCTCTGGAGAAAGGCTGTGCTGCTTTGTAGAGCTGGACTCTATAGCATAACATTTTGTGTTTCTGAGGATGAACAGCTATGAGAACCTCATTTTCTGACTGGGATTTACTGGGAATGCAACAGTAAACAGCAATGTATAATGGGAATTGAAAAGGGAGCCTTGTCTGTAGCACTAATCATAAAACATTTAATAACATCCCATTGTGTGCTTCCTGCTCCTGCCTTTCAGTGTGCCTGTGGGGAAGGTGGGACACACAGGAGGAAGCAGGCAGGGACTGCCGTGGCAGAGCCAGCGGGAAAAAGGCAAAAGCCAATCCCTTGGCAAAGTTTGGCTTCATGATCACTGGAGTCCTTGGTGTCACCACAATGAAGAGAAGTTGCCATGGAAACCATTGCAAAAGATTAAGCATATCAAGGAAACCTGATTGTGAGAGAATGGTTGGAAATAGAATTAAATTAATGTAGAAATGATGTTTTTGTTTCATTTCACAAGTCATGGTAGAAACCTTTACGTTCACAAACATCCAATTAAGAGAGAAGTTACAGTGAAGTCTGCAAGCCCTATTTCAGAGAAGTATGATTGCTCTATAATTAAAGGAAAATAAATAGTGTTTTACTATCCAAAATGAAAATCCAGTGGTGCAGACTCTGTTATTCCTCGTTTTCCCACTGTAGGATCTGCTGAATTTTTCTGACATTTTGAGGCAGACAGGCCACAGTGACCCCCTGGGATACACTCACAGGTGCAGTGGCTTCCAGCCATGGAGTGGCCGAATGAATTTCAGATAGTTGGGAGAGGAAGGGAACACTTAACTCCTCATTCTCTTTTGTCACATGCTGGCCAGGCTCCTGGACCAGCTAAGCTGTGCTCATTTGCAAGTTATGAGAACAGAATGGCAAAGGTCAGTGCTTTATTCTGTTTTTGTCTGAGCTGGGCACTGCCTACACCAGTCCATGGCATAAAGCAAAAGACGCTTCAAACTGTTTTATAGTGATGAGAAATTACTAGCACAGCTGGCTTAGGCAACTGGGAAGAAGGTAGACATGGAGTTCATGACCACCCCTCCCACTCCTGGTGATGCCCCAGGGACAACCTGCCCCAGGGAGTTGGCATCTGGACCCTACAGAGGAAACTAAAGCCAAGTAACAAGTTACAGCTTTTATGCAGCGCCAGAAAATAACTGAGTATTGTGGATGGACTGGAGAATCGAACCCACTGACCCCTGCCCTTGCATCAGCACTTCGATGTGTCACAGTCAGCAAGGGATTCATCTCTTAAAACGGTATTTCTGGCCTGGTATAAAATTGGTGACACTGGTTTCGCTCTGCTGCTATGAGAATGTTTCTGGGAAAAGGGGAGATTATGTTTCATTAGTGCAAACACTAAACTGTATCAAGAAAACACAATGAAGTGTTTGGCAATAACAGAAGACAACCCTAGGATGACAGAGTAAGTGTGTGCAAAGGTTCTTTCTTGGTTTGGAATACCAGTGTATTGTCATGGAATATGTTGGAGGGGCTGTGTCATTAAGGCTGTCTTGCTCAGCTCAGAGTCTCTGGAATCATGACACTGGAGCATCTGAAGGATATGGCTGCTCCGTCTCCTCCCTGGACTGAGCAGTATCCACGCAGCTGAATAGCTGGACAAAGACAGGGAGCTCAGGTTTGGTCTAAAATGTCTTCGTTCACTTTAAACACCTGTCCATGGACCAGTCACAATCCAGTCTTAGGTAAGTAGAGTTCCAATTGCCTAAGCAGTGCTACTTCATAATGAAGATGTCAAGTGAGATAGTGGAATTATTAAGTGGTCCTCAATCAGGAGATGCAGAGCTGCATGATTTTTTTATTGAACCTATGTGATGACCAATGCCTTCCTCCTCCATTTGCTTAAGGCATTGCCTGAGGTGACAGAAACTCATACCAGAGAATACAAACACAATCCTTCCTGGTTAAGTTTTATTACTGAACCCCAAAACTTTCATCCAGACAGAGTATCCTGCACTGCAGTAACCCCTGCATCTTCATGAAAAAAGGCAAAATTTACTTTCCCAAAGTGTTTATGGTATCAATACTGTATTAGAAGGTGGTGGGTGATTAAACTTTACGAGTGTGTCACTGAATTATGGAAGAGTATTGGATGTTCCACGGCAGGTCCAAGGGTTGTGTGTTGAAGATGGCTTTGACACTGCAGCTGGACCCTTTTCATTTACAACTGTCACATAAAAACTGTGACACTGGGCAATCTTTGTCTTGATTTTTCAAGAGCCCAGACCTGACTACTGCATGGTGCTTTTCCTAAGATACCTCTGAGAGCCCTTTGGAAACCTGAGTTGGTGCACGTGATTGTTTTAGATGCTGTGAATAGAAGTGCCCTGATGCTGGGGTGATGAATGTAAAATAAAACCCCAGATAAAGAAAATAAGTACACCAGCAGAAACAAACAGCTGTACTGGTTTCCTGTTTGCATCTGGCTTCAAGTCAAGCTGCTGAGATAGCTCTCTAAAGTCCTGCATGGATGGAGTCCTGCTCTGCTGTGACTGCCTCAGCCTAAAAATTTTGCAGTGATATTAAAAGCCAGCTGAGATATGTGCTCATATTTTGTTGCTGGGGGCAGCCAGGCTGTGTGGCGCGCTCATGGTCTTGTCTTCTGTGTTCAACAAGAGCAAACAAGATGTTTTCAGGGTCTGGCATCCAATTCAGCTTTCCTCTCAGGCTTTCTCAGAAGGGGCTTGGCATTTAGTTTGTTGACTTGGTGGGTTTATATGCTAGCACTGATCAATAGCATGACATGTAGTGTTTGTCACTACTGCACATGGATTCTGAGTCTTGTACAGCTCACGAAAAAAATAAAGTACAATGAATTGAATCCATAAAAGTGTGTTTTCTGTATTCTAGCAGACCAGGGAAATATATGGAAAAGAAGAGAAAACACTTTCAGTTCTTATTATTACTTAAGCCTGTATCTCAATGTGAATCTCTGTTAAGAGTATGCAGTGCAGTAGTTTTTTCTTTCTTCTGCCTTTCCCACACTGTTGTGCTGTTCACTTTATTATTGCTGTCACAATCTGCTCTCTGTCCAATATGATTGCTATCCCCAAAGGTTTATTCTACATAGCAAACATCCTGTAATGGTGATCTACTCTAATAACAGGAAATTTATTTTTAAACTGCATAAAGCCTGCTCCATATTAATCTGTTTCTTTAAAAAAAAAAAAAAAAAGTTTGTCATGAAAATCTACTAATGTTGTCCAAAGCCTGATCATTTTCCACAAAATTTTTATATCTTCTGAAGTTGGCAGTGTTCACTAATTTGAGATAGCAACCAGGCATTTTTTCTTTCCTCTTCTGGTCAATAAATTCTAAATAATAAGTATCAGGAAACAATCAAATCCGTCAAACACCAAAGGTCAATGCTCATCAGTCGCAGTCTTTTTAGAAGCAACTTTATTCTCCTCATTTCAATCAGTAGCTGCAGAAAGAAGTTAACCCTTGGTGTGCATAGATCATGGTCTAAAATACCTCGTGACTCTCACCATACATTCCATAATGGGTTAATTTTTATCCAACTGCATTCCTCTTCCCTTCTTCCCTGCCTAGCCTCACCTTTGTGATACCACTTTAGGGACAATGGCACTGTTATCCGATGGTTGATAAGACATCAGTGTTGGTTTTTCTGTCTCTGGGTGATTTTCTTAGGAAGCAAGAAAACCCATCGTGTCCGATACTTCTTCAAAGGGCCCAGTAAGTTTGCATTCACTATATCTGCTGGAATATCTAATGAACAAGTGTAAGCCTTTTGGGTTTGCTAGCACAAGAACTAATACATCTTAGACCATATTTTAATACCCTTAAGCCTGAAGGGTCACATTATCAAATCTCTGCTCTATCAAAGTATTTTCAATTGCATCTTTTTTTTTACTGCCTTTAAACATGACTTGACAGTGCTTCTTCCAGATCCATTTTATACTCTGCACTGCCTGCCTCAAGGATATCATATGCATCTCTATCTTAATGAAGTTGAGTTCTGTATCTACTACCAGGCTATTTTCTCCCAGATAAATCATCATGTCTGCTCCTGTCAATGCATCTAACGTAATGCTCGGATGAGAACACCAGCTGATTTCCACTAGTCTGTCTCTCTTCCCCATGTATCACAGCACTCTGCACTGCATAACTAGCCCCTAGTGCTTCCCTCACCACTGCTCTGACACTGATCACTTTTATGCTTCATGGCTTTCCTTTTTAGATGTTGAGTGGGGCCTCATGCACTCAGACCAGTTTGCAGGAAAGAAAATTTGCTCTGTGTGTTAGGCTATCTGAGAATTCAAACAGAAAATAAGACAAAATTTAGCAAAACTTCAACATAATTTTCCTTCCCAGCTTGGCTAAATCCTTCTTCAGATAAAATGCTCACAAAGCTGTCACTGATTCTGACAGGAAGAATGTGATTAATGCTTTACATTGGTGCTTTCCCATGTTAGCATTCGACTTGGACAATATTTAACAAAAAGCCTAACGAGTCATGTCTTAATGCTAGAGCTGAGACAGAGTGTAAAGCCATTACCTTTTGTATCTGTTGCCAAAATGTCCTGGGAATGAGCGCATTGCTACCAGTTATAGTTGATAAAATGTGTATGTTGTCCACTGTCTGATGGACCACTGCACTCCTACTAAAGAGTTTTGAGTCATTAAAACAATTACAAGAGGTATGGTGGTTGTGCTTCCAAATCTCTAGGTGTATAGTGACTTTATTTGACTCGAGTCTAACTAAAGTTCTAAAAAGATTAAAAATGTCCTTTCCAATTGTTGGCTGTGTTTGCTTTTGAAATGCCAGTTGCATTTATGGAATCCCTGCTGGGGAGTGGGTATGGCTGGAGCTGCTCTGCCTGCGTCACGATGAGATGCAGCCTGTCCCTCCACGCTGTCACAGTGACAACCAGACACCAGTGCACAAAATCCTTTGTACTCCCATGGACACGAGGGATATTGCCAGGAAAACTTGTCTTTGTATAAGTTTGTGTCCCCATTTTTCGTTTTTCCTTCTTTCTGCCTAGGCAGGATTAAAAGTGTGCTAGAAAAAAGGAGGTGGGGGAAAAAATCTCAGTGTGTTCCCTGAATGCATGGCTAATTTCTTTATTGGGAAACACCTTCCTTTCTGCTTCTGTTTCACATTTCAATAATTGTATCACATGCAATAAAAATGATAGATAGAAGTGTATCAAAACCTTTTGGGTTTTTATCCATATCAACGTATGCATTTTCCCATCTGAAAGGAGAACATCTGTATTCATGAGAACTCTGCAAATGACAAAAACCGAATAAAATGCAAAATTTCACAGACTTCCTTAGAGTTGGGAACTGTACAAGTCCTGCCATGTAAACTGCTGTAGCAACACCCTATCAATTTTCCTTGGAATTATTTTACCTATAGGCAAACTCTCTGATATTTTGTTTTAAAAAAATTACACCATTTCAACTCACTTTTGCAATAAAAAAGAGGCTAACTTCTAGAGAAAGATCTCCTCTCCTGCTGGAATGACCACAATATTTATGTAAAAGTAAAGATTGCACCTGTTATAATCACTTGTTTACACCCTTTTAAAATAAAACAGTATTTCACCACTCTGATCTAGTTCCAGCTTTCAAAATCTTTGCAAAGACGGCTGAATGCTGGGATCAGATGCAGTGGGGTGGAGCTTCCCACTTTCTGGCATGAAAGTGTTTCTGCATTTTTATACTGAGCAAGTCAAAGCTTGTAAAAAGTAATTTATGGACTTGGATAGAAATCTGTGCTTGAAGAGAAAACAGTTGGTGTGATTATGGATAATAATGAGGAAGCAGGTGGGATACTCTTGAGTTTCCACTGATAATATGCAATGGATTAATAAAAAAAAACTTGAAAAAGAACTTTCCTTTCTTGGCATTTGCACTTTCAGAACTATTTTGACCTTTAACTGATACACCCAGCACCTTTGCCTAGGTGCTATGCATAGGGTACATTTTGCTGACAAGGATGACCTAGTAGTAAAAGTAACTATGCTTATAACTTTCTCTTGTCCCCTAGGTGGGTCACGTAGAAAGTATTGAAGAAATAGATCAGAGAGAGAGCTATGGATTTTGAAGGAAAATAATGTGTTGTATGAAAGACAGCAATAAAGGGGTGAAGGAAATTAAGACAACACCACCCAGTTAGGATGACAGAAGATTTGGGGTTGAAAGTGAGCTCTGGAAGTTGTCTGGTCCACCATCCCAATCAAAGCAGGGACTGAAGTTCACTTGCAAAGCAAAAACTTGAAGAAAAGGCATTTTTTCTGCAGTAAGCTGCTTGCTTTCTCTGTTGTTCTGAGAGATAAGGTACACAAGGTGCATATAAACTCCACCATGATACCAGTCAATGCCCAGAATGCCACATTAAGCAGCCCTCTGTATCAATTGCTTTTGCTTCCAATTACTGCTTCCCAACCCAGCTCCTGCTCCCTGCAAAGGCTAACTGACTGATGCTGCTGAAGTCACATAAGTGCTGATAATACCAAGAATTTGGTCTGCACTTTATCAGCAGCCCTCAAATCTCATTACCAGGTGGATAGACATCATTATCTCTTTATCCCGTTGGGAATAACAGTGTGCAGAGAAGTTCCTTGCTGAAGGTCATACAGCAAGTCACTGTAAGAGTCTGAAAGTGGAATTAAGGTCAGTTGTATCCTCATCACAGACACTCAGATGTTGATAAAGCAGCTGGCATTGCACCCATGCAGTTATCAGGACCATTAACTGAACCTCCCCATAGTGGGGATGGGAGGGTTAGTGAATAGGAACTGTCAAATGTACCTGTCTAGAAAGATATTCTCTGTCCTGAAAGATAAGAACTAAGCTGGTGTTTATGTGATGCTTAAAATTCAGGCTTTTCTAGTGTTTCATGTCAATGTCACATTTTATTTTTTGCTGCATAGTGGGACCACACAAAATATTTCTTCTCCCTCAGAAAAAAACAAGAATAGAAGACACTTAAAACTGAAAGTCTTGCTAAAGTCAGTACATAAACCTGAACTCAAATGTGCATTTGAGGTGTATCAGCTATGGAAGGAACACTACTGAAGATAATGACAGTGGCTACTGAAGCTTACCTCTGCTATGACAAAACGTGTTGCTTGCTGTGAGAATGTTTGTCTGGAACAAAAAAATCAATGGATCATGGCTATTCCTTACTGTTATTTATTTTAGACCTCATCCAGTTTGAACAGAAGTGCATTTGATCTAGCAAAATCTGGTAATTTTTTGCTACTATTTCCACTGGTGAGCTTTGTTTCATTTCTTTGTCATCCCTTTGTAGGTTCAGGCAGATCTTGCTGTTTATCTATGCAAATATTTCATTGACTCTTTATTTTCTTTGTTTCTTTCCCAGGAGACATCTTTATTCATTACATATCTAAGTCCCTTTCTTTAAGCTCTCTAGCTATGAAATACAAGATATAATCCCTCAATTTATTCCAGTCTAGGAAAAAAAATCAACAGAAGAAAGGCTCAGGATATGTCATAAGATTTATTTCCACTTCAGTATTTTAGACAATAGATCATCCATTTACAAAGCAGTGATCAGTGTCCAAGACTGGACTTCCTGACAAATGGACGTACAAGGGAAATACACATTCTGAGTATGATTTCTGATTATGTATGACAGGTACCTGAGGGTGTCTGTCTCTTTTACAGACTGACCTGATAAACTTCAGGGATGAAATGAGGTCCTGATCGTTGCCAAGAAAAATGGTATGATGTTTGATTATGATATTAATCTTGAGAAAATGCTTTAGGGTAAAGAATTATTGTTTCAAGTATATGTGAGCACTTTTGAAAAAAGTAGAACAGCTGAGAGCAGTAGAATAGAGGCAACTTTAAAAAGAATAGAGGACTTTTTTTAAAAAAATTCAAGCTGCTTAAAATTAATTTAAATGTCTGCTCCTGGTGTAGTGTCTGAGATAAGCTACAGATATTCACAGTTGCCAAGAAGGTGAAGGTGCAGTGAAAACACCACTGGGGGAATTAATTTCGACCTATTACTCTTCAGCATGTATATTGTTCACAGTATAATTCTGTTACCAGACACTATACTGAAATGGAACAGGCAGAACCAGTTGGAACATGGGCATCTTGAATAGATGCTCATAATAGCACATTCATTTTCAGCCACTATACAATATGCATATGTATACACTGAGATTTGTAATTGACCTTAAAACTTACCATCTACATGCCACAGTTCCTGTGAGTACTACTCTCAGTTTTTCTGCCTGACTGTAAAATCAATAAAGCATCTCATCACAAAAGTTTCACTAATAAAGAATTTAGTCATCAGTATTTTGAGTTTTTCTTTTGTATTTCAGAATTAGCTCTATTCCAGGCTAATAATTACATGGAGCTTGTGACATTCCTCATCTAATGGTAGAGCAATGCCTTAATAAATAGAAAAAGTTCCTTTTTGTGTTTTATAGAAATAGAGCCGTTCGAGGGGGCAAATGGGACTTCTTTGATTTCTGTTGTACAGACTGTTTGATGTTAGTGAGGCAGAAGTAAACATAACTCTTTCACCGGCTCATCAGGTTCTGGTGAGGTGCAAAAAGGGACAAGGATAGAGAAATTTGTTGCCATAGGCTGTGGGGTGATAGCAGAGACAGTGCCTGAGACAGCCAGCACCGGATGTGAATGTTTGGGGAGTGGTAGCAGACTGACTGCTCTGATTTACCCGGGGCACTTGTTCATGTGCATGGTCATAACATTATCCTCTGCAGAAACTCAGGCAACATGGATCTAAAGGAATGGCTAAAGGAAAGGGCTGGACCTCTACCTCTGGCCTTCTGCATGTGTGACTAGAATAGAAGTAACATCATGATGGATTTCCTGCACTGATGCTCCTTCCTATCCTGTCCCAAAAATAATTTTGTTTCAACCCAACAATACTACTGGGAGTAGTAAAGGAGATGAAAATGGCACCAAGCCATGCAGCCAAGACATTCCCTGATCAGAGTGAGAGCTGGAGACCTCTACCTCTGGCCTTCTGCATGTGTGACTAGAATAGAAGTAACATCATGATGGATTTCCTGCACTGATGCTCCTTCCTATCCTGTCCCAAAAATAATTTTGTTTCAACCCAACAATACTACTGGGAGTAGTAAAGGAGATGAAAATGGCACCAAGCCATGCAGCCAAGACATTCCCTGATCAGAGTGAGAGCTGGAGATGGATCAACTTTATCATGCAACTATTGAGCACCATTGACCTTCTCTGCCTCT
>NW_008239547.1:5862954-5899357 GCF_000691975.1 Corvus brachyrhynchos | reverse complement strand
AGTACAAACAGGTATTGAGGAAACCTGGGACAATGGGTAGAAGGTATCTTTTAGCCATTGAAATTTACAGAATGTGGGCATTTCCTTTTACCCATTTACAGAATGTGGGTGTTTCCCTGTTTTGTGGGGATCTGATAATCCAGAAATGCTTCTGCTGATTTTATTCAAGGGAAGGTTTTTTGCAGTCTTTCTTTCACAGTTTGAATTTTTTTAATCTGAGAAGTTCTGCTTGACACAGAGAATTTTATAATGGCCAAAATAAATACCATTCCATTAAGCAAAACTATTCTGTGGAACTATGAAACATAGCTTAGCAGGAGGCTCAGAAAGGGGTAATAGGAATGGAAATTTAAATTAACTAAGACATTTGTAAACTGAGATCTAGCCAACATTTTTGGAAAATTAGAAATCAAGAAAATAAGTCCAGCTATCCAAATATTCTTACCCCAACTATTTAATTTGCTAAGCACACTTGCATTGTGTTTATATTGTATAGAGTATTGTATTTTACAGGGGCTTGGAATATTGTCTCCTGGTAGAAAGGAAGTTGTTAAACAATTGTCCTTTTACATCTGTCAGCTCAAGGCTGTTCATATTTATTCTAGTGGAAGCTGAGCCTTTCAACTATTTCCTCACATTCATCTGTCTTATCCCTCCCACGACAGAGAGTCCTCCAAAAGAAGTCTGAGACTTTTGCGAATGACAGGTTACTGTGTGCAACTGTGAACTCCCCACATCGCACCCAATGCAAACAAATAGATTAGATGTTCTCTGATTATAAGAAGCCTTGTCAGAAGAATGCTGTTACACATTTCTGTCATGCAAGATACTATTAGGCACCAAAATGATGACGTGTTACACATTTTGAATAGGCCTAGCTCATGCCTAATGTAGGACCCACTTGAACATTGTAGTTTTGAAAGTTTGATTCAGGATGATAATAAATGATCTCATATTCCACTAATAAGAGATTGTGGGAAAGGGGGAGAGAACAGAGAAGACAAAACCTAATGAAGAGTGAAAATACAGAGACTGAAAAATGAAGGGAAGGACATTCATTCATCCTTATTACTTACACAAAAGTTAAAACAGGATAAGAATAACTGTTGAAATGTAGACCAAAAAAAATGGTTTCTGGCATCTCTCAGCTCTGCAGAAACATTCCTGATAATTTGTACTTCACACAGGAAATCATAGCCACATATATCATTTTGAGAAATTCAGACTTCTGAGATTTGAAAAGTTCCTCTATTTTTTCCAGCACAATACAGCTACAGTCCTTTAAATTATAAGGGTGTAAATCAAGAATAAAAGACTTGACTTCAGTGAAATTTGACTGGATTTATGTTCTTGTAATTGAAAGTCTTGTTGGTGAAGAGCCATGAGATGTTACATACACTAGTTCCAAAATGCAAGAGGGCTGATGGGTTATCTCTACAATCCGAGTAATGAGACTACTCCTTGCATTTTTCAGGGAACAAGTAATTTGTATGAGTTTTTCTTTCATTTATTTCGAGTAACAATGAACAAACACTCTGAAAATGGCAGGAAGGAGAAACATCAGCAGGGAGCTGGCAAAAACAATACATTAAGTGGCTCTATTAATAAACTGATCAAGGCCAGAGCATAGGCACAGGCATTGGCTGGAGACAGCACTGCCCCTTCCCACTGCTCTGCCAGGCACGGCGTGGGTGAGGTCCAGGTCCTGGCACACAGCTGGGTGAAGGTCACCCTGCTTGACTGGGTTTTAGCTGTGAGGGTTTAGTTTCTTCCTGCCACCTGGCACAAAGCTTGAAGAACCAGCCCCAACTTGTTTTATATAGGAGTGGTTTGTGAAATAACTCAAGGTCGTTGGAGAGGAATGAAGCACAGCCACTTCGGAAAGGGAGCAGTGGTTGACAAAAACTCTTTCTCCATGTCAGCAAGCACCTGGAAAACATCTGATGAGGGATGAAGAAGGTTAGGTTAGGCCAGGTCTCATGTTCATTAATTGTTGGTTTGGGGTTTTTTCTCCACCTTTTCAGGTGTGAACACAGTAGACTAAGAGAAAACCCACCATCAGTGCAGTTTCCTTGGGGATGGGTTGGAAGGCTAAAACAGACATTCTGCACCTCAGAGCAGAGAAACAGCACGCAAAATCCCAGTCTGTACAAGAAGGAGGATGGCAGCTGAGGGATTTCTGTACTGTTTAAGAGTAGGTAAAATGTAACTTTATGGGGCAGACACTTCCCACAGACCTCTTACACACTCAGATCTGAGGAGTGGATGTATCTGTCTCATACACTGGAGTAGTGCTAACACCTGTATGGCCTTGGGAGAAAAACACAAAGGAAAGCCACAAATGCTGCCCCTGGCTCCCTTCCTCACAGTCTGCCCATACTGGTCCTGCTGTGACTCTCTGCTCTGCTCCTTCCCAGTCCCTATTCCTAAGTCTACTGACTGCATCATCCCCTCTCACTGTCCCTCCCTCCCCTTCTGCACCCATGGGGTTTCTTCAGTTTGTAAACTCTTTGGGGCAGTGACTGCTCATTTGCGTAGAGCCCTAATGGACACTGTTCTTGGCTGGCCCCAAGACATGATCACAATAAATGTAAATAACAACAATAGTGACAAACAACGTCAACATTAGTAATTACAATAATTATTATTGTTATTATTATACAGTCACTAGAATGACTCAGTAATTATTTGCATAATTTGTATAAATAATTTGCATAAGCAGAATAAAAGGCTGCTCCCATATCCAGAGATCTCAACCATAGCATTTTGTTCCCCATATGTGCCAAGGATTCCCACTGGTGTCAGTGGGAGATTTTTTCCTTGCTTATTCTTAAAACCAATTGCTCTGATGACAGAAATCAGTGGGAGTCCCAATAACATGTGGCTTCATCCAGTGGGGTGCTGAAGGTACTTTGCTACCCCTGTCTCCAATTAAGCTCTTTAGAGATAAGGGTACTCAACACTTTTCAGAACCTTCTCATGATGTGCAGGATTGAGCCCCTCAAGACAGCTGTCTTTGGGCTCTGACTATGCAAAGTGAGCAGAGATTTTTTTTCCTTCTTCATTTTAATTGTCTATTTACAAAACAGATTCCAGCAGCTCAAGAGCATTTATGGCCTAATGGAGAAAGCCACAGTGGGTGGCTTTTTGGCTCTCAAAAGGGGAGAGCCTCATCAGTGGCAGAGAGGAAAGTACACAAGCCAGGCAGGGCAAGGAGCACAGGGGGAGCAGAGGCAACTTACAGAAGTGTTTGCAGACTGGTCTTCCAAAGAGCCTGGCACTGCCTCCAAGCTGCCAGTCTTAGGAGGACAAACACTGTATTTCAATTTAGAGCACAGAATAGTCTGAGAGGCACCAAATGTCTGCGACAGTATGTGTTGTCATTTCATGGGTATGGTTTCTGGGGCTTCTTGCACAGCTTTTTAGTTCACAAGCACATCTTTCAGGATGTGCCTAGGTCTCCATATGAGGGTTGTAATCTCTGGCATGTGACATTAGGGCACTTTGCTCCAGAAGCAGAATAAAAATTAAGTTAGAAGAATGCTGAGGGAAAGGGCTGCAACATGAAAAGGTGACATAATATGGGATGGCAGGGCAGAAATTTCAGGTTGCCACAGAATAGCCCTTCTAGGCTTAGGATTTGTGGCTTAATGCTGAGCTAAATCTTGTATGTTGAGACAGTTTGACTTTTCTTGTAGACAAAAAGAAGTCAGCCTGAGAGTTTAAAGATCGCAGTGCAAATTCTCCAATGCCCAGAGAACTGAAGGCCCCTCCCTGGGCTGGGAGTGGGGCCCTGCTCTGCTGCTGTGAAGGGGAGCCCAGCAGTACCAGATGAACACATTGTGTAAACGCTTTTCATCTGTTTCAATACCAGCCAGGTTAGATTAGACTGGAGGCAAAGGCATGTTTTCAATGTTTACTTTCTTGTCGGGTAGTCAGTGCTCCCTTTTGCTTCTGGAGCTGCTCTGGTTCTGTGGCTGGAGTAAAGAGCAACAGGACAGGCTGCAGTGGCTGCTATCTAAACACATTATTAAATATGGGCATGCCAGATCTTACGGGGATCTGGCCTTCCTGCACTTGTTTGACTTAGTGATGAACAAGTTAGAGCTTGCTTCCACTCCACAGAAAAGCATCTGCACAGAGGGGAGACTTCCAGCTGCTTGAGTATGAAAACTGACAGAAAAGATTATTTGTTGTGCGATACTAATTTGTTTCTTGCCTCTGTAAAACTGACCTTCTCCTTGATTATGGGGACACTCCACAGCTCCTCAGAAAAGTTAGTTCTAATTAATGACCTGTGACTATGAAGAAAAATACAGTGACCTCTCTGACCATATACCCAGACCTACTCACAGTGCCTGTATTTTGTATCTATTTTATGGCCGCAGTAAGGATGATTTTGTGTTGGTTTTTCATGCTGACAAACCTTTTAACCCAGCTATTCAGCTACCTCAAAAACCTCTTTTCTTCTTCATAAACCACAGCCCTACACACTGTCAGCTGCAGAGTTAGGTGGGTTTACACAAATGCCATATTATTACCCCTTGGGGAAGGTCTGATTTTGTACCTTGAACCATTTATTTCACTCAAGATTTTGGTTTTGGATATTGACAAATTATCTAGGAGGGAAGATGTTTCTGAACCATTATTTGCCACTTTTAGAAAACCGTATATGCCCAGGAGAAGCTTTTAATCTCTAAAATTCAAAATGCTAATCCAGCTTTAGTGGAAGATAAAGGTAAGTATCCTGTACACTAACTACGGGAAAACAAGAAATCCCTACAGATTGTTCCCCAATTCACATTTTATGTATGTTCTCATATACACAGACATTATTCCCAAGGTCCTATCTTTTTCTTTTCTTGTAACTGAAAAAACAGCTTAGTGCCTCTAAGTCAGAAAAGAATGTGTTCCCCAAGTTTTTCTTGAAGTAAATCTCCATTTTTCAGCTGATCTCCTGGTAATTGCTTCATCTTTCAGAGTTAATTTTCTCTTCACTGTATTGCTATCTTCAGATTGCCAAAACTGATGCCAAAACTGACTCATAATAGATGCTCACTCAACATTGTTTTTGCATTATTCATTATAGGGGTCAGGATGTGATTACATTATTAGATTTTATACATGAAAAAAGTATATGTATTTGAGGAATCAGTTGAGAGGAGAGGGGGAAGGCAGCCTTTGTATCCTATACTGAAAGACTAATCCTTAGGGCTTGATTTTGTGTGTAACCTTGGGTTTTTGCACCTGCATGAAACTAAAGGCATTTACATGTCTAGCTATTATACCTGATTGCTGGCTAATTATGCATGTGAGAATGGAGATGGGGGAGGGAGGAAAATAGATCTAAAAATATTTTTTTTCTTGGTGTTTTAGATAAACTGAGATATTTCCCATATAAACCCCTTTACAATAAAAAACATTTGGCAGGGAAGTGAGAGGTATGGCATCTGAATACCAACACAAATACCATTTTCTAGCCTTGGCATCTGAACATAAGTGAAAGCATGTTAAATATTCTCCCAGCCAAATTTCAAAGCAAATCAGTCTTGATTTTCTTTTTCTTCAAACATTCATTAAGGGCTGGAGAAGAAAACGCATATGTTCCAATACCGAAGGTATAGCAGGTTATTTTGTTCATGGCTTTGTCGAGCAGGACTGTTTGCTTTAGGACTGTGCTGTTCTAAAACTCCTTGTCCTCACTTGAAACAACAGTGTGTGGAGTATGGATGATTTGCCATCCTCAACACTATAAATCACAGCTGCATCAAAGACACTTGATAGAGGAAGAGGAAAAGGGAAGACAGAAAAGATTGTATTAGGGCTCCTGTATTTTTATTACTCTAGAGAGGATAAGAAAAAGGAAGAAGTAAGAAAGATACATTGTGTTTGTTCAGCAATGGAGTCTGCATCCATGAGAGCTGACCAAATGCTCACAAATACGCTCATTTTGTCTGGCATTATGTAGAAGACATTTTCAGGGGTGCCAGGTTACTAAGTCCTCAAATCCATTTACTGTGACCTGGAACAGTTGTTGATTTCCATTTCAATAGTTATTAAGGTTTTTCTCTAACCATCAGCGAAGCTTGAAATAAATACATTTTATTAGAGTTGGCAAGTCTGAGAACAGATGTGAGATCTCCCATAATCTAAAGGCAGGGAACCCATGGGACAGCAGTGCTCAGGATGAGGGCTGTTTCCTTCCAGAAAGCGTTGGCTGTGGAAATTCTCAAAGTGTGTGAGGTCTGCACACATTTCAGATGTGTAAAAGGAGACCTGAAAGGTATTTTACCCAGTTCTGGTGCTTGCCATTTTATTCTGTTAATGCACAGGGAGATAAAATATCATGATATATTTGTTTGCACTTGTTTGTGATACCTAATCCAGATTGCACAGACATTTTACAGTATTAGACCCCAAAACCCAGACCCATAAATCACAAAGAACATCTGTTATTCCCTTGTGGGAAGGATCTTAAAAGAGTGTCTTCTGAGCATCTCTGCTGTATGTCATTTATTACAAGTGGGCCCTCAGCCTGGAACAAAAGAGACCTCCTACATCCCCTTCCCCAGGCAGCAATTAACTGACCTCATCTTCCCGCCCCCTTCATCAGCCCCCACAATCAATTATCCCAATCAGCCCTTCTGAAGAAGACAACTGGGTGAACAGGTGGACCATTATTCTAAATAGTTTTGGGCACTTGGAAAAAAAAGTTTAAGGCAACAGGGTCCTTATACAACAGTGGCTGATATTGTAGAGAAGTTATGTAAGAGTATTGATTGCAAAGATCATTATAATATTTTTCATTATCTTTTTTTCTTGAATACAAGTGTGTATACATGTGCCTGTGTGTGAAATAAAATTTTATAGGTCTTTTGAGGTCTTTCCAATTGACAGGATAGAGCTTATTCAAGTAGTACCAATTCTATATATCAGTTGCTGGCCTCTCAAAAATAATCTCTTGATAGGACAGTATAGCTTCTGACTATTGTCAGAAAAGAATACATGCATAGAGGCTGACTTCAGCCCACAGGGTCAAACAGTAATATGGTAGAGGGTAGCAAAATATGGTTAAGTGCAGCAGTGGTTTTGGTCCCTGGACAGTCATGGGCCATAGTGATGGATACACAAACTCTGCCATGCAGGTGGGAGAAGCAATTAAGCTCCTCCCTGGAAAAAGACAGCTGAAACAATAGATGCTACTATCCAAATCACTGTCCTTGGGCAGGCCTTGACTAAAGGAGAAGAAGAGGAGATTTCCTGAATGGGAAATAAACATTGCTTCGATTATATGAGTACAGGAGGAGAAGATGAACAGTAAACAGCCTAACAAAACGAGGAAGATACTGGTCCTGTTGTCTTGAGAGAAGGCAGAAAGAGAAACAAGGTCCTTTGGACACATAATTGGCAGTACCCAGATTTGAACTTTTGGACAAGAGAGTATTTATATTGGTCTTGGGAAAAATAAAAGCATAAAAGCAGACTATACAAAAGTGAAAATGTTGATTTGTTTCATCGGTGCTACCAAAACAAAAATGCTACTGAGGTCTAAAGTACTAAGGAAAATATATGATAGATGCATGAATGAAAGAATATTCATGTTGAAAAATATTGTCCAGTCAGTGTATAGAAACCACTCCCATATATTTTTTGAGTTTCTTTCTTTTCTGTGCAGTTGTCAGCTTACAATCAGTTTAAGCTCTATGAAACTCTGCTGTATCAAAGTTTATAGGAGCATGTGGCTATAAGAGTTCATGAGCATGTGATAAACAGAAATCTGGTACCACACTGACTATGTCGTGCACATACACACCTTTGATTCATTTCACAGATTGCGCCTCAGATCTCTGAGAACTAATGCAAAAATAATAAGTCCAGCTTTGTAACATTTTCCAGACAGTCAATCTTTTAGCAAAGTAACAAGTTTACCGACTGCATCCTTCTTGGCTGGCTTAAATTACTTCAATATTCAAAATGTCCTTTCTCAGCTTCCACTGTGAAATATGGGAAATCAGGAAAGTAGCTGTTTCTAATCCAATTCTTTCAAAGTCCATTCTGAAATCTGTATCCTGCCAAATCAATGGGAAAACTCCAACAGACTGAAGTGGAGCCCAGTTTTTATAGATGATCTGGAATAAAGGAGTGATTTTTCAGGCTTTCACAATAAGTATTTTAATATGAAGCTTATTTATGTACTACTACAAAAAAGTTAAAGATCTTGGAGTTCTTTTATTGGTAGCATTTTGCCAATGTCTAGTGGAGGGCAATGAAAATTATTAAAGAGAAGCATCTCTCTTACAAGGACAGACTGAGAGAGTTGGGTCTGTTCAGCCTCAAGAAGAGATGACTGAGAGGGGACCTCCTCACTGTCTATTAGTATCTGGAGGAAGGGTGTCAGAAGATGGAGCCAGGCTCTTCTTGGTAGTGCCAAGCAAGAGGACAGGAGACAACAGGAAATGAGACCCCTGAATATGAGGAAGAATTTCTTTACTGTGCAAGTGACCGAGAAGTTGTGGAGTCTGCCTCACTGGATATGTTCAAGAACCATCTGGACACAGTCCTGTTCCCTGGGATGGACAGCCCTCCTTGAGCAGGGAGGCTGGACCAGAAGACCCACTGTGGTCCCTTCCAACCTCGCCTATTCTGGGTGATTCTGTGATTCTGTGATTATACTTAGTATTCTGACAGTTTACTAGAGATGAGCTCCAAAGGTACATAAAAATGTCAGGCCTTATGTTAACAGAGCTTGGAAAACATACTCTGGCTAAGGAAGATGTAGCTGGTTCTATAACTAAAGTCTCAATCAAATGGAAATTTTTTGCTATGAACAAAGACTATTGTCATGCTTTATTTGAACTAAAAATCTAATAGAAATAGATGCCCAAAACTAGAAGTTTTGAGTTGATTCATTGAAGCTTGCTTAAATGTTTTCTACTGCATTTGCCATGTTTCATTATTATTAATCATGCTGTTAGCAATATCAAGTGAGCTCTGCTTTGCTAAAAACACCAAGCTCTTGTCTCTAAAGCACTCAATCACACAGCAGATAAGTAGTATTGCTCTATTTTATAGACATGGAAACAAAGAGGGAAAAGCATCTTTTTCAAGGCCAGGAGTTCATGTGTTCTGTGTCTTAGTAGACCTTACTATGCAGTAGGACATACAGCTTCCACCTGGGTGCTGGTGATTAGGTGTTTTTATAGCAAGCTCTTTGTAATTCTTAATTTTTCCTGAGGTAAAGGCTTGGTGCTGGGCTGTAATGTCTATAAAATGCTAAAGCTGTTAAAACACAGTTTTTGTTGTATGTCATCCAATTTGCAGTTGGGAAACGGTAAAATTTGCTTAAATTGAAAACATATGTTGTGCTGGAAAGTAGGTAATGGAACTGCCACCTTTGCATATTTGAATTCCATGCCTTTTCTGCAATTTACACAATAATAAACTGAACTAACGAAGCTATTTTAGCCATTATAGATCATTTTATTTGGTGATATAAGAATCTTCATGCTAGAGTTAGACAGAAGACATTTTTCATGTCTTGTAAAAGCTTTCATGATTTCAAAGCTGTTCCTGTTTGAAACCAGGTGAACGTAGAGGCTACTAAAAAGCGATATGAAAGAAGCTCCTCACCCATCCCAGCTTGGCATAAGCGAAGGGCCAGGTTCTCTTTCAGGTTATGAGATGCTTGGCTTAGAGCATGTGGTACTTTTGGATTTTCAACAGAAACTCCATAATTTATAACTAGTATAAGCATTTTAAGGAAAAAAAAAATGTTTTAAATTAACTTGTTTTCGTTGATTAAAAAAATGTGTTTCAAAATTTCTGTCAAACACCCCTTTATATTTTCAGCAAACAGACTGTGGTTGAGATATGTCTCCTAAGAGACTTTGGGCTGAGAGATTTTCTTACTCTCTCCACTCAGAAATTGGTATGGTTTTTGATATTTGTTTTATGAATCACAACCAGCCACCCTTAAAGTGTGGATTCGGAATGTGCTGTGAGAAAAGCCTGTGATAATGTAACACAATTTCTCCACTGCTGTCCTTCCCCTTTCTTCTTTCTCTGTTACTGTCTCACTGTACTTGTTAAGTGTCTAAAGGAAAGGTTTTGCATTTATCTTCAAACCAATGTGTCTTAGGCATTTTATTTTGTTCTTCTGTGTGTTAAATTTTTCTTTTAAACCTTCACTCTTACCCTCCAGAATTCCTTTCTGTTTTACTTGACTGTTTTCTTCCTGTCATCTTTTCCTTTTTTCTTTCTATTTTTGATTGTCATTGCCTTTGGGATGGGAAATGGCTGCAAGCCAAAAGCCAGAGAGCAATCACAAAAAGCTATCAAAGGATGAGTAAAAGATGAGAGTAAATATGATAGTGTTGTCCTCTGAAAGCATAATTACAGCACCTACCTGCCTCGCCTGGCTATGGAGAAAGATATCTTTGGGACTGGTGGAAGGACAAAATTGTATACTCTGCTCAGACAGATTCATGACTAATTCTCAGTGACCACTAGTTAAATTACATCTGAGCAACACCAGACACACGGAGGAAAATACTCCAAGCTTTGATGGATACCCATAATCGGTTCTCCAGCTGAAGGGGAACAAGAACTTGAGAGAAGACCTGACAAGTGTAAAGGCTTAGATTAGATGAAAGAAAATTTATTTTGTCACTAAATAATTCTTCACCTATAATGCTAGAAACTTTGCATTGTTGAAAAAATATGATGACAGAAAACATTTGAAGTACACTAATAATCATCTCTCATTGCCCAAGAATTTAAACAAGCTTCTATGAAAGTGAACCCATTTACTGAACAAAAATTGCTTATCTTCATCTTGCATTGTTCTCATCTTATTGTTATCATAGTTGTTGCCATTATAATTAGTCCCATTGCTTCTGCTCTTGTGCCCCAGACACGATAAAAATCAGATGCTCTTTAAGGATTCCTGTTGTAAGAAGAGAACTCATGCAAATCAACCTCAGAAGGGTCCCCTTTTTCCTTCCTGAGCTTTACTCCCATGTATTACGGATCCATACCTCAAGGACACCCCTGACCTTTTATATAGTCAAATGTTTCAGCCTTAGCAGCTAAGGTAGGTTATAACAGATAGATCACAATGGAGAAGAATATTGGTGTATCATGCACCTCTGTATCATGTATTTTCATGTAAAATACTATTAATGTTTATGTTGTGCCATCATCTTTGTTATATATTTATAGCATTTACTAAACCACTGGATTTCTCATCTGTGATTAAGGCCATCAGAATACCATTTTTACAACATGTTTGAGATTCAAATGCCAGATATATTCCTTTAAAATCTACCATGCAGTATATTAAAACTGGTTTGGGCAACTACTGGAATGCAAAGGGTATAGTTGATTTACTGTACTAGGAAAAAAATTGGATCTGCCTCTTCTATATATAACTCATTACAATTTGCTTTCCCATGGTGATGCACAAGTAACTGAATAAGAGTATTGTCCTCTGACTGTGTCTATGGAATAAACCAGTGTCTTAACACACTTGTGCTTGCCTTAAGAGGCCAGTGTAGGGATCTAGTAGTGTTATGAGCTTAATATTGTTAGTCTTTTCAAAAAATCACGTCAGAACTGTATTCACCATGTCGAGGAACATTTTGACATGACCTCATGCTGGAAGCAGCTGCTTGATTAGAGTGACTTCTGGAAGAAGTTTGTCTGTGTTCTGCTTCAATACATTCCTCTTTTTTCATCATTATGCTAGAGGTGTGCTTCGACTGCAAAGACCAGATCTGTATTCAAACTTCTTCAAAGTTGGGGAGTGTTTGATGTCTAAGGACAAATGAAGGTTCTGCACAAAATAAGGTTGCAGGCAAAGGCATGTAGCAATTACTTTGAGATGCAGGATGAGAGTTCCTTGAAAAACGTTGATGCTCTTGTTCTTTACTTTGTTTATGGCTTTAGGGATGAGTCTCAAGTGGCAAAAGAGTGGAAATAGGCCAGGATATGTCTCTGTTGGACGCTTGCTGTCCCAGATGTTCTTTCAAAGCTCTTTGTTTATGTATGTCTATGTCTGATTTTCTGCCACAGTAAAAAAAGTATTCCCAGAGAAAGCAAATATTCTCAAAGTCTCTGGAGGCAAAATCAATGCAGTGCATCAGACTGTGTCTTTGAAGTCCCAGCACAGGCTGGAGAATGAGCTTGAAGCAGAATTGATACATGGACTGGATGAGAGGTCAAATATCCTTGAATCCTGCTGGCTGCAGCTCTTGCTGCTGACACTGAAGGAAAGTGGCAGGTTCAGGGCAGGATGTGGTGGCACTGACTGCAAAGAGTCTGAGGAGGCTGTGCAGAGCCCCTGGCAGCCTGAAGAAACCCTGGGGAAAGGAAGAAGTCCTAAAGGGAATACCAAGACAGACACAAACAAGACAATAAAGGATGCAGGATATTATATAGTGCTAGATAAGTCTCACTGTGATTCAGCTTTATCTATCTGTTCATTAACATCCCTGGTATGCACAAACTTAGTTGATTTTACTCAGTTTCATATTAGCAATTTAAGGAATGCAGGCAGCTCAGCTTCGTTTTCCTTCCTGAGTCACTCTTCTTTCTCTCCATTATGCCTATGTCTCTCTTATACTGGGGAGCCCAGAACTGGACACAATACTCCAGCTGTGACCTCACCTGTATTGAAAAAATAGGAAGGATCACCTTCCCAATGCAGCCCAGGATACCATTAGCCTTCTTTGCTGCAAGAGCACATTGCTGTCTTGTTGGGGGTTGTGCTAAAGACCCATTTCACCACTGACTTCTTACTGGCCACCAGCCAGAACACTGCTGCCTGCTTGCTCAGGAGAAGCTTTATTCCCCAGAAAGTTCCCCAGGTGTTTCTGGAGAGCATGCCCAGCTCTGCCACACTGACAGGCATGGCAGAAAGTGCTGCATTTGCCAGGATCTGAGCTCAAGGCTGAGTCTGTGCTTCCCAATGGAACAGTTTGGACCTCCTGGATTGTGAACAAAGGCAGAGAGCTCAGCTGTGCGCTGCCTGCTCAGCTGCCCCCAGGTATGGCAGAGCAGAACAGTTTCACCTGTTTATGGCAGGAAGGCTTGTGAAGATCCTCATTTTCTGCGCAAGCTAGCTCACAGGTTTTGTGTATGATTTGCACATTAATCATGCTCCTTCAGTGTTGGTACCTGAGAAAGAGGTTAGCTGCTGTCCCCATCAAAAGCACAGAGCACTAAAATAGTTCCACATGGCACAACACAGCCCCAAGTGACAAAGCATGCATTATTTTCCTCTCCCAGAGTGTCTGGAACAAGCCATACTGAATGATGTGTCACATATTAAGAACAACTTTATTTTTATCCTGATGGAATTCCAGGAAGCTAACTCCAGTGCCCTCACACTGACTGAAAATGTATAATGTGTCCCAATAGCTGCAGGCAGGACAAGGCAAGTATGTAAAAGGGACATTTAATTAGTTGTTCCATAAGGAACTGAAGTGTTGTTACATAAATGGTGTGTTTCTGACAAGCTTGAAGGTATTTAATGATTTATAGCACTAGAAGAATTGTGATATATTCAGTCTAGAAAGGCTGTGAAGTTTATGAGACAGATAATTTTAAGTTTCATTAGTGAGGTTTATTGGAATTTAAAATAAATTCAAGAGAAAGCCATGTTGCATGTC
Source organism: Corvus brachyrhynchos (assembly GCF_000691975.1). Lineage (NCBI taxonomy): Eukaryota > Metazoa > Chordata > Aves > Passeriformes > Corvidae > Corvus > Corvus brachyrhynchos. The sequence goes on along the minus strand of NW_008239547.1, from coordinate 5,885,687 downwards.
CTTTTAGCCTTTAAGCAAGTTCCTATAGTTGGAGTAGGACAGTATCTCCAAGTTCAAATTGTTTTGGTTGTATCGTTCAGTCCTGCAAAAAAAGTGGAAATCAACACCTTTAATATGATGGCACAGTTGTTCTAATTAATATTTTAGAATAATTGCTGTTGATTATCATGTGCAGTGCAACACCCACACAAGCTTACTCAGTGGCAAGGCCCCATTCTCAGCACGCTGCAGTTGGATCTTGTTCCATCTGCGTGAGCAAGAAAAAATGTGTTTGTGTTTGAGCAATTTGCAGTGTATTAAGGTGAGTGTGAAGATCCTTTGTTCTTCTGACCGACAACACTTGGCACCATTTACTGGACTCTGCTATTGTGTCTCTTAGATTTCCAGCTACATGTGGGTACTACAAGTCTTTCTTGAAATACAGGATTTCTAATTGTGCCCAGCAGCCTCCTTAGAGTGCCAATCAGATCCTCAAAACATGTGACTGAGGAGATATTTTTCCCAAATGCACTAGAAGTATCTGATACTCCTGGTGAAAGGAACTGAGAGGGAACCAGGAAAAACAGAGTTTGAAAATTAAAATCAACCCAGTGGCCAAAACTTTTTTCCAAACTTCATAAATACTTAAATGCAGAAAGCTTCTCCAGTCAGACAAGTAAAATGTTATACCACACTATTTTCTTGTCTGTTGGAAAGCAGTGAACAGAAACAGTTAATGTTCTTAAAACAAAATTTAGCTATGCAAATTTTCCTGCAGAAATGAACATCTTAGGTGTCGTGATATGAAGCAATGTAATTACACCAAAAATTTTAGATATTTAAATGTCAGAACTAGGAGGTGCTAAACACAGTTAATAATACAATAATATTTTCTGAAGGAGAAAAAAATGAAAAGGTGAAAAAAAAAATTAGTTAGCATAATAATAAGGCTTAGCTTTTAGCAGCTGTTTTACATCTTCAAGCCATTGCTAAATTATTAACTAATTGATACCAGATCCTGCACATGCTAGCTCAGAGCAGATTCACAGGGAGGAAGCCAGCAGAGTGCTATTGTTGGCTGGGTAGGTAGACAAATGTTGCAATGTGAGTGGTAGGAAGTAGTAATGTTACCATATACAGCACAGTACCAGGCCCTCTGAGCACTGGTTCTAGGAGTAGTAACCTTGCCTTCGAAAGGATATAATTGTTCTTATGGGGCTGCCTTACATGGAAACCAAAATGATATCAAGCTTTAATAATTAAATTATGCATCAAGTCAGAGAAGGATGGATTTTTTCTCAATAGAACACAAGAGACTACTTGCTTTGGTGACCTAATTGCTGCAGCCTTAAAAAAAAAGAAATTATTATGATAGCTGATTAAAAGGAGCCAGGGAGCTTATTCACATTTGCCAAGAGCACACAGCAAATCAAGCTTTATGAGTTGAAATGAACTCAGTGCTTTGTCCAGATTAAATTAAGAAAGGCGGTCACTGAAGTGAGGAGTTCTGAAGAGCACTTGAGATTGGAACTATGAGAAATGAACAGCAGAACTGAAATGAGAAAGGGATAAGAGAGACAGAAGCCATTTTCTTTTCTTACCATTTATTTTCTTCAGAGGCTAGTGTGCAGAGAGAGGGGAAACTTTTTGAGGAGCAAGAAACCACAACAACCCATCCTATAAAGCTGCATTAAAAATGTAGTCATGGAAGTGAGTGGGCAGTGATGGGAAATCTTTGGCACACGTCTAAGTGGTACTTGTGGGACTGCTACTGCACCTGGACACTGTCAGGGGAGCTCATTTTGTTGTCTGCATGAGGGATATGTGCCACAAAAACTAAAACAAAATCAGAGGATTCTGCCACTACAGAGATTTCTCTATAACATACCTAAATTTTTGGAGATTCATGGTACATTCTGTGTTTATAAAGTAGTAAAAAATATAAATGATGAAGTCCAGAAAGGAGATTCTATGCAACATTGCAGGCTGCTGTGTTCTGGCAGCCTCAGCCTTCCTTGTGCGGCATACACAGGATACCCTTGCCTGAAATAAGGAGGATTTAGGTATGGAAGGGTTGAATTCCTTTGTCTGAAGTCCACATCTGCAGAAGGCACTCCTGTTTCCTCAGCTGTCAAGAGAAAAAAATTCCTCTGATCTCTCTTACGTGAGAGATCTCCAGGAGATGAAATGTTATCTAGATGTACTTTCTCCCTGTTCACTGCCAGTGAGCTTAGGGTGGCTGAAAAACAGACTGCTAAATTTTAGTTTGCCAGGGCACATGACTCACCAGAAGTGACATCGCCAAGCTGTTATGTGGACCTGGAGCCTACTGCATTTAGTAAATAGGGGAGAGAGAAGCACGTAAAAGCTCTTACCCTTCAATGTGATCAGCTCATGGCTACTCTAAGGATTCGTGACAAGAACTCATGGGGTCCTCCATCCCTTAGCTGCTCTGCTCACGCAAGTGACATACCACAAGAGTGAAGAAGTACCCAAAGTGGAGCTGCTGAGGGCAATCAGGTTGGACACAAAAGGCATGGGCAGCATATGAGATGCAATTCCAGCTCTTCCCAAATATTTTACAGTTTCATGACATGTAAACTGCAGTATTTCAGATTACCTGCCCAGGGCCAGTGGGAGATAGAGGATTTAGCTCAGAGCATGTGTGTCCTGATTCACCCAACCCACACAAGGGAAGCTAGAAATCTCTTCCACAATTATAAACATATGTCACTGGCAGGATCTTTGCCCATTGCCATTAAATAACTTTGTTATGATTCCTGCCACGTGGAAAATGTCTCAAAAACATATTTAATGGAATGCAAATACCAGCTGGCCAGGTTATGTGTCCAGTGCAAGAATACCTTTGGAAACATGAGGGTATCAGCTCTTGGCACTTACAGAGTGGTATGGCACACAAGCTGCTGAGAGACTCCTCTGAATCTTCCCACTTAACAGGCCATGAATGTTGCTGTGGTGCTCTGCACGGTTTGTTCTGAAATGGAGTCTTGTTAAACATTTTTCAAGGACCTTTCCTGAACCTGGGCTGAGTTTTTCAAAGGTGTCTATGGGAGTTAGCTGTTTCTCAAAGATGTGTAGTGGAAGTTGTTCTTTGTTCTTTTGAATGTCCTTGTATGGGCAATTTATGGCAGCTGCTTAAAAATGCCACTGAAGCTTAATCAATTAGGCGACTTGCTATGTTAAAAAATACATAAAGGAACCATGACAATTTTAATGAGGCTTTTCCATTGGTTTCTATGACTTCTGCTATTTTGTGAAATATGCCCTGTGAATTACAAATTCTTTTATTGAGAGAGGGAATCTTGGCCAAGGCCCCAAGGTTATTACTCACTGTATTCAAAGGGTACTTGGGATCTTTAATTTCCAACTGGAGAGCTGGCAGAAGGACAGTAGGTTTAACATTTCCTCTGAAGGATGACACCTCTAAAAGTGCCACACGCTGCTTATTACTGCAGTACACTGGATGGGAGCCAAAGTCCCAGTATGGGACTTGAACCCACAAGTAGTTGGCTGTGAGACAGACATGCTACCCACAGAGTCAAAATGACATCTAGTAGCATCTTAATTTAATAGAACACTTTTTTCAATGGCAGTTTCTTGTCTTGCATTTCTACAGTCTGGATCACTGAAAGTTTATTTTTCACTTCAGCATGCATTTAAGGAGAATGTCACTGTGCTTTCTTTTTCTGTATTATTTTGGGCAACTATAAACAACATACTCTTCAAAAGTTGTGTCCATTTGAAAGTAAACATTTTACCACCAGTTCCTCTAAGATTCTTCAAAAGTTATGGCAAGAAAAATATCTAACTTGTTTTAAAAATAAGCTGGTGACACATCTAATTCGATATAAGGTCCCCATAGCCATGAATAATCATACCTTTTTACAGTTGTTTTTAAAGATGTGAAGACTGAAGGTGTGACTGGTTAATGAAACCTCCTTTTCTGAAGCACAGCAAGTTTTTCAACACAGGAATCTACCACTTATATCTGGAAGTGCAGTAATTTGGGTCCCCAGATATCTTTGTGGTTACTTGGTAAGAGCATGGTGTCAAAACCTGCCATTCTAGCCGGCAAATACACAGCATGGAGTGAGGCAGAAGGCAGTGGGGTGCCGAGGGAGGAGGAGGTGGAATCTGAGCTGGGGGAGTGAATGCATCTAATGGAAGACAAAGATGGACAACACTGGAAACACTTGGGGCAGAGCTTTCTCGTTCTGGCAGAAAAACCCAGCACTTGTGCCAGTGATGGAACCAAGGCTCTTTCTGTGTTTTATTTCTTGGCTCTTGGTCTGCAAAGGGTTGGGCACTGATCGCCTAAGCACAGATCCAGCTTTGCAGGTGCCTGGGAATGGAGCTGAGAGAACACTGCCCCAAGCCCTCCCAGGCCAACTGCTCCTCTTGCTTAAATGAGCTTCCCAGTATTGGAGTTTTTGCATAATCCAGGATTAAACTGTGAGAGCTTTACAATGTGTTTGCCCTCCAGATCTGAAAGTTTATTTTTGACCATAGCTAATAAATAGTTAATACTCACATTTGATTAAAAGAAGCCTTTACTAAGAAAAAAACAAACCCAAAGCAAAACTCATAAACTCCGTAAATATCAGAGAGATTTTTAAAAAATAAATATATATAAATAAAACATTAGAGCACTCAAGGGAAAATAATGCCATTTTGATCTCAGTTAGAAAATATATTTGTCAGCATTTAATGAAAAATATAACCTGTTCTGTCAGTAACAGAATTTTTAAGATTGGTGAGGATGATACTACTTCAAAAGCACTGCCAGTAATTTATCTGTTCATTTGAATGCATCAGTTAGAACACAAGTTGTTCCTCACTGCAAGATGAAGTTGGTGGGATTTTTAGCTAGCATGAATTTCTCCACGGGGCTCTCAGGCCCGGCTTGGAAACCAGTTCCACAGTAACCTTCCAGTGGCGTCAGAGACCCCTGGCCTTGGGGGCAACCCCATGACCTTTGAAGCTCTAGGCACTCATGGAGCTCTTCTCTGTAGCTACTGGTGGGATTTTAGGTTATTTTCCCTAATGTAAGCATAAAAAATGGCTACATTAATCATAGGTGACTTTCAAAGCACCTCAAGAAGGAGATGCCTATAATTCATGGATCCCCAAAGATCTCAGAGCCTAGACACCAAAGCCAAGTCCAATGTATTGTTGTCTGATGGTGGCTGTTTTAGTCCAGTACTGTAAATATGTCACAAGGTCAATGGCACTGATCTTGATGGCTAACTTTTTGATATTTGGAATTAGATGATCTACCCTATGGTCAGTATGAACTATTCAAAAGATGCATGCTCCCTTAGCAAACTACATTCCTGAGAAGAGCAAGCTAACCTTTTTAAATCACAGTTCATATTTCTCTGTCTTTTCTTGGCTTATTCTTGGCATTAAAAACTGTTGTAACAACGATATCATCAAGGATGATCTACAAAGAAGAAAAACACAATAGGAAATATTTTTAGAGGTGAAAAACCATTGGTGGTGTTCTTGCCTCATGGCTGACCTTTGTTTGAAATCTGGTCTCCCCTACTGATGGGACCATTGATTTCTGAAAATAATTAATTGGGTTTGGAAGTCAAATCCCCTCATTCTTCCCATAACAGTTTTGAGCACCCATCACAGCTTTGCATATGCTCAGCCTCAGAGTGGGGTCCTCATCCAGGATGTGATCTCTATGTGTATCTCAGACCACTAATTAAACAGTACATTTGCCAGCAGGATTCATTATTGAGAAGTAACTCAGACATGCATATAACTGTTACAAACAAACAAACAAACAAAAAAAGAAAAGTAATCAGGGACAGCTGTTGGACAAACATTTACTTATGTGTCGATTAATTAGTTAACCAGAAATTCATAAGTAATTCTCACAGCTTTAATATGGAAGCTATTGAATGACAGTGTGTGTATTTTAATTCCATTTTGAGGGTGTTGTGATAATACAAGCTCCATTTGATACTTTTCTAATAATCCTAGATTGGCATTAGATGAGAGTTTCAGCTCTAATTTGGAAAAAAAGCAGAAGAGCAAAGAAGCAAGGACTGAAACCTGGAGTAGCATCTCAAGAATTCTAAATTATAGAAGCTAAGCAAAAAGAGCCCAAATGTTATTTTTAGTCTAGAAGTTTATATGCCATATTTAGACTATGAAGGGGAACTGGTAAACTGAATGGTTTTGGGCACATCAAAGAAAAACAAAAAGTAATGAACCAGAAGGGAATATTAAACAAAAGCTGCTCTACAGCACTATACAGGTAAGGGGAATTTCCTCATTGTCACTGGCATTTGCAGTTACAGAGTTAAATGGCTTTGAGAGCCTGCTCCACAGTTCCAAGGCATACACTGCAAGCCATAGAAAAAGGAAACACTTCTTATAAATAAATCACAGTGTCACAAAAAGTGTAAAAATGACTGCAGTTTAGACTGCAGTGAAAAGATTTTAGTTAATGCACTAAGTATGAAATCTGTTAAATTCAGATTTTTTCACTTCAACAGCTCTCAGTACGTGTGAAGTTTTCTTGTGTGTCTTTAGAGAGACAAAATGGCCATGGGCCTAAATTGTTAACTCAGTAATTTTCACTACCATTCCTTTAACATGGTGTTCAAGTTTGTAGATTATATAATTATTTTCATTGGAAAGCACTTTTTAACATCTGGGAGTCATTTGAAAGAATGTAATCAACTTTGTCTTTTTTTTTTTGGAGAATATCCTCTGTTAATATTTAACCCATAACTGATTGCATGATTTACCAGTTTAACCCTGACCAACTTCTGAAATTTATCATCCGTGGTTGTTACTACACAAATCTATCACAGTAACAGAACTTTTTCCCAGTTCTGTCTGTGTACAATGCTGTTCTTGTCTATGACAGGCTGCTCCATTCATGCTGCTCTGCTGCCTTAGTGGGGCTAACACAGAGAACAGGAATTTCCTAATGGGGTGGGACGTCTTCAGCGTGAAGCTTATTTCTTGATTGTAAAAATCCTTTCCTTTTCAACATTGGGCCAAATCCTGACATCTATTCTTATTTCCTGCATTAAACTTTATGTTTTCAGTCTTTAATATATGGTATTATGTAGTATAGTGCGACTCAGAAAACCCTTAGAAGTTGATCAGATAACATAAAAAGAATGCAAAGGTGATTATAAATATGCACACTACAATATTCCTGGGCTAGGATCCTCGGATTTTGTGGCCTCTCATAGCCTCCCAGATTTTGTCCAAACAAATTTCAGCTATTTTTCAAGACTCCAGAGGGCCAAATCAGTGTCAGCTTTGTCTTACCCTTACTTTCCATTCACCCCTTCCCCCTTTTAGTGAACTAAGAGGTCAAAGAGGGGCTGGGGAAAAAGGCCAAAAAGAACAATATAGCAATAGAAAGGGCAATATACATCTTTTAAATAAGGTCTAGGAAAGGTCATATAGTAAAGAAGTGAGGAAAAAAATAACAAAATAAAAGGGCAGGTGCAAGCAAGAGAGCTATTAAATCAGAGATGAAATCAAATTGGGGAATAAATCAAACAATAGAGTCCAGACAGAAGAAAAGGTTGCAGGCCCTAAAAGTGCGGGGAGAGAGAATATATCAATGGAGACGAGACAAATTAGGATTTGCACACTTGTAGTGAAAGAGTGCCCAGTAGAGCACATCTCATAGGGGAGTGAGATGCATGGGGGAAATTTATCTTCTGTGTATACAGTGAGTGTGCAGAAATCACAATCAGTTTGTTGCCTGATTCAGAAGGACCAGCTCAGATTGCTTAAATATTGAGTCTTGTCATGATGGAGGAGAGCAGCATCCTCCACCCAGTCAGGGACCCAGTATTGATAATATTTGTGTCCAAACAGAGAAAGTGGGGAAGTTGAGAGAGTTCCCCAGACATAAATCATGCCCTAGTTACGTAGAACTTGAGTCTCCCTTCCTGCCATGGCAATACCACAGGCACTTGGAGGAATCTTTAATTTGGTTTTGCCCTCAACTTTTGAAAAGAAAAGTTTCTGCACATTTTTGGAGAGATCTCATTCAGCTGAAGGTAAGAGCTGTGATGGTTGCATGTATGGAAGATGGATGGTTGTGCTCTTGTCTGATCCACAGAGCAGTTACGCTGTAACCATGCATATTATTGCCCCTGTAATTGCATCCATCATACCTCCTGTGAAAACAAACAAATGGGCTCCCATACTCACTTAAAACTAGATAAACAACTGTTCTTTGGCAATGTGACAGATACTTATTGCCTGCGAGTAGCCCATAACAGATAGGAAGGACAAGGATTAGGGTGGATTTGTAACCCATAAATTGTAGGAATCCGCTTGGGAGTCTCCAAGCCAGACTCTTCTCTTAACTTTCCTTGAGTTATGCCCATGGATAAATCTGTTCTTCTGTCGAAACTCGGTGAAACTTTGTGCTGTCTCCTTTTACTGTGTCAGTCATTTACAGGTCATAAAGGCTAGAGCTTCAGCAAATCCAAATTAGCCTGGCAATTTTTTCCTCCCAATGAAGGATGAAATGTTGCATTTTCTCTGGCTCTGTATAAAAATGCACCAGATGAAATTCATTAGAAATCAGTGAAAATGCTGCAGAATTGTAATTTTATTCATATTGGTTCTGAAAAAGCTAAAAACAAAATTGCCACTTCTAAAATATGTCTACTGATACATGAAAAGAAATCAAACTTCTGCTTGTTTTTTGCTTTTGCCCATAATAACTGAAACTACAAAATAATTAACCAAAACTAACCAAAACAAACCAAAGAAAACCACAGCAAAACAAAACAAAACAAAAAAATCCAGAGGATTAGCTAAGATTCTAAACACTAAATTACTGCATGGGTACACAAATTCAACATTAGACCAGATGTGACATTACTCATCTAATTTACGTGGACCATGTGGATAGTGGGAAGCCAGCAAGCTGAATGAGGAAGTCCACACAAGTTGAAAGCAATTTAGGTCACAGAGACATCGCAGGCAGGTCTGACAGAGAAAGATGAACACTCCCTCAGCTCTTTGCTGCTCTTCATCTGCCAGACAAAATGTTTGAGTGCACTTCTAAATTCAATCCAAAGTCACTCAGGGTTGAAACTATCACAGGTTCACCAGAGCTTTGCAGCCTGTGCAGCCTGGCAGCCAGCAGCCCAAAATACTGAAAGCACTTTTAAAACTTGGAAACTAGGTTTTATTTGAGTAATAGCTAAAGGAATAAACTTTCTATGGAGGAAGTCTAGAAGGAAATACAGTAAACTGAGAGTTTGTAAATGAACTCTCTCCTGCCCTGTGTCCTGGATAGACAGGGACATTCTGACAGGGTTGCTCTGAATATCAGCAACTCAGTGTTATTCTGGGTTGTGACAAAATTTACAGTTTGTTTTGATTACTCCACCAGAATTCTTTCTTTCTGTGATCTCTGTTGAAGCTCTGTTCCCAACACTTCTCAGAGCTCCAGGCTCTCTTCTCCTTTGCTGAGTCCCTCATGTTCACCTTGCATCCAGAAAAATCCCTTTTCCTGTACCCCACTATGCTCTGTTGTTTCCTCAGGGGGCAGGGCCTTACTCTTCTTCAAAGTTCCTTCCAGCCCAGAGCAAAAGAAGCAAGGAGGCTTCTGTTGTACTCCCCTCTGAAAAAAACCCCAAACCTGGCATGCTTCAACCCACCAGCTATAGTCCAGCGGTAGCCTGATTCAGCTATAAGCATCAATTACCTGATGCTTAATACCTGTTGCCTTTCAGGGGTCCAACTCCTATCTGCACACCCAGATCTTTGGGGAAGCTCCAGCCCCTCTCCTCCTGTGGCCCCTCAACTTACACCTTCCAGTTTAGAGTTAGGTTTGGAAACTCTTGGGTTTGTGCACCCTAAATCAGATGCTCTGGAAAGGATGACATTTTCCTTAAGGTGAGACAACCCATCTGATCTGCATTTAAATGTGTTAAACAGACTTCACATCACATTTTCCTTGGGCAGGATGATTATTTCTGACCACCAGCTGGGAGCCATTGGGAGCTGCTGCCTCTGCACGGCTGCCTCCAGAAGTATATCTCTGTTGCTTTGGCCAATCTGTGTCTAATTTTCCCCCATGTCTCCCTGTAAACAAGCTTTGCTTTGATTAATCTGTACATAATTTTCCTGTATGTCTCCCTGTAAACAAGCATTGCATTTCAGTTTAACAACAGCCTTAGCAGTGATGAGCATAAAATATAGCAGAGTGAAACAGAACAGCAGGGTGGCAGGAGCAGAAGAAAGCTACCTGGAAAATCTGAGACATAGTCTGACCACTGGTTCGTGTTTCCTGACTTTAAAATGGGACAGGCAGGAAGGAGTATATGCATCCAATGGAACTAGAGGAGGCAGAGTCAAACTAATAAAATTAAGGCAGAAATGGAACAAATGGTAACGGTGTCGTATGGATAGGGCATTGTGAGAGCACTAAAAGAAATAAAGGACTGGAAAGGATGTTGCTTCTCCTCAGATGCAGTGATTGCAACCAAGAGCAGATTTAATGAGCAAATGACCAGAAGCAACAGCATCTTTTCCCTTTTTTCTACATGTTATGGCCTGTGTGATAGTAGTTTATTCTTCTAGTCACAGCAGCTCAGGCTTACATCTGTTCCTGTTCCAGGAAGGCAAAACATAAATGAATAATGAAGCTTTGCAGGGTGTCAGTACAAATCTAGGTCTGAAAAGGATCCAGGTTCTTGGGGAAATTACCTAACAACTCACTTAGGTTTGAGTCCTTGATGTTTCATAGTTTTGAGCTGATAGTTTAACAACAAATAGTTGTTTCTTCTTGTGGAAGTATTGGTGGGTACAGATCATTTCACACAAATGGGTTACTCTCCTTTGTCTTTCCTTTCCTGTGAAACACTTAAAACTGTTCTTTAGGAAAATCTCAGACATGTGCTGCACTTGAATAGAAGGAAGGGATGTTGTGACAGCTAGCAGGGGCTTTCTCTAAAAGTGCCTGGTGTGGTTGTATCACTGTATGTTCCTCCTTTTGATTCTTCTGCAATGTTCTGTATAAGACAGCTGCTGCAGATTGAATAATGCATCTTGAGCATATTAAATATATCCTGCATATTCAACACTGAAAATAAATATCAGATTCTCATATTACTGTGCATTGTTCAATAAATTTGGCCCATTGTATGTCATTTTTCTAGCAAGGTTTGTTTTTCTCTGTCTCACCATTTAGCAATTTATTTGCCTCTTTTCTTTCTTTTTAATTTTAAGATATTGCAATTACCCCAGCATTGTTCAGATAGAAAGAAGTTTTCTCTTCTTTCAAAGTCCCCAGGTAAACTCTGAAATAAATGGAATATTGCTGTTGTCTATATTTACTTGGATCTGAAACTTCGTATAATTCACACCATAACAGACTGTATTTTACAATCAGGAGGCTGAATCCATGGTTGGCACAACTCCACTGAACTCACTGGAGTTGAACTGCTTTATTGAATTGCCTTGTGAACCTATGTACTGTAAGTGGATGTGCTGTAGTCCTTGGAGTGGAAATATCAATGCCTTTCAATATTGCACAAATTTAAGTATAGCCCCAAAGTCCTTTAATTCCTCTAGGGGCATCATGTTTTTTTATTAGTTTTGTTAATGAGTGGGGAGGGTCTTTCTCCAATATGCTTCATTAGCCTATGCTGGTAGAGAGGTTGTACTTTGAGTCTTTCTCAATTGTAAAATTGGAAGCATCTCTATGATGTAATCACTTTATGAGGGTATTTGAAACTGGAACTGTACTTCTGGGGATGAGATCACATCATAGGCATTGACCAGTGTGGTTATTTCAGTGCTCAAAATACTTGGGGGAAATCACTTCTGAGAATTACTTTGTTATTTTAAATGTGGTTCTGTGCTGCATATCCCACCCACCTCTAAGCCTGGCCTTCAGCTACTTGGACTGTCCTACTTCCCCTCCACTCAGCCAACTTTAGCTTTAGCTGACACTTCTTTTCTGAATTTCTAGTTCCCAAATGAAAGCTGTTGCCCCATGGATCACTGTTTACAAGTGTGTTCATCAGTCCACCCACCAAGACCCCTTATTTCAGCTCTGAACTTGAACTGATACTCATCCATCATCACCATCTCCCACTCCTGCTTATTTCAGCCATGCCTATACCAGGAAATAGTGCATCCATAGTTGCTGATATTGTTTAATTATGAGGTTGCTTTTGCCACACCAGCCCCCACTCTTGCAAATGGGGATTTGGAGAACAGTGTGGGGCAGTGATTGTTCTCAGTGGACAGAAGGGTCAAACAACTTCAAGGAGGATGGAATTCTGCTGTGTCCACACAAACTGTCACATGCCCCTTGCTATGCTGAGCTGTTTGACATATTAGCAGTGATGTAGCTGATTTGTAAATTCTAGAGGGTCTGATTACGATTTTCCTGTTCTGACTGGGAAATGATGACCTGGACCGGGAGTACCCTGTAAGTAACAACCAGATATACTGAGATAAAAACCAGGATCTCATTTCATTTGTAGGCTGCACCTGCTGTTGAAGAACTGCCTTTTCCCCTGCCTTCAGTACAATGTTAATCAAATGAGTACCAATAAAAACATGGTAACAAATAATCCTACTTTTAAGTCTTAATTAAAATTACATTTCACCTTTGGAAGAAAGGTTATACCTTGATGTTGTTTATTCTGGCTTTTTCACACACGCTTACTGTGTATTAAACTGTTACTCCAGGTGTTGACTATCCAGGAGTTGGTCGATTTCAGAAAACACATTTTTCATTAGGGGGAAGAAATCACAGCACAGCTTATAAATATATTCTGGAAATTTATTGCTAGCAGTAGCTAAAGCCAAATTATAAACTGAGCTGTAAATGTTCTGTTTAGATGATTCAGTTTTTCAGAAAAATCCTTGCACTCTTCGTATCTGTGCTTCCAGCTACCTGGATTTCTCTGGATGTATCCTAGGGGGCACACACAAAAAACATACCAAAATAACAAGGTAAGTGAGTATTTAAAGTTCCTCAGCTTTTAGATGTCTTGAATATATAGCTACAAACTTTGATTAATACCAATACAGCAAACAGCACCCATTCTGCAAACAAGCAAGAAACCTCATATTATCACACAGGAACATGTGTCCATACCCCCCTAACTCCCCCACCTGTACAGACTAAGAGGGTTACTCCATATGGAGGACTAGCTAATGATAATAGTAGCTAGTCAGCTACTGATCTTTAAAAAAAATACTCTTATCCTCTTGTAAGATATTTGTTCATGTGGACTAGCAGCAAGTCTTTGTATGTATGTTTCTTGGCTGATTTGCTGCCATCTAAAGCAAGTCTTACTCATTTATTCAACAATCTGTGCAAATTTAACATCATTTGGTTAATGATTTCCCTGCCAAATTCAGAGAGACAATTGTATTTAACTACAAACCTCATTTTAATATCCTATTTAAAAGTCTAATTGAACCATCACTATTTTGCCTTTGATTTTTTGTATCTTTGTGTGTTGTCTTGGAGATTTTGATGCTACGTCCTTCCAGCTTTATTGATATTTATAACAGGGACAGCATGTTTCTAGAGGCATAAAAGGGTGGAGAAGTGCTCCTGATGGGATGCATTTCAGGTTACAAAAGGTCTAAGTAGGACACTTCACTTCTGTAAGATGGAGATGCTCTATGAATGAAAATGTTAAAAGAAAACAAGCAGCTAAAACTGGAGTACATGTTGTGGAAATCATGTTCATGGAATTAGCCATGGGACTTCAGTCCCAAAAAAATGAATACAAACCCCAAAGCCAGCTTTTTGAAGATTTTAGGAAAAATAAATATGTTAACATCTGCAAATAATCCCTTCTGTGAGCAAGAAAAATACATAGATTATTAATAAAAAAATGTTGAGTCAACATACATTTTCAATAAGGCAGTTTGACTGTAAAATATTGAAATGTCTCTTGTAAAACAGGTCTAGCCTTTAATGGGTACTGGGATGGGGTACTTGTTGGCAAACTACTGCTGTGAAAGGACTGTAGGATCTAGTGCAGCATTTCCCAAATTCTGAAATCCAAAGTATAATCATCACATATGTGATAGACCACATTTATAAATAAGATGGTTCTGATGCTGCAGAAACCCCCAAGTTTTGCACAGTCTAATAAAAAAAAAGAGAGACAAGTACATAAAGCAGTGATTTTTACCAGTTTCATTACTTTACAGTGTTGTGGCAGTAGTCATAGGAGAAAAACCAGAAAGACGTAAGCAGATTACTTCAGGAGGGCTGTATTCTCTGTAATTTATTCCTGGGATGGCCCAACATCCACGTTTATCTCTGTAACAGGAGCAAGGCATCCATTTTCTCATGCACAGATTGAGTAATGTTACTGCCATATTTTATTTCCAAATTAGAGGAAATGTCACTCAATGTTCATATTTAAAATGAGAAGGAAGAAAAGCATTCCCTTCATTCAGTTTAAAAAAAAAAAAAAAGAAATCAAATCTGTTAAATATCCACTGACATTTGTATGAACCGAAAGCACAGCAAGCAGCACTGGAGTAGCCCAGTTCACATATTGTATCAGGTAATATACATCATTTTTTAGACTGAAATATTTCAATTTTCTGTGTGGTAAACAATTTCACTGGTTGGTTTATTATGCAGAAGGCCCAGGGAAATCTTCTGGAGCCAGGATGCAAAGATGACCTGTTTGCACCCTATAGACCTATGGAAGCATCTCGCACTAAGCACATGGGTAAAGAGAGATAAACTGTATCTATATGTGCACACCTGCAAATACAGAGGACTCAGCTTCCTATGAGAAGCTTAGAAATAATTCAGCCATCTGCTTCTCAGATCACTCAGTCCAAATATAAATAATTTGGACAGCACATAAAGGAGATTTCTTTTGTTTTCTCTCCCACACATATTCGAAACCAATCTTGAATTTGAGATCTTTCATTCAAAATGATAGTCCAGGCTACAGTCCCTACTGGGAATTAACATAAAGCATTACCTATAAAAGGAATTAAAGTGCTGGTATCTGCATGCACTTCTGAGCAGCTGGTCTATATTTGATGTATATCTCTGTTCCTGGCTCCATTCTAGAAAGGGACAGTACAGAATGTTTTTAGCAGGAATTTTAGCAGAGTTTCCTTTCTTCTCTGCCTGCATGGATAAGATCCTGGCATGCTTGAACCTGCTGTGCTTGTGGCTGCTTTCGTCAGTGCTGGAATCTGCTGGGCGGTTTTGTAGGAGCATCCCAGGGAAACCAGGTTTCTCAGCCTGTGGTTGTTGGCTGTCCTGGCAGTAACACAAGCTCCAGGTCCTTCAGAGCATTTGAGCTCTGTTTGGTTTTTAGGAAAACATACTTGATTATGTTCTTAAAATCTTAACACTTCACTTTCAAATATTTTTCCCACCAGCTGTTGTCCAATCCCGCAAAATTCTGAGCACTGTCAGCAGTCACAGGGCTTTAGCTGGACAATTACATCTTTGCAGTGCTGCTGCCATGTTTCTCTACTGGAGCTGCAAGCTGAATAGTTTTGTCCAGATAGACTTATTCTTCCACAGTGAGGAAATAAAATATTCACAGTAGGTTATGTTAGCTGTCTGTCTGAGCTGCCTTCACACATCCAAATAGCTGCCCTATTTTTCACACAAGCCAGCAGCCTTCCTGAGTTTCATTACCTGTATCAATCTTAACACTATTTAAATAAAAAGGAAGAGCTTTAAAATGTGAGAGAACAAGCCTAGATATTTTCCCATGGGGCACCTCTGAGCACAATAGTATCTTCGCTTCAACATTTTTTCTGTGTCTCTTTCAAGCTAACCACATCCAGACTGTGGACATGCCAGGAAATGCCATTCTGGGACTAATTTACTGGTACTGAAAATGTTATTTCCAGAACTGTCACTTTCCAAGGGAATTTGAGTATCCACAAGTATTTCAGCTGTAAGGATCCATTTTCTGACATTTGGGATCCATCTGCACTTCAGTCCAGCTGGAACCAAATGGGCCCCATCCATCTGTAATCTCCCTGAAACTGTCCAGGACTGTCAAGGAAATTGCACTATGACCACACTGGAACCAGTGTTGGTGTTGGCTGGTACAGTTCAATGCTTTGTGTGGAATGAGATTTAAATGAGATCATTTCACTACTCTTTTGGTAAATTCTGTTGGGAAACAGCTGGAGGCAATGATTTCATTGCCTTATTATTAGCTGTGTTATAGAACACAATAGAAGCAGAAAAGAATAAGGGTTGTGTCACAAATTTATGTAAAATTGTTCTCTCCTGCCCAGGCACCAACACTGGGTAAACAAAACACTGATCAGATCTGAATCCCAAGAGCTGGCTAAAAATGGAAGGACACATCAAATGGGTCTCCACATGGGCTGGGTTTAGCTTGGTTTTTTTTTCATTAACGGATGATGGAATAGAGATTATTCAGATGGTAGAAACCCGAAAGGGACTTCAGGAATATTTAGCACAGAGCAGCCCTTGAATACAAAATAATCTTGACAAGCTGGAGCCAGTCTGGGGGAAGTACTGGGTAGCACACCTAGGCAGAGCTAATCTTCACAAACACATAACCTACACCAGGCAGCTCAGGAGAGCAGGAGATTACAGTGAATCAGCACGGTAACTTCAGTCAATAATTTCAATCTGTTGCCCCATGTTCTTCTTTGCAGGGATCTACAAGCAAGCACAGCTGGAAAGACAGGTGAGGCTGATTTTCTGCTGCACACAGCCCCACTTGGAATAAGCAACAGATTTGCCAGTCTCGAGCATTTTGAGAAGCATGGTGAGCAAAGGGAGAGAGTCCAGAATAAAGGAACAGAGAACGAGCAGAGATTTAGAAAATCCAGGTGGTTGGATTGACTGAAAGAACAAATGATATCTAGTGTGAACAAGGGATAATGGAGACTAAAACACAGTAATGGTCACCTAGGCAGGTGAAATGCTAGTGCTGGGAGAGGAGAAGTTAACATAGTCTTGTGTTTTGGACATGAAGAAATAGGCTAAATTATTACATTGAAAAATGGGACTGGACATTTGGAAAAACTCTCAGATTGTACAGACAGGAAAGAAAAAGGCAGAAGCAGTGAAACTTATGGCTGTACAGATCTGTAAGAATTACAGTAACAAACATCTTTAAGATAGGACAACTTAGAACCAATCTTCCTTTGGGAATCTCCAACTTGCTGATCCTTCCATGCTGGAGCAAAATGGCCATGGTCTCAACAACACTCCTGAACAGCAGCTTTTCTTCCGTGGAACTGCAACCCACAAGTGCTCCTCAAGTCCAGTCTGAAAACTGTTGAAAAGAAACAGAATATCTGAAATTAATTAAAATTTCACAAAGAGATTGATCTTTCAAGAAAAAACTGTGATTTGTGGGAACTGCCACTGTTATTTACTTAAGAGTTATGAGATAGCCTCTGTTGCTGCAGACATGGGAGGGAAAAGTGGCATCTTCCTGTCTTACACTCTCTGTTCCCCTATTTAACTAAGATCTACCCCTTTTGCTGAATTTTTGAGCCTATAAAAAAAAGAAAGATTGGCTAGACACTTTACAGAGATGACGTCCTGTAAGAGATACTGTCTGCTAAGCCAAAACTCTCCTTTGCAATACAAAACCAGTAGTGGTTTAGTGCTTATCTTGGTCTCAGTCTTATTTGGGATGGGTCAGCTGAGCATCTTCTAGAATGCGTTCTGGCCCTAGGGATTATTCAAAGTGCATCCTGTAAGGAAAATTACTTCCCTACCAAGTGAGGCAAAATAACACAGTCAAACAAAAACAACTTCACAACAATCTTCAAATAGCTTCCTCAGGGTAGAAAGAAAAGGCCATATAAACTTACCTTCCTGCATGTTCCTGAAAGTCAGCAGTTCTCCTTGGTCAGGCGAAGGTGTGATCTGGTAAGGAGCTACATTGCCATGAAGGCATTTGGACCAGGTGACAGTACAAGGCAGTTTGTAGTGCACTGGAGACACTAGCTACATCTGCCTTCCTTAGATTTGAAAGAAAAATTTCTGTTGTCATGCAGAGACCTTTAGTCAGGTTCTTATTTGGAAAATAATTAAGTGACAAATTTTACCTTACTCTGGAAGAGCAAATACCTGAGGAACCTCCCCACAAAAGAGGAAAATAATCCTAAACAAGTAATTCACGTCCCTTATTAAAATGTAGGGGTAATGAATGACAGTCAGGGCCTTACAAATGGGATCTCCAAGAGGAAATTATTCCTATAATCCACTGATGCTTCTCTTTGGAGGATTGCTGATTTGCTTAGATTTGTCATTTGCATATTTCCAGCCCCTCAATGCTTCTGTGAATTGTGTCTCTGCCTCCTCTTTGCCAACAGCTGGCCATCCACCTCCCTCTAAGCTGTCTGAAAAAATTTGCCCTCCCACAAGTACACTCCTTTGTTTTTTGGATAGACAGTGATAAGTGTTGAGTGTAAAAGACTCTTTGATAATTTAATTCACTTTGCTGAATTATGATTCTGCATGCACCATTAGTTCAATCACAAACCAGCTACAATAAGAATTAGGTCTGTTTTGCAACATGAAGCAGACAAGGCTGTTCACTGGAGCAGTCAAGGGTGTTTAATGTTACATTTGTTGTTGACTTTGAAAACAAACACATGTGCACTGATGTACAGCAATCTGAAAGTCCCATGCAGATGTAACAGCAGTGGCATCTCGGGGATCGCGGGCTTGTGTTCAGAGATGGATGTGACAGAGAGACAACAATGCTGAGTAAGAGTCTCACATAGTTGTGCCAGTGGTACCAGGCAGTAGCTGTAGGGAAAGTGTCTGCAACTTTATAGGAAATCAGAGGACTCAAAACTGAAAAGTAGGAGCTTCCATCATGGATAGGGGTTGTCTGAGGAGCAGTGCATTTATAAACGAGAGCACTTTAGGTGGGGTGTCACTCATCTCCACTCAGGCTTGAAAGTTTGAAAGAGGAAACTTCATGTCCCTGGGTTACGTTTAGTATTGAATTCTGATCAGCTTTTCCTTCTAATAACATTGACTTTGACCTTAGCAGGGCAATTTGTGACAGAGAGGTAATCTCAACTTCTGTCTCATCGCTTCTTCCTCATCACTCTTTCACCACACATTTTAACACTCGCTCATGAGAGGTTGGCTGGGAAACCAGAACCAAACACCACCTAACTGTGGCTGAGTGCCAGCCTACAGCTACAGTCCAAAGCATATATTGCTTAAGAACCTCTCCAGTATTTATTTTGGAGAGCGTCATCACTTTCAAAATTAAGTAGTAAAGTATTTAGCATACTCTCTTCTACTTCCCTCTTGGAGCCAGATTTTTTACAGGAAGTCCCCAGTCACAAAAGTGTTTTTGGCAGGGAAATTGCTTTTAACCAGTAGTATGTTGTTCACTTATGCTATAAAGGTCTAGGCTGGTCAAGGGGAGAAGCCAACAGCTCTATCCTTGAACAGCACTGCGTGACATGGAGACGGGTGAGAATTCAGTGATGACAGCTCAGAGTTGTCTCAGCACTCTCCTTATCACAGAAATGGTGCAAAGCCATTTTGACATGTAGGAAAAGTTGCCCCACTTGGTAATGTATGACAGCACTACAAAATGAAAATGTTCACCATTTACATATGACTGGGGACTTTAAGATTTTACAGCAGTAACTTTTACATATTTTTTGTTTTGCCAATCAATAAAGCAGACAGAAAATTGCTTTTTCGATGTACATCTTGAGAAGCAAGAATTTATTGTTTGACATACCTTTTCTTAAATTAGATAAGAAAATATCTCACTACCTTAAAGTCTAATGAGCTGGTAGATCCTTGTGATTTCGTACTTTTCCTGCGAAACAGCTTATAGACTTGAGCGGCTTCATCCAGCACATTTGCCATCTGCCATGTCCAAGGACATGCTCCAAAATCTATTGACATGCATACAAGATATCCAGATTAGGTCCCAACTATTAAACAAATTTTAATTGAACATATTGTTCAAGATAATTATCTGTTTCCTGTCAGAGGCTGTTGTAGCTTTCAGATCTCCCGTTGCTATTTTCTAATATTTACATTACAATGGCAGCTCAAGGTCCCAGCCAAATGAGTGTTGCCTTGTGATACCCTCTGCCCATGCACACACACCAGCAGGGCAGGCCCTGCCCCAAAGAGCTTATTGCCAATGCCATTAACACAGAAGTTTCTTATTGACATGTTTTTGTATCATAAGGTTCCATTACACTGAGGCAGCAGTAAACCTATGATCCCCATACTATTTATGGATTGCTTCATTACATTTCTTTTAAAATGCAATATAAATGTCTAAACTGCTATAAATACATCAGCATTGCTGCTTATCTTGCTTGTTAAACTGGCAGCTTTGTAACCTCAAGACACTGCAGCTGTGTAATCTTTCACATCTATCTGGCACAAGAACCATGGGTGTTTTTCTCTCCCTGTTCCCATGTATGAAAAAGGTGATTTGCTACATTGATTGTAAACAAACTACAACTGATTGCAAATATATTGCCTCATCCATAGAAATACTGAACTATAAGGCAAGAGAGGAATTTCTGTGGCCATTTGGTATTCTGATATTCAATCTAAACTAGTTGTGTAAAAAAAAAGTAATGCTGTTTTTAGCCACGAATCAAAATCTCAGTCATGCTGAAACTCCACTGGCAAATCCTTGAGAATGAGATGCTTCTTAAATATTCAGAGTTTTTAAACATTGATGTTTCCAAAGACAAAAAGTCTAATCTACATAGCCTCTGATAATGCTACATTTGTCATGTCTAGGAAGAGAGAAGATAGTGGAGAGCATACTCTGAATGAAGACATCTATAGCTTCTGTTGCCTTTTTTAGGGATATACTTGTGTTCTGTGCTGGACTTAGGCTGTATGGCTGTGGTTATGAACAGCTGCAGTGAGACTGGTAGCAGAAGTAATGAGTCCATTTTTACAGCTCTGTAGCTGTTTATTTTTTCTCTTCAGAAGTTTAGTTTTCACTTAAAATAACAAAAGCAAACCCCAATTCCTTTTAGTTATAAGGAATTTTATGAGTCAGAAAAGAACCGTTGTAACGGGGCAGAGTAAGTAAGGAGTCACTCCAAACAAGCCACCAAATTCACGCTGCCGTGACAGCAACACACTCGAAACTGGAGTTTGGCTGTGGGAGTGCTCAGTATCTGGGGACATCCAAGCTGGCTGGAAAAACTGCCCCTCAGAAGAACCTGTGCTTCTGGCTACAAGTTACTAATGACTCCTCAAAAACTTGAGAAGCTGCAGTCCTCTGTAGCAGGCCAGCTTTCTGTCCAAGCCATATGAATATCATCAGGACAGACGTCACCTAAACTGATTTTGAGGAAGAGCACTGGTTACAAACCACTGACAACTGACCTCTTGGAAACTGAAGGCAGCACTGCCTTTCTTGTGCATAGATCCTGTCCCAGTGTGCAAGTCAAGCCTTGTGGGTGCCCTGTGAGGGGCAGCAAGGTAAGGGAAAGAATATGGTAAAGAAAGAATTTAATTCTGTAACATAGTCCAGAGTTGACACTGGTTCTCATTGTCTGCTATGTTTTGTGCCTGACTTTTTTCTGAGATGTTTGATTTTCATCACCATAGTTAATTCTGTAGGCCACAGTGCGCTGTGGCACCTTTGCTGTTTTAGGAGCCCAAGCAGTACATTCTTCTTCTGTTTCCTTTTAGCAAAAAAAAAAAAATTTAAAAAAAAAAATCTTCTTTTCTACAAAATCTATATTTCATAAGTAACAAAAATTGATGGTTTTGCTGTGCTAAACTCAGGAGTCTGACTCTTTAAAGCCCTATTGTTTTTTCCTGTAAATCAAGTAAATGTCCTCATCTTCTTGCCTTATGTTAAAGTAAATTACATCCACTGATGAATTCATCCCACTCCCTACCTTGCAGGGAGCTGGAAGAAAGCTTTGAAATGTGCCATGTGTTCATTCTGTAAGGAAGAATGTCCAGGGCACCTGGGTGTTTGTGGACCAAGCAGAAAGAGGGTCACTGTGCTGGGGAAGACTGTGCTGATCTCCAGGAGTCAGAGGCCAGCCCTGGCCCACGCAGTAATGGCTTTTCTTCTCACAGAGAGGGAAAAGGAGGGAGAAGGTGAGAGAGAGTTGAGGATGCCTGGCTCTTGTCTTGGTACAGGATAATGCTGCAGACAGGATGTGACCCTCAGCTTAGGAGTGCACCTGGACACTCAAATTTGATAGTAACTCCAGGGTTAACACGCTTTTCTCTTCACACTATGGTTTGGGTTTTATTCTTTTGCTGAAATAACCTGCCTGTGATTGCCTCAAGCTGGACCCCTGTCCCTGAGAAGACTAATCCATACATTGATGACTCTCCACATAAAGAGTCTCTCTTTAAAACAGAAAAAGGAAAAGTTTATCGTGGCTAACTTGGATCTTGGAATAGCAGGTGGCAATTTAATTGGAAGATGTAAGCTGCTAACTACTAATTTGCATGATTATAAGATTTTGTAATTGCCCTTAAAAGTTAATTTGGTATAGGTTTCAGTGAAACTCAACAACGTTAGCATGATATTGATGTGTGTATGAGATTTGCTGTAGCTGTTTGATATGTTCCCTGCTGAAAGACCAAAGGAGAGATTTGAGGGGGTTATTTTTAAATATATAGATGCACACACAGAGAGGTGAATCTCATTGTAATGACCCCCATAGGGCCTGGATAAATGCATGTTGTATCAAGGAGTTCATTGCAGCAGGAA
>NW_008239547.1:5852085-5862895 GCF_000691975.1 Corvus brachyrhynchos | reverse complement strand
TTAGTAGTTTGTTCTTTTAATATAATGAGGAAATATCTGGTTGGAACTGAACATCGATACCTAGTAATTTTTATGAAGATTACCTCACTGATTAACATTTAACTTGCATTTTAAAAAGAAAAATGTTTAAAATCCAAAAATGTGCACTTACATGATAAATACAGCTTGCAATGAGGAAAGTGAGAAAAAAGCCCCAGTTTTGTATTTAGGTCAACCTTGTAAAAGTGTTTGCTCTAATGCAGCTAATTAGGAAGGAAAAATGTCTTTTGTTATTGGGCATGCATGAAGGGGAGTCTGCAGCAGCACTTATCCTAATGCCATTTAACTTTGTGTGTGTGTGTGTACTATCTGCAAGAATGTCTTGCAAGCTGCAGTCTATAAAAGGTTCCTTGTGTGCGGTGTGGATGCCCATCAGAGTTTTCAGGACAAGGCTGCACGAGCGAGGAGCCATGCTGTGCTGTGGAGAGGGACTAGCTCAAGGCTCAAATGTTGGAGGATCCGGGGGGGCTGGTGGGCAGGTGGGTGGGTGTCACAGGCCCTGCCAGCCCCTGTGCTCCACTGCCTGCTCTGCCACTCCACAGGGAGCCCAGAGTTCCAGGACACAGCCAAGGCAGAACAAGGTGCCCTTCAAAAACTGAGGGAAATGCCAGATTTGCCACCTTCCTCCTTTTCCCTTCCCTGTAAGCTGGCAGTTCACAGTGGGTCACTTCACTGCCACAGAGGACTGTCAAGGGCAGAAATGAGATGAAAGAGGAAAGGTGTAGCAGGGTTGTGCAAAAATACCAGCTTCCTGTTGTACATCTACACCAGAAGAGAACAACCTATGCCTGACTGAGTTGGTAACGTACACAGGCACATATCTCACTAAAAGCACAATAACAGAATTGCTGGTCTTATATATTTCAATTAGTGTTGATGTGATTCAGTGGGCTGGGACCCAGTGTTACTGAAAACAAACACACACACACACATCCATATTGGTCTTAGAGGGTAAAACATGATTTCTGAATTAGCTTTTATTTCTCCCTCCCTTCTTGTTTTCCATCATGTCTGGGGGAAAGAAATAAGGGGAAGGTTGTATGTGATGTTAGCTTCCGTGATCATGGCACGGATGGGTGGGTGTCTGTACGCTGCTCTGCAGGGCATGAAGGAGGCACTAAAGACAAAAGAACCAGGAGTGTTCTGTCTGCTGTCTAGCAGCAGTGGAAGAAAGCCTTGCCAAAAGAGTGCATGGATCAGGATGGCCAACCTGGAGAGTTACCCTTGCAACTGTTATGTATGTGTTAATGGAAAAAAGACTGGAAGATTCAGAATAAATTACTACTGAGAGTGAAAGCTCAGGGAAATGTATGACAAATATTTAAATATTGCATTATGGTCTCCAGACAAACTCTTTTAAGTTGAGAGCGTGGGACTGGTTTTCTAATTGGATGCTGAAAGATGTGTAGATAAAGAAACAATTAGGAAGGAAATTGGAAATCTGGAGATCTGAACCTATCTCTTACTCAAATGCTTTAAAGTCATTCAGGTGTTCACAACTATTTAAATACTTCATTTGTTTTACGTGCCTCAAACAAAGCAATGAAGCAGCACTGTCATAAAGAGCCCGGCCCTGCTCCAGCTGAAATTTGTCTGACATAGACAAAACAAATAAACCCCCCAGAGGCCCAACAATGCCATTTCATGTGCAACATTATACCTACTGAATGAGAGGAAATGTAGGCATGCATAGGAGTAAAGTACTCTTAAAAGCTCATTTGGCTGGTATGTTTTTTACCTAGAGGGAAAACTACTGTATATGCAAAACTCGGATGAATATTTACAATATCCAGGAATAGGTACCGGGAAGGGGAGGGGAGGCGGGAGGGAACATGCCACAAATGTAATCATCTTCTGAATGGTCCAAAACCAAATTGTTCTCACCGCTGTTGCTGAGCAACAGTCCCACTATGGGATTCAGCCTGTGCTAATGTACGGTGGGAGAGCCCAACCTACCCAGAGAGTGAGAGATCGGAGCACCAGGAGAGGCAGCAGAGGAGCCTGGCATGGCTGAGCTCCACTTCCCAGCAGTTGTGACCCTCCCTACATACATATTTTCCCCATTCTCCTGGCCTTTTTTTGGCAACCAGCTTTCATAACAGGCTTTAAATAAATAGTGAAGCAAGACCAGTAGCAGAGCACAGTGGTATTCTGGCTGTTGTTGTAGCAGGCCAGTTTGCACCTAGGACACTTTCTGTGAAGTAAAGCATTAGCACTTCTGAGGTGTTCAAAGGTGCTGAAACTCTGGGGAGGGAGAGGGAAAAGCAAATAACAAGTCTATCAGAAAATTCATGGGATTTAAAAGCAGTGCCCCTCTGTGACTTCAGTTCTGAAGACCACATGTGCTCTCGTTAGGTGGTAACACAGTAAAAATCCACTATCTAAAGGACAACAATCCACTGTATTTCGAAATAAAAATTCTCAAACACTTAATCATCTGACGCAATATGATGTCAGTTTTCATTTTCTTCCTTCAGTGGGTTAGTCTTTAAACAATCAATTTAGAGACACAGAAAGGAAGAGGAAACCACAAAAAACGCATGTTCAAATAATGCTAATAGGCTGTTCTGAAGTAAAAGAAAAAAGAAGCCAAACCAAACCAACCAATGAAAACAAACAAAAAAAGCCAATACAAAAAGTGATTTGTGGCTGATGGGATGACTTAAGAGAGCTTACTGTACCAAGGTGTACAGGAAAATGGTACATTGGAATAGAGATATTTCAAATGTGACACACCCAGTAATATAGTTCATGGCTGATTTTGTTATGTTGTTCATAATGCAGTGTAAAGCTGACAGTCCTCTGGGGGAAGAAGTAAATCTGGGCTTGCCCTGGTTTTCATAATCAAAATGTTTTATAACATTTGATATTTAGCTATTTTTAAAGAAAACTGAATCTTTATTTTCCTAAGTAACTTTGCCATCAATGTGGTATTTGTAGTATGAAACAAACTCTACTACCTTTCAGTCTGTAGCCCTAAAATTATTACTCTATATGAAACTCAAGTTGAAAATACGATCTTTTAGACTGAGTTATGGATGGACAGATTGACCCTTTACAGAAACAGGCTTATGGGGAAGGAGAGAAATGAAAGAGTAAAATGAACAGCTGCAGCCACAAAATGCCTTATTCCATATACCTGGAAAAGGTGGTACACAGTAGATGTTTTTAGTGATAAACCAGCACTTTGGCTGGTGTCCTTTGTCTAGTATTTATCTGATAACCAGCACTGTGTCTGTATCCCAGCCCCCAGACGGCCAGGGTAGTTCTGACAGGGACATGTTCTGAAATCATCACAGCTGGATCTCACCTCAATATTGGACAAAACTGAGGACTAAGTGTAAACAAGTATAATATTTCACATACTCCAGATCAGGATCTCATTCCTGCAGGGAGGCAGGAAAAGAAATTAAAAGCCAGACAGTGTAACCCTCTTTGATTACACTTCCTTAGTCCAAGAGGAAAACTTCCTTTTACAAAATTGGAGAATAAAGTTTTCCTGCTTGTTAGACTGGCTGCCAAGCTGCTGATTTTGGGGTAGCAGTTTAATAGAGTTCCTTGCACTCACGACAGGCTAGGTGAGAAATTGCAGAAGAGCACAGAGGAAACTCTCACAATATACTTCCCCCCTATTATTTCTCAGCTTATTTTGAAATTAGGAAATAATATGGAAACAGCAGGATGATTCCTAGCCTTGTGCTATTTCCTTCCCCTGTGATCATGAAGTTTTATTGCTGCATGAGCCCTGCTGCCTACCATTTCAGAGGAGCTCAGCAAGAGGTAAGGTTTTTCTAAGTGTGGGTGGTCATGTCCATGTATTCAGCAGAAGCAATAGGGTTATTCAGCTTGAAAAAGGCAGATCGAGACGAAGTATGGAAGAATAATTTTCAAAGAGAAAATAATGAAGAACTAACAAAAGCACCCAGGGAATTCATTCTTTTTTTTTTTTTTTTTCCCCTTTTTGGTAATTGCCACTGAAGAGCCTGGCACTGAAATGACATCATTAAGTCAAGGTATCTCACTCACACACTTGTGGGGAAAATTGTGTGAAATGAAAGGAAATTTCCCCAGGACTCAGCCTATTGCATTGGAAAGCTCTTCTACTGGTGCAAAACAGTTACATACAGAAAGATGACCTGCTTGCTGATACAGGCAGAAGTATAAACACTTTTCCATAATTTGGGATTTTAAATTTCTATTATTTTACTATTATTTGTAGGTGCAGATACTGACAGTCATATCCACCTTTATGAGTGCATTAACATCATTTGTGTCAGAGCTCCTTTTGCAGAAGGCATGTACAAATAAGTTTCCTGGAATACAAGTTCATCAAGCCCTAAACTTTTCTTTTAAGCAAATAGTGCATAGGGAAAAAATATTGGCTATTGAATATTAGCAACATACTGCTCATAAATAAGCAGCAAAGGAATATTGGCACATACCGTGCCATAGGTAATGTTCACCCATAAGAAAAATTCTTCAAGAGCTTCATATAATTGGAGAAATACGACTTTTTTTTTTCAGCAAACAGGTGATAAATAGCTGTTCAGCTCAGTACAGCTAATATTCCTATTCTATCTCATGGGTATATCACAGAAAGTCATAATGAAAGAACCCTGTTCTTCCTTCCTTCCAATATTTGATACCCCTACAAAGTAGTTCAGGTATACATGCTCAGCATGCTATAGCACAAGAGAGAATATAATCACCGTTCTGCAGCTGCAAGTAACCTCTCTGAAGATCATGAAGAAAGGAGAAACTCCAAATATTATACGACACTTGACCATTTTTTCCCTGAACTAGTTAACTAAAATTCAACTAGTAAAAAAGAAAACACTCCTATTTTCACATATTTATGTATTTACTTGCTTGTAGTAATGGAAAGTTGCTACAAGGAGAGACATACTTTAAAGCAAACAGCTATTATCTAGTCTAAATTCTGATCACTGACATCCTAGTTTCAGACCACACAAAAATATTTAATGAAAAACCCGATCTTCCAGTTTCTTCAGGGAATTAAGTTAATGTTGGAAGGAAAAACCTGGAAAATACTGGCATGGAAACCTAGCCTTTTTTTAAATGGAGCAGCATTTCTATTACAAAACTTACACTAGCAACTTCATAACTAAAGGGAAATTTCTCTCCCTTGAGTACCTGGATGCTACAAGCTTTTGTTTTAGTTCTGGTCCTCATTTCCTCTCCTCATGTTGGTTTTCAGCCTGCTGCAGAAGACAAGGGGTATTGCAGTGCTCTTGAAAGCAGAAAATATCTGCTCCCCTGATTTGAATTTGCAAAGCAAAATGCTCTCCAAGAAGCTCTGCTCTGTGCTTTGTGTACTTTCATATGGTTAGAGCATGATTAATTTATTTTCTACACTTTCTGTTATCTATTCTCACTCTGGGACTGTCACATCTCTTGCTCAGACAGGCATGGGAAGGGAGAACTTATCATTGCATTTAGATGGAATTTGAGGAAATATTTTGTCAAATCTGTTGCTCTGCATCATACTTATCTTCATGATTCACGAGCTTTACACTGCTATTCCTCCATAGGCAGGTAGGGAGGGAACTCAAGAACTGTTCCTATGATTTGCCCTATTACTCAGAATAATTGGCTGCTAACAGAAGAGCCTGAATTGCTTCCCTTTGTAAGTGAAACATCTCACACACATCTCTGCTCCCCCTCTAAGCCCTCCAAAACAGGACAGTGTTGCTGTTCACTACCACACTGCAAGTTAGCTTCCCCTTTAAATGAGGTTTTAGGTTGAGATTTCCCCTTTTGTGCTTTAAGACACCTTTTCTCCATCTCTGGACACAGGGGATGTCAGATCAGAAAAGGGGAAAGCCAGAGGAGCCAGTACTCTCAGTGACTTTTGGGTGGTACAAAATACATTTGTGTTACCCTTTTGGAGATTGGGCCTGGAGCACAGGGCACCCTCTGTCCTGGCCTCAGCTTTTCAGGAGTGACTGCAGGGCACGGCCACAGTTCTGCCTTTCTCTCCTGCAGCACAGTGCCTTTACCCAGTGGAGCAGTGAGCCCACGTACATGGGATGCATACAAATTGCTTATTGTCTTTCTGTCAGGAGCATCACCAAATAGTCTCACTTTCCCCAAATAAAAGCAGATCTGGATTGCAGAGCTGGCAAGAAAAACAAACAGCAACCCTGTTTTAAGTGAAAACACTGCCAGATGCCATGAGTAACACAGAGAACTAGCGTGAGACATACTGGGGAAGAGTAGCTTAATAGTTTTAATAGCAGCTTTCTTACCTCTGGCTGTTTATGAGAGCAGATAAGCTAAAAAAGCCTTTCCCTCTCTTTTTTTTTTGTTATGAAGCAATGCATACTCTGTGCTGAATGCCTTGGTGTAATGCTTCTTTTCCTTCTATGAGCTTGATGTAGAAATCTAAATATCACTGAGCAGGTTGGGGTTTGGGCCAATGAGATAATACTTCATAAGGGATTGATCCCAGATACATTTAAGGGGCCTCGCAGCCACTGCTTTGCAATACACTGCAGATTCTGCAGCCTAGGAAAAGACGCAGAGAATTAGTGAGATGTATGGAGAAATGCAGAATACAAACTTAGTCCCCAAGACATTTCATGCGCTGTGGATTGCAGACTCTTGTACCAGGCTTATGCAGTTGTTTATTTTTTGTCTGCCAAGCATGGGTGACAAAATTTGACAGGCAGTGTGCTTACTTATCTGTTTTTTGTGAAGTAATGCTTTTGCACATTTTTCTTCATTATAAGCTCTGAACAAGTGAGGTGCAATGTTCCACTTAAATAGCTTTGCATGCAAACAGCAGCATCACAAAGCCAGGTTGTAGGAGAAAACACAATGAGAAATAGAATTTTAAAAGCAGTATGGCAGAAGCAGGGAAAAATATATTTCCTTAAGTATTATTTATCCTTTTCAAATAGTTCACTTTATGCCGTGACAGGAATGGAATGTATTCCATGGTACAAAATTGTTTCCTGGGAAAAAGTGATTGACACCTAAGTTTGAATAATTGTGAATATGTGGAAAAAAAGGGATTTTACAAATTGACAAAAATAAGAGGTTTTAAAAGCATGTTTATATTGGGAGAATTTTAGTATTGAACAGTCTAGTTTTTAAAAGAAAAATGGTCTTCATGCAACAGGCTCTAGTTGTGAACAAAGTGCCATTCAAAAAGAAGGAACTGCTTTAACAGCTCAATTATTGATGACGCTGAGTCAGGAGCCTGTGGATTTAAAGTCTACATTTGCTTTGTCACTGGAAGTAGGGAATCAGCCCTAATAGACAGCCCAGAGGTTTCTGATACGCCTGCACTGGAAATGATGCATTTCTGATTACGATGACATTTCTGTTAGTCAAGTGATGGGCCAAGTACTGAAACCCTTCCTCAGCTATAATTCCTTTCCTAGCCAGGCCAGTACTGCTTCAATCCAGTTGAGCTTTTACTGACAAAAAACCTGTTTTCTGCCTCACACTCCCCCTAGTCCTGGCACCTCTGGGAGATCTACGTGTGTCCCTGCCATGGCTGGGCACTCCAGAGCTGTTC
The DNA here is from genome assembly GCF_000691975.1 of Corvus brachyrhynchos. Lineage (NCBI taxonomy): Eukaryota > Metazoa > Chordata > Aves > Passeriformes > Corvidae > Corvus > Corvus brachyrhynchos. Next base: position 5,855,310 of record NW_008239547.1, on the reverse strand, counting down.
ACTCACCCACATCTTTAACTACCACCTCTGCAGTGGAAGCAGTGTGTGGGTAAGTAAATAGCAGAGAGCTCTGCCTCTAGTTTTCTCAAATACAGATTGAAACTACTTTGTGTAAAGAATGAAAGAAACTCTGCTCTCCAGGAGAAACATCCAAAGAAAAATCAGGAGCTCGTATCGGCAGAGCATTGTTTGGCCAGAATGGCCTTTCACATTCACAGCTCTTGGGCTGAATTATCATTATGTATTCCCATTGCATGCCTTTATTGTCTTCATGCTATGACACAAGTTATTCCATTCCACCTCTCCGCAGAAAAAGATAGGCATAGGCCTTTATAGCCTGAAACAAAATATTTTTATTGGGCCATTCCTGATAAACATTTTTACACAATTATCTTACCTTCCAGCTGTCAAAGTACTGTAAAATTTTCTAGATAAAGTGACCATTAGGAGGCATTAGACAAGAAGAAAGAACCCTAATTACTTCTTCAAGTAAGTAATAAATGAAAGTGGCTGAGTTTCTGAAGGCTTGTCACCTTTGCTGTCATTTCAATAGAACTTTTCTATCCTAACCTATACCAGATGAAGTGGAATAGTAAATGTAATGCACTTCGTAGCATTAGTCCTACTGCTGTGTTTTCTTTAAAGAAAAACTTACTTGATCTCCCTGCAGCCTCACTCAGTGAAGAAGCACTGAGTGTAGATTTGTTACTGTAAAATATCCTTTGAATGTGCAATAAAACCTGGATGTCCATATGGCCTCCAAATGATCTATGCCCAACCAAGAAACAATTGGGTTCTGTTGTTTCTTAGATAAAAGAGTATCAAAACCAGTCTGACTAGAAGAGATAGGTCTGGTTTCTTTTACACTTAAGTGTATGCAGTTTTATGACTCAGTAGGAGAATAGCTGGATGCTTTATTCTCGAGGGTAAATAACGTCCCTCCCTACTTTGGTACGACTTGATTTGTTGTATCCCTGACTGTTATGTGTCAGTTCTGGAGAGGAAGGCAATATTCCCCCAAGCAGAGGCACTGCTGTCTTCCCAACAGCCCTGCCACAGCCAGAGCGGCATTCAGAGCACAAGGTGCTGCAAACCAGGCAGCACCTCTCACACACAGCACACGCTGCATCCTGGCTGCTTCATTACCAATATATATGTTTCTTCCATGAACTGCTTCATCTGTTAGCTATCAATTGCTTGCCTTGGTAAATTAGACAGTTTTTTTAAAGCATCTATATTCATGTACAATGTGTGGGTGATGTTTTTCCCTTCTTCTTTGTGCAAGTGTGGTCTATCCCCATTACAGCAAGCCTTTGGGGAATATTATAGTATTAGAATCTCCTGAAAACTGATAGTTCAGTACTTATCATCAGGAATAAGTGAATCAAACCAATTTTGTTTCATTTTTACTTTCAGAAAGATGATTTTGTAGGACAAGGCTCTCTAATTGGATGTCTCAGCCCTGTGAGATAAACACAAATTTTGTGTCTCTGCATAAAGAGAATATATCACAGAAAAGATGAGAGTACAGTAATACTGTCCATTATACAGACATATATTTCTAGCTCACACTGATTCTGTGCATCAGTCATGATTTTTAACACAAATGAAAGCATATTAGCCTCAGAGGGTACCAGTTAGAAGCACATGTTCCCTAATTAGCACTTTGATGTAGCTTTGTCCAGGTAACATACATAGCTTTAATCATAGCAATGCATTGTCTGTGATGGTCAGCAAATCCCTAGGTCATCTTTTCATCTTACAGTCTGATGTCTCACAGATAAATGCCTAGAAAGACTTCATTTTAATACCTGCTTACTAGGAGGTGCATTATGGGAGGCTCACCTTGATCCGTAAGATGCAGAAATTGCTTGGAACAAAGACCCAATGATAATGTAAAATCTTCTCCCAAATGTATCTATTTCTCTGATCTTTTCTAGCTTATCAGCAAGTTTTCTGACAGAAAAAGTAAAAATGCAATTTTATTTATAAAGTGTGATAGCAGACCAGGTCTCAATTTCTTCTGAAAGTCTGTCAAAAGTAAAAAATATTATAAATTCATCATACATTAATCATATATACCCACTAGGGAATTTTTTGCTTCTGGCATTATCTGTCATAGGGAAAGTCACACAACCCAAATGATTCCATTTATTTTAGTATTATAACTAATCAAATACAGTTTGTGACTCCCTGGTTCATGATGCATTCAGACTGACTCAGAAGATGCTGGAAGGGAGGAAGCTGGGTCTGTACCTGAGCTTGGCAAAGGACCAGGACTCCCCATCTTCTTCCTTTTGCATTGCATAGGACACTGTCATGTTTCTGAGTCCTTTCTGCAAGCTGTGTGAAGGGTTGATTTCGTTGGGCTGGTAGTGGTGAGGGCTGTGGATGGGCATTGGTACTGCAGGACACATCTGGAATGATTGGCTCAGAGCTATTGTCAAGACTTGGGAAAGCATAATTGATCATGGAGTAGCAGCTAAAGGATTTGAATCCAAAACGTTTTGAAGCAAAGAAGAAACACAGGGGATAGTGCAAGGTTGAATATTGTCAGCACAAATCTGTTCTGACAAACATGGTCAGTAGTTTGCTTTTCACAATTCAGTTAACATTTATTTCAAAGCTGAGAGGAAAACACCACTGAAATTTCTAGCCCACTCAGACATTGGGCTCAGGAAATTTTGCTAGGACCAATGAATCGTGAAATCTGTATAGCGGGGTCTTTTTCTTTAGCGGCAGCAGGTGAGGCAGTGGGCACGCACTGTCCCTCCTTGCCCACCTTGCCCCGGGCCAGTGGCCCAGCACTGAGGGAGCAGCAACTCTGGACGCAGATGGCAGCAGATGTCAAGAGTCACCCAAGTGTGATGTGTGTCAGAGGGGGCCCAGAAGGTCCCGTTCAGCGACAGCAATTACCCAGAGGGGACTGTCAACCAGAGAGGTGCCAGCGGACGGGCAGTGGAGCAGTGCGGATCGGCTCGGCCTGGGCTGCGCTCAGGAACCGGCTGAGGAGGCCAGGCAGGGACACGGCTGCTCCTGCAGCACGGACCTGGGGAGGGCAACAATGCCGGCAGCAGGGGCAGGAAGGACCGACACGACATAATGGCTGTGACAAATGAGCAGCAAGCGCACATCACACAGAGAGGAAAGGAAAGAGGAGGGCCGGGGGCGGCCGGGCCAGGGCGAGCTTCCGACAGAGCCGCAGGCAGCCGCCCCCACGCCCGG
>NW_008239547.1:5833598-5851958 GCF_000691975.1 Corvus brachyrhynchos | reverse complement strand
AGCCCCAGCCCCCCCAGGCTGTGACCGATCCCTCCGGGGGCTGCACAGTACACGCCAAACCTCTTTTTAGGTTGTCTGTACTTGTAGTGCCTGTGCTGCCCTTGCTCTGTCAGGTGAATCCATTCCCTGAGCAGACAAGGCCTGCCTGGCACCCACCCTCCACTGGTGTCCATGCCTCCCTCCCCTTGGCAGTGTTACAGCTCCCAGAGACTCCTGTCCTTTCGCCTCTCTTTTCCCTTTAGGGTTGTGTGTACTGCACCAAGTACTCCTTTTAATCTTCTATCCTCAGCCATACAAACCTGGATTTCATCTCCAGTCCCTGGATAATCAAGATATTTCAACAGCTGTCAGTTTCTGGCAGAGGCCTGTTCTGCCATTTTTTTCCCCCACAACATATTTTTCATAGCTGGTTAGAAATATGCAATATTTTGTCATAAAACTAGTCTCATTTACAGCATTTGAATATTTTTTCCTGCTTTACAGTTACCTTTCTCTATCTTACAGTTTTGAGATTTTTTTTCCAGTTTTGAGATTTTTTTTTTCCAGTTTCTGCTGTTCAGCACTTTTGCTTTTGCTGTTAGAGCTTTCTCTGCCACTAACCTCACATACTGCAATTCTGTAATATTTTGCAATGTGTGGCTATTGGGTGAATATTCTCTCCTTTTGTTTCTTTATTCCCAGACTCATTACGTTACATACTTTGAAACTTAGAAGCTATATAACTCTCTCCAGATCCTAAACTATATATTCTGAATTTTGTTGCCCCTCCTTCTTTGTTTTGACTGCCCCTTCACTTTATATCATCAGCAAGTGTAATCCACTTACTGCATCTTCTTTCTTGCAGGTCATTGATACATAAAGTGAAGAAAATTGATCCTCACACTAATCCTTGTGACTCTCTTTTAGTCACATCCTTACATGTTAAACTGTTAGCATACATGGTTACCTCTTGAAAAAATATTTGAGCTAGTTCATGGCTTATTGAAATGAGCTTTCCCAAGGAGGCTGACATTGCAAATTCAGAGAAACAGAATAGTATCAAAGGGCGTGTATCTGAAAGCCAATGGTCTTTCCCTGTGGGGCAGGAGTTGGCCAGGATCTCCAGACCTCCTGTGGCTGCAAGCACCTCCTCAGCCAAGGGCAAACTGTCTGTGAGGTGAAGGGGCTGATGAAGGATATGTTCTGGGGCCGCCAGCAGCCACTGACAGACTTGCATCAACTTGTCGAGTCCCAATATGAGTGCCCCCATGAGCAATTTTCTCTTTCGAATGTTCTTGATCTCATTTTGAAGCTCCCGGAGGTTTAAAGTTTTCTCCTCATCCCTGTCTCTGTGATGTGAGAGAGAAGTCTTTGTAGTTTCTAATGGAAAGCTGTCATAGGCAGAAGTTAAAAGGGGATTTCTTTTACATCCCTTTGCTTCCCAAAGTCAGACATTTAACACAAAGAACCTGACTTTTCTACAGAAAAATCTAGTTAAACAGAATGTATGGATTCCCGTTATCAGATATTTTTATTATCCACCTGAAAAAATCCCATCAGCGGAGTCATAAGCACAAGCTTGCTTTCAGGAATTCATGCTGACTTTTCGTAATTAAATCAGAATTTCCCCAAGCCTGACTCTGAGTAATACTTAATTTTTTTTTTCCTATTGCTGCAGTTAGACAAGCACTGCACGTTTCTTGCTTCAGAGCCTTTCCAGTCACCTTTCCAGAGAAGGAAGATAGCCTGTCTAGTGCACTGGGCCAGGACTTAGGAGACCTGGATTTAAACCTAGCTAAGATGCAGGTTCCCTGTGTTAATTTAGGCAACAGACCTAACCTACTGTATGCCCTAATACCATGCTTCTGAGCAGAGACAATAATTTTCTATCATTCAGGAGGCCTGCACAGATAAATGTGATGTGCCGAGATGGGTGAAAAAAAAACTATTACATTATTTTCATGACAATATGGCATTTCTTTATCGAATAACCTTGGTTGAAGATGCAGTTCCTCAAAGGTGGTGGATGTCTAACTACAACAGGAATTAGACACCTAAACAAATACTTTTGAGGCACCAGGCCCAAGTTTACGTCACCAGACTGGCTTTAGCAGTGAGCCCAGCCTTCTTAAGCAGAGGTGCCTGAGTAAGAGACACTGCTGTAGCTCCATTTTAACTGAAGATGTCTTTGCAGAGGTGTGTCTGTGGCTGCAGCATCTGAGCTGAGCAGGGGGCTGCTGGTGGGCAGCACACTCTGTTGGGGTATATTTCTACACTCCTTGGTGCTGGCTCCTGCTCCCTCCCCACCAGCCGCTGGAGAAGGATGAAGAAAATGCCTTTTCCTTTCAAGCTGGAGATCCATGCTACCTTCCTGACTGGTTGTCAGAAAGCTGCACAATACTGTGGTAACAAAAAGACTCTGGCTGCAGAAGAAAAAAAGAAGGGAAAAAAAATCCAAACCAAAAAAACCCTTGTGCCTGCTGTTGTATCACATTCACTCATGCACTCACCCCACAGCTAGCATTCCTCTGGCAGGACATCCTGTCTCCAGTTCCCTACTACAAAAAAAAACACACACCAAAAAAAACTAGAAAAAAATTAGATTCCTTCACTAGCAATGCATAACATTATTATGTCTATTTTGCAGATGGGCTGGTTGAATTGACTTTTTCAGAGAACACCTGAAAGTGCTCTATTCTTAGAATTGTGGATTCTGTCTTGATTCTCAAACTCAAAATTTCAACCTGTACAACCAGGAGAGAATTTTTCAGACATGGTGTGCCAGTTTGGACAAATTTGGAGGAAAATATCCTCTGATAGAAGGCAGGTTACAACCAGCCCTCCCCCACCAGGTTTGGGAAAAAAAAAGAAATTTTCCTCAGAGTAAAGTGAAAGAGATAAAAAACTATTTATTTAACAAACACACAGGAAAAGGGTAATAACACTAAATAATGAAACCTCTCACTGTGGAGAGAAACCTGGGAAGATTTCAGAGTCCTTCTGTAGGTGTGGTCTCTCTCCTCCTCCTCGGAGCTGGGTCAGTGTAGGCCCACCTCTGGGGCCTCGGTGGAAAATTCTCCCGATGTGTTCTGATGTTGGAACAGTCCAGAAGAGAAGAGGGGAAAAACCGAAGTCCCAGGAAAATGAAGTTCAACTCTCCATCTTCCTCCGGAGAAAAGGAGCCGAAAGCTGGCTGGAAAGCAAGAAGGGCGCTTCCTCTGCTCTTCTCACCGCAGCAGGATGCAGAGGAGTGCCTGTCTGTGTCCTTCAACAACTGCTTTGTAAAGTTCGCTCGGGTTGTTTCTTCTCCCCCCTCTCTGGCTCAGTTTAAAGGCACAGAAAGGCACAGGATTGATTTCTGGGCATAGAGCAGCGATAGGGGATACACATCATAAAGTCACCCCAAGACACAGGGGCAAAGGATCAGCATTGCTAGCACAGTGTGTATTTCTGATCCTATAATGGGGAAGCAGCTGCAAACTCTGTATCCTCATCTCATATCTGAGATGCATTCAACCCTGCTGCATACATTGCATGGTACACAAGAAGTGTCCTTTTTTTTATTCCATTTTGATTTTAATGACACAATTTTAAACCTGCTACAGAGAAATCATTTTTTTTACTGAAACACATGAAGGTGTTGTTCACATCAAACAAATGGGATGAGGAATTATTTGGGTGCTTCAGAACAAAGAATTACTCTGGCTATCATCACAGACATTCTGAATGGGAACAATTTACCATGGAGCGCTGTGGCTTCAGGAGGATGATAATGGTAAGTGTTAGTTTTGTTCACTTTCTGTACCAATGAAGAAATAAAGAGGCTGTAAGTGGATTCATTTGCAGTTCAGTTGGGAAGTGGCAGTCAGAACAAAAGAGGAGGGCAACAAAGTTCAGACTGAAATGATGAAGAGCCAGAGAAAGAAAGGCAACTTTAAAAAATCCAAATAATGTAACTTTTTTGTCTAGAAACAAAAATAAAAGCAAGGTAAATTTGCTATGCACTCATAAGTCATAAATGATGAAATGAATTCATACAGTGCACTTGCATACACAGGTGCTGCCATTATGGATATACATTATAAATCTGCAGGGCACTAAAGTGATTACTCTTTCCCCCATGTCTCTGAATGCCATATTTTTCCAGCATGCTGGATCCCATCTGGTCTCAAAGTTCTGTCATTCTTCAGACATTTCAATTCTTGATTATCTGTCAGGTTATGACCCTCAATTGTTTTTATTTTTTAGTATTTCTTGCTGTTCACTTGGGAGATGTTTCTGGCATCTGCCACCCAACCCCCTCCATGAGCCCCATGACAAAGCAGTAATTATTGTGTTTATTTCAACAGTATCTTCACCTCCTTTCAAGAAAAGACCCAGGCTTTCTCCCACAGCACCCATACTGATCATAGTTCTTGCATTTGTGTTCTTCCATAGTTTACCATAACTGTCTCCAGGTTTTTCATTGTGAAAGAATGTCCTTTGAATCCAGAAGGATTGCTCTTCAAGGTCACAGCTGAAGGTGTTATGCAGCAACTATTTCCATTGTACTCCTTAAATGGATATGCTTATTTTCAGCTCCACTGCCAACCAGGACTATATTCCATCCCTTGATCTTCCTATGAGGAGGAATTCTTCAATTTCCATTCATTCTAAAAACAAAGGCATGGTTGATTGTTTTGAAAAGTAAATGCTCTCGTTACTGGAAGAATCAAATTTTAAATCGGGATCCTTATTTTTCCATCTTTCTTCCCATGTTCTTCTCATTTTAATGGCTTAATAACATGAGAAACATATGAGGAAATTCTTGCCTAAAGTAAATATGCAGCAGGTGTGAACTTTTGATCTGGACTTGTAAGCTAGTCTTTGGTCCCTTGTGATGACAAAGGATCATTCAGAATCCAGGGTTTAACCAGTTTTGTGTTGTTTTCTGTGACCACAGCCATTTTAAGTACTTGGATCTTGGAGTCCAAAGATCAAGTTGAACTTCTGTTGCTGCTGGAGCAAGGGTGGGAACCCTTCAGTGGAATTCAAAACAGGCAGAGCCAGTGGAAAGGGGACAGGAAAGACTGTAGGAGTCTCTCGTGTAGCAGCCAAGTCCCCCATTTCTCAACTAAATGAACCTTCTTCTCACCAAAGAGAGGATTTTTTTCCCTGCTCTGGGCAGCTGGGTCTTAAATTCATCCTATCTTAAACTTAACAGATGGCATCAATAGCCAGTGCCTGTATATTATATGGTGAATGTGGTTTTTCCAGTGCATGATCAGTACATGATGATAGGATCTTTCCCTTTTAGAATCTTGTTGGGGAATGCTTAATGGTAGACTTTGAAGGAGTTCAAGCAGGGCCTAAGTGACAGACTGCTTATGCTAGCCAAGGTGGAAGAGGCTGTGAACACCTGCAAAAGCTTTGTCTCTTAGGGAACTTTATTGGTATGAATGCCAATAAACATTATGATAATCACTTTTTTGGACTAAGATGCCCAGGTTCCACTGAAATCACCTTTTAGATATTTAAGAAATTTGGCAAGATTCAGGGTGAATAGTAGTTTTATTTGTACAGCTGAAGAGTAGTGTTGCCTAACACTATGAAGACTATAATGTAAAAATATATGAACCATAAAGCTCACTTTTACTGCGCTTTTTTCTACTTCTTTCACTGCAGTGATATTTTTCTTCTTATCCTTCACTTATGCCATTAGTACAAAAAATTTTATTTTCTACTAAAGTCATTTGAATCTATTCATAATCAAGAGCTTTAAAGCAGCAGATGAAAGTGAGAGATAGGAGTCAGCTTTTTAGGAAATTAAAGAATTTACTTCATTTGCAAATGACTGTGGTGCTTAAGAGGTAACCCCTGCATTAAAGGATTAGCATTACAAGCATGAGCAGGCCACAGTGCCCTGGAAGTGAACTTGGACTGCAGCAAGGTCAGGTCTGAATAAGAATTAGTTTTTGCCAAAATTGTGCCCTCAGAGGATTACATGTTACTCTCAAGAGGCCAATCCAGACAAAGATTAAATCCACACATTGAAAAAATGGTGAAGTTTGTATTGTTCAGGACATTGTGGGTTCTGGAAAAGATACAACATTTACATTATTCAATCTACGTTTTATTTGATAGTGCAATTGTCAGGCAGTAGTTACAAGAGTAGCAGCGCTGATGAGCAGTTGCTTGATGAGCAGTAGGCTTCAGACTGCATACTTTAAGTGGGGATAATTTGGAAATACTGATATTTCTTTTGACTGAAGCATATAATAATGAAGTGTACAGGATACTGCTTTAGTTATCTCATTATCTTACAACCCTAAGAAACTTTTTGACATATTATATTGATTAAAGCAAGAGAAAGTTGGGCATTTCAGCATAATTTATGCAAACTCAAACCAATAATTAGAGCAGCTAATTAGCTATTGGTATCTGATTTTATATTAATCAGGAACTAAGATAACAGAAACAATACACGCAAGTCTTGTTTGGTAATAAGGAGTTTGGTTTCTCTAGCCTAGCAGTGATCATTAATTTTGCTGTGTTTTGATTTAGTGTTTGTGTTAATATATTCCAGTATGTCTGAGGATATGAAAGTAACACCTGGTGTGCTCTGTGCAAATGCTTCTCTGCTTCAGGAGAAAAGCCAAAGGGGAAATGCAGCTAAACCTAGAGCATCATTATAAACAGTCTGGTGGGGATAAATGCCTGTACTTTCTAATGCTAAAAAAAAGCAAATGGAAATATGTGGTTCTATTTGTATGTTTGTGTATATGTAGAAAGAATGCAGGGGGTAGTGCAGACAGAGCATTTATGCTGAGAAGGTTTTTGATGTGTATTTGTATAGTGCAAGGGGTTCTACATGCAGGTTTTTGTTTACATCTATGCTCAGTGTATGTTTGCAATTTGTTAGTGGAGGCAGTAAGCCCAATTAAAAGAAAAACCCTCTGTGCTCAGTTTTAATTTTGCTGATATCCCAAGACTGTCAAAGGTAGATATTCCACCTAGATTTCAGCTTGCCAGCAGTGAGCTTTGCTAGACCGGAATGAAATAAAGACACTTCACTGCCTTTTATTTCCTCAGCTTCAAAACAGTCTTTTCTCTCCCTGGGAATAATGCTCTTCTCCTTATGAAGAACTGATCTGGTAGCTCACATAGTTAGATTATTACATGTAAAAAAAATGCTTCAGGAATAACAGGCAGGGTCACTGATCACAAGACACAAAAGCAGAACAACATTCACACTAAGCCAAGATGCTGGATTGCTGAAAAAATGTAGCATATACTTGGTCAACTTTAGCAAAGACAGAAGTATCTACTTTTTAATTTCAGTACATAAACACATCAATGTCCTTTGAAGACAGCTTTTATTCTATTATGCCTTTTCAAGAAAGGTTGGTTGCTGAATCAGACCCTTTATCAGATGGCATTTCCCACTGGTATAATACCTACAGATGAAAACAAAATTAATCTGGCTCTATCGTTCACGTTATTAAACTCATCTTTAAAATGGGAAATGGGAGCCTACATTTATGTGACAGAAAGCCAGAGAGATTTGTTCAGACCTCCCATATATCTTATATTTAATAGTGTAAGATAGGCAAAAGCATCTTCTTTCTTACGTCCATCCACCCCATGTGCATTTGCTTCCCACTCTTTTGTATTTTATATATTATTAGTCACCCTTACAAACACTCTAGAATTATTAGCACGTGGAAACTGGAGCTTGTTGTAGACAGTGTATCTGTACATTAGCATAGCATCTCTGGTTCAGCGAGATGTGGTGAAGCTTCAGCAGGATTTTTCTAGCCTGTGAGGTGAGCGTAGTGGTCAGTGGAGCTGAAGGGATAGCTACATCAGCTCATTTACACACTGCCAAATGCATTTTTGCAGCTGTACTGGAAGAAAATGAAAATCCTACTCTCTAACAAGCCTTCCTGAAGGCAGTATAAGAAAATGATTACATGCATAATAAGCCCATGAAGTCTCAAATCTCAGCTTTGGGCTCTTGAGATGTGGGATTTTGACTCATGCCTACTTCTGTATGAAACCTGAAAATCTAAGAAGAGTTTATCCTATAGCAGGAATTCCTTCTACACCTTGGGATGCTTTGTCTGCTCCCCACCCTCCCCTCCTTCCTCCCCACCCCCCCATCCCCTGCCTGGAAAAAAACCACACACACACATACACACAAAGCAAAGCAAAGCAAGTCAAAAGAGAAAGAATGTGAGAATGTCTACAAAAAATCAGATTAAATATCTGCCTTGCCTAGTTAGCATTTCACCAAGGGGTGGCCAATGTCTGATGGCCAGGAGAGATGAAGATGTTAGACAAGGGTGAGTAATTACCCTTTTCTTCACAGAAAGAGTGATTAGACATTGGAATGGGCTGTGCAGGGAGGTGGTGGAGTCACTGTCCCTGGAGGTGTTTAAGGAAATACTTGACCTGGCACTCAATGCCATGGTCTGGTTGACAAGGTGGTGTTCAGTCATAGGTTGGAGTCGATAATCTCAGAGGTCTTTTCCAACCTGATTCTGTGATTCTGTGATAAAGTGACCCTTCCCTAGTGACCCCTTCCCTACTTTTGAACTCTCTAGCAATCTGTAGGTCAGGGCAGCCTTGAATCAAAGCAGATTTCTTCTTTCTTGATAGGCCTTGATGTTGCCCAGTAAGCACTTTTCTAAAAACTTTTCTAAGCCCAGAAATACCTGTCACCCACAACAGCCTCCAACTCTGCATTCCATTGCTTAGCCATCCATGTGTTACAAGAAGGATCTGATCTCACTGTGCTGGTGCACTGTCAAGTCGTTTTACACATACACTAAAAGTCAGACCCTTCATCTCCTGCAGATGTGAGGAATGCAAAGAGCCCCATTCATTCTGAAGACAGCCTGTCTAGGGGACTGGATTGGTGAGGAATTCATTGCCATTGTTGTTGCTGCAGAGAGGTTTTTGAGAAATGAAACCCCCAAAAGAAAGGAACCTTATGGGGACACTCAGCTGGTTACCAGCCAGGTTACAATGGCAGATGGATAACTGTGCTGCAAATTCATGCGATGCAAAAGCAGAAGTTGCTTTTGGGCACCTCTCTTTCCCAGTACCACCTAGGCAGGACTTCAGAAGTCTCAGAGGGTAGGAACACATAAAAGCTTGTTTGAAGTCCTCTACTCAGACCTAGTTTAATTCAAACGACCCCGGTGGAGGCATGTGGAGGGCAACAAGGGAGAGACAGCTGCTCCTGCAGTCTCCAAATGTTAGTCAGCACCACAGAAACATGCCTGGGGAAAGAGCTGTAACTACAGAGGCAAGTAACCCATTTCCCCAAAGTCACTTCTAGCCCACTAGGCCCCTGCTGAGGCTGGGACAGGAAATGCTACATTATCCCCGAGGCAATGCAGTAGTGGAATTTGGAAATTGGCAATTCCACAGCCACAACTTCCAAAGTTTGAATTTCAGCTGATGGGTCAGGGCCCAGGTTTTTCTGCAGGATGAACCCAAGCTCATCTCAGCTTCTGTTTCCAATAGACGATATTCAAGATGCCTCACCCAGGAAAATAATATGTCGGACCACCTTTTGAATTGCCTAAATCTGTGTGTACAAGATGTTACGTTTGGCACCACATTTGGTGCCCTGGGCTAACGGAGAGGATAGGAGAAGGGAAGAGCTCACTCCAGCTCTGTAGCCCCACACACCTTGACACCAATGGTCATTGCCTGGATCACCCAGTGGTGTCTCACAAAATGTCCAGCAACACACAAACTTGCAAGAACTGTAATATACCAGTCTTACTCTGGGGGAGCACAGGTCTGTCATCATAAGTATGAATTGTGTGGTCCATGTGCATTCAGCTCTGTCATCAGCTGTGAAAGACCTGACTGCTATGAATGTGTTGCTTTTTTTTTTCTGTGGGCAGGGAAAAGAAAATAATACTTCTCGTGAATACTTGTGGAGGATGACTACAAAGAAGGTATTCAGTGGGATTAGATATATTTTCATTCCACTAAAATGTGTGTGCCCTTTTTTGTCTTGCTGTACTTGTTCAGTGTTGGAAACAGCCAATCAAACCACAAATTTGGCTTTATTTTTAAATTGCAACTAAAGCCATAAAGTTGAACAAGGCAGAATTACAAGTAAACCAGCCAGTTGCTCTCATCTGCTATGGACCTTTGCAGCAAGCTGTTTTACAGTACCTATTCTTCCTCATAACCATATCCTTTTTCTCCAGGGGATCATTTTAAGCTTTAGAAACTGTAGAAGCCATCCTAAAGCCATTTTTCCTGAAGGGAGTACTTAAATGGAAAAGAACCCTCTTCTCTTGATTTAGAGTGTGTAAAATGCTATCCCAGTCCTACCAGGCTGAAAGCTGCAGTCCTCATTCTTTCCCAAAACTCTTGCATCTGCAAAGGGACCATTGAATGCAAAAAGGCAGTGCATGAGCTTAGCAGCACGCCCATGTGTTTTGCATTGTAAGAGGGGGCCTAAGAAGCCATTTCCCTTGCACTTTTCAGAGAAACCTTCCTTTTATTACAGAAAGCTTAATCTGCTGGGATGAAAATTATAACCCACTGAAAATCCACTCAGAATCTTGAGACAATCCCATTTTCAGACACTGAATCTTTTCAGTTACTTTAAAAAATTGTCTTCATTTTTTTTGTCTGTTTGTTCTTTTTGTTGTTGTTATAATGCCCTGTGTCCTGGTTGCTTCCCAAAAAAAAAAGTAAATCAGGATTACCAACATAGCACAAATGAGCCTGTACTTCAAATATGTCCTTCCTGGTGGGAAGTAGGAAATATGATGAGAGAGAAAAATTGTTCCTGGGAGATTTTCAACCTAATTTCATAGACTTAAGATATCTGATTGTCCTGGGAACTCCGTGCTTGCAGCTCCCATTAATTTCAGTAGCAGGTGTCTAAATATTTCTCATACCCAGAGGTTCACGTATTTGTAGGAGGATGTAGATAAGGTTTGGGTAAGCATATAGCAATTCTCAGGTTAAACAAAGTAGAACTTCTTGCCTCTTGTTGTTCTCCTACTGCTACTTATTGCCAGATATTAAATATGCAGGTTATGAGTATGTTCCAAGCTGAATTGAGAGAGAACTAGAGGATGGTTTCTATTTCCAAAAGCACAATGCCCTCTGTGTAGATGTGGGGTACAATTTGTAAACTCTCTTTAGTTTGAACACTGAAATTTCTTCTTCTTCTCGGCTTCTTAAATTTTGGGAGGAAAGAAAAAGGGAACAAAGGTCATTGACTACATCATCTGTTTTCAGATATTTGTTCTCTTAATCTAAGCCATTTTATTCCTCCCCTCACCACTTTTTGGTCCCTGGAGGGAGGAATATGCCCTATCCCAGGATAAACTTTCTGTGATTCAGAAGAAAGGAAGCCCACAAGTCGCAAAGAGTACGTGACTCATGCTTCCAAGGACATGTCATGCTATTAACGTAGTGCATTGGTAGCACAGTGATTTAAAGACAACTACAATGAGAGGACAGTGGCACAAGTCTTCTCTGAAAGGTCAATTGCTGCTTAGCTGGTGACACACACATACACACAAATTTGCTTAATTTTTTTCTGGTGGCTTAGACTGAGCAAATAGCTGTGAAGCAACAAATCAGCCTTAGTGCCTCAGCCCCACTGCAAGGAGACATCTGTGTTACCAGGGAGCTCTGTCCCTGCTGCTGCCTTTGGCCCCGCTCAGAGCGTGGCCCGTGGATTGCACACCCACGGCAAGGAAATGGTTTTTAGCTGCAGCTGCAGCACAGCGGTCCTTCAGTCTGAGGCGACTGTACTTAAGGAGTTGACAGGGACAGTCTGTCCAAGTGGGGTGATGAGTCCTTTTTACTTTCTGCCCATCAGTGAAGAACATGTGATGCTCACATCCATCTCCCCTGTGACTGGACCAGTTCTAACCTTTGACAGGCCAGGACCAAAGGGCACCTCCTTGACATTCCTGAGAGGAAAATGTTACCACTTTGTTCCTACCAAGGTTTAAATTGCAGCTTCAAAATTTGATTAATAAAGTGAACATTGAAGCCCTGCTTATATATTCCAGGGGGACCCTGCTCATGTTGTAGCCATTTATTTCTGACATGTTAAATATCTGAGAATTTTTTTTGGTTTTTTTAATTAAGTTTGGTTCCTTTCTATTTTGTTAGTTTTTTCCTTATACCACTTAAGAAAGTGTTAAGAAGAACTATCATTAAAATACACTTTTTGGCAATACTGTAGTTGGTAGTGTGAGAAGATGGTTTTGATAGATGCAAAAACTAATGTCCATGTTTTTGATTGATGCAAAAACTATTTTCCACCTTTTTGTATTAAAAAACTATTAATACCTTGCAGCTTGCCTAAGAGCAAGATATGTAAGGGCCAAATTTTGACCTGGTTTTTTTTGGATTCTTTTTTTTTCTTTTTTCTCTCAACTTCTTAATGGTAGTGATATATTACTTCATTGCCAGATAGGGCATTTGGAAAGATAAAATAGGATAATGATGATGAGATAAAATGCTTCAAAGAGAGACATTATTTTAATATTTGTGGTTTTGAATCTGAATCAAGGATTGTGTCTCTCTGGATTCCTCTTTTATCTATTCATTGCATGACTTACCTTCCCACTTCATTAAAGCATTCTTAAATTTGTATTAAGTAACCAGAATCAGGCATTAAGTATCATCTAATAAAGGTGTCTTTAAAGTTGGGCACTTCATGTTCTTGCCCATAAGTCTAACACTGCCATTTTCTCTGAACTCTATAACTGTGAGATATTACTTAGTTTAAAATAAATAGAAAATCATAACGTAAGCCATGCTTCTGTGACTGAAAGACATGGAAGAGATTTTTGTGCTTTTATGATATAAAAATGTTCTGATTTATTAGATTTTCTTGCCCTTTAACTTCAGATGTATCTTGAATGTCAAGCTTGATTTTTTCATGTTTTAGTTATGTGCATTCGTTTAGTGAGCTCATATAATTTTCTTGCCTTTCTGTTTAAATTATGGCTTTTAAAAAGGTGTCCTTTAGACAAATAATCTCTGTTAACAAGAACCAAAATTTTACAGACAGACTAGGCTTGATTTCTTTAATACATTTGATTGTCATACTCCTGACTTCTTTTGAGTTGGATTTTTATGTTTTTTTTAAAAAGTGAGGATGCTGATAGAGATGATACTGAACTTGTTTTTTTGTAATGTTCTTATGATTAATTGATGGACTACAAGTTGAAATCAATTGTTCCTACATCAGGTTTTGAGTTCTAGTGTTTTTACCCAGTAGCTAGATCTGTTGCAGATACTCTGTTCTACATTTCAGAGAAAAAAATATCATCATTCCCCTCTGTGAAGGATTAGTGAGAGTGAGTGAGCTTCAAATACCATGCTTGTGGTTTTGACACGATGCAAAATGGCTAAGGGATATAAAATTAAGAGTAAGCTGGAAAAGAATGTTTTAATTAGCCTGAGATGTTTTTCTGATTTCATTTTACTTTGCTGAAAATAAGTAATAGTGATGGGTGGGACTGTGCAGACAGTAGCAAGAATCAAGTGATCCAAAGTCCTCTTTGAAGAAGGATCCCGGGAGGACGCACGCCTGCTCAGCCCCCCTGCAGACCTGGCTTTGCTGGCTGGACCACTGCAGTCATCTGTTTATATTAACACTAGATCAAAAATCAGACTAGTAGAAAATTCTGGATTGAGAAACACCAGGTAAATGAGAAAAGCCTGAAAGCAAGGCAAGAAAAATTTGGTTTTATAGGGCAGATAAAGGAAATCTTTATTTCTAAGTTGTGTTTTTTCAGTTATTTCTGACTATGAAAGTATTAGTTCCTTGCTTTGTGACCTAGTCCTACCCCATGAGCTGGATCTTTCACAAGACAGTATCTTCTGCAATGCGTATGTGTTGCTTTTTGAGCCAATATTGGCATGAGGTTCACATGGTTACTCCATTTTTCTGAAAACATCAATCCCTGGCTTTGCAATGCAAGTAGTAGTTTACCATTGTCATCAAGAACAACAGAAATGTAAAACTGTGTTTGAATTAAATCCCACAAATACAATGGTTATTTGACAGCTGCTTCTGTATTTTTCTGAGGGTTGTAATTTACAAGTTAAATTAAATATCAGTATTTTCAACATATTTCAAAAATAATCTATAATAGTTGTTAAGGAAAGCAGTGACAAATCCTGGCATTAGAACCACTGGCAGTACATCCATGCTTTTGCTGTACAATGTGTTACACCTCTTAGAGACAGTCAGTTCTGCCCAAGGACAGCGCAGCAAAGAATTAAAATTCAAGCACTAGAGGCAGTGTCTTTCTTTCCTCTTGAATAAATGAAGGAAAACAAAGATGGAAAAATACAGAAAGCAAAACAATGAATGATTTTGCCAGGATTCATACCAAATATTGCCATGCTTTGTCAATGCAGGTTTAACTAATTGTTTCCTGTTTGAAAATCATGATGTGTATAGAAATATATGCTACAATATTCAAGTTAGACCAGCAATTAGTATTGGCTTCAGTGGGATTGCAGATTCTGACTCAGGGTGGAAGTGGGCACAGACTCCATGGATTAGACATGCAAATGCATATGGGGAACTTCTTATATATGGGAGTTATCTTGCCTTTACACACTAAGGAAAATATAGGCTTGCTAATTTTTCGAGTTTGCAACATTTATTTGCCAAATAAATGCAGTTTGCTAAAGAATTTTCCAGTAAAAGATGGGAGAAACACTGCAATAAGTACATGGCACAAGGAAGCCCGTGTGAGTACCTGTGACCAGGGCAGAGCAAATAGATCAATAGGTACAGTATTCTGCAAGGAAAGCAGAGTCACCTGAAAGGTGACATACACCAGGGCTAAATCATTGCTCCCCACCAATATGTAGGCATGCCAGAGGAGAGATGAGCATGGAGATCCCCTGGGGCAGCTGTGCAAGAGGGAGATGAAAGCCACCTCCCTGCACCCCAGCTGTTGGGAAGGGGTGGGGGAAAGCATCCCAAAGGTGAAGGTAGGATTGCTGGAGAGAGGCAGGAGAAGCAAAGCTGGCGGAGCTGTGCCTGAGGGGCCCCCGTACCTTGCCTGTGCCCTGCAGTTGGGGTGCCACAGGTTTGGCAGGGAGCCGTGTGCTCTCCTCCGTGAGAGCACATCTGTCTCCTGTGAGGCATGACCAAGACTCAGCTGTCCTGAGGCAGTGGCATTTTCCTTGAAAAACACATCTTTGTTGCTTTACAAATTCATTATAGCAAGGGACTCAACGTTCAGACTGAAGGACACACTTATTACTGTCCTGTGGTTTTCAATTAATAAGTTCACAGCTAACAGTTTTTAAGTACAGTGAATCATGCAAATTTCCATATCACAGCAGCTAATTTATTTGTTTGTTGGGGAATAGCAGGTGCCACATGAATCTGTTTTGAAATGAATTCCAAGAAAGGCAGATGATTGTGGTCCAAGCCGCGGGAGGAGGGAGCCGGAGGGACCGGTGGGATAATGTAACGAAGGCTCTGTGCAGTGCAGGGTGTCTAATGTGGGGTATGAACGTGAAATGAGCAGCAGCACAGATCTAATATCCAGGGGACTGATCCTGAAGAGCAGCCCTCACTAACGGGGATTTCTGGCCAGAACTAACATGACCATATCTCCAGGTTGGAATGATAAAATCCAGGTGCTTTCTGTATATGATTGCCAATTACTTCATTCTGTCTTCCACGCACAGTTCCAGGTTTTGTTCCCCAGGCAGTTTTCACTGCTGGTTGCAAACACAAGGATCATTAAGTTACAAGCTGGATTTATTTACCGTTTGCAGCTAGATCTGAGAATAGTTGTCTGTTATACCAGATTTTAATTTCAAGTCTGTCTTATGGGTATATAAGATGTGTTCTTACCTGCTCTTGCAATTTCACACAGTTATGCTTTGGACTGAGTTTTGCCTGTAAAGAGCCGTAACAGAGCTCAGAGGAAGACTCAGGCAAGAAAAGCACTGCTGTGCCAGAGGTTTGCAGGACACAGGAAAGTTGTGTCTTCTGGCATTGCTGCTGTAGAGCTCAGACATGGGCACAGCACCCAGAGAGTTCTGAAGAAAATGCATCAAGCTGTGGCCATGTCTAGGTGTTTGCTGATCTCCAGTGGTGCAAAGGCCCTGCCCTGTGTGGATGCAGCTCATTCAGTGTTTGTAAAGATAATCTGCAGCTCACGTGTATGCCCTCATACTGAAGCTGCCACTGTATTTTTTGAACAGGTCTATGTGGAGAAGGAAATCCAGCAGGTATTTTCATGACCTTTAATAATCAACACCTTAGGCAAGGAGTTGGGCTCCAGATCCATCTCACTGAATTTTAGGCACCCGAGGCTTTTAAGTGGGCTGTCCTCAGTATATCATTGGTGAAGGGAACTTCAGAGGTTATCTGCCACCTCAGAACTGGTCCCTTGATTTCTGATTTAGGTGTAGAGGCGGGCTAGGAATCCTGATCTTCAAACAGTGAGATGATTTGAGATATCAAAAGCAAGGGGGGTTGGTTCTGCATTAGCATCACTCTTCCCACTGGTAGAAGGTCACTGATTCACCTTTCTGAGCCCTCTTCCAAGTAATTCTTTTTTTTTTTTTTTTTTTTTTTTTTTGGTATCAGGCTGAGGTATGGGCTAAACAAGTCTGCAAGATGTGCACTTTGGCTGCTTTATAAGATGGAACCAGTCCTCCTTATTGTAGTCATCTGTGCAAGTGATAGCCCCTAAATGCTTACACAGTGAAGCTATATTTTAAATTATAATTTAAATGTAAAAGTGACAGGAGGCCTAAGCAGGCTATCCAAGGGACAGATTGAATGATGTTCTTGATGTTTGAAATGAGATGAAAGAGTCACTGATACAGAGAAGCCCATTTGAGATAATGACAGCAGAAGAGGAAATGGTTCCTGCAACACGGGAGATGAAAGTGGAAGAGGGAAACACTTATGTAGCTGTGAGAGAAACTTGTCTGGTTGTGACTGAAAAAGAAAAGATGCTGAAAAGAAATAACATCGTGAAAGTAGTGAGGGGGAGATGATGATGAACATCTTTTAACAGGGAAATAAACCACTGATCAGAAATAGGCAAGAATTTGACCAGAGTGTGTTAGTACTAAAAAACTTCCTGGTGCATCTCTTCATACAGTATGGATATTCACATTAAGTGCTAAGATTTAATTAAAAACATATTAAACTGAGTAACTCCTCTGCCTTACACATGCAATTTTTTTCATGTTTTTCATTTTGTTTAACCATCCAGAATGAGAAAACAGCATAGGTCCTGCACTTCAAGGAACCTGACTTGAGTGTGATGGTTCCTTTTACAACCTATAAAACTCATATGGATAATAAAGAGGATTTCTGACCTTCCACATTAAGATCAGTCTGACTGCTTCCCCCATATTCAGCCCATCTGTCTTCTTCTGGATCTATACTTCTCTTCAACAGTGAAAAAAGCCCCTAACAGGAATGGGTAAAAAAAAAAAAAAAAAAAAAGAAACTATTTAAACTGCAGAAGACATGAAAGTACTAAAATAGTGTATTTAGATGTGATTTACATTTTTCTGTTTGGTAGAATAATACTCAGATGTCCAAGTGTTTTCACTCAATGAAGACAGAGTCAGGGCATCATAGCAGGCAGAATCTAGAATATCCCAAAAGCTAACATCAAAATATCAAGGTTTTTTTCACATTGAGAGCAGCTAATGATTCACAGTGACAGAGTTGTTGTAGCATCACCTGCATCAGGAAAGTCTGTTCCTTTGAAACAGAAAAGGAACCATATTTGTTCTAACACAATTTCACGTTTTAAGTAAGAAACAAATAAGTAACAAAGAAGATGTTTGTTGTGACTTATGTGACCCCTGTGTACTACACTGAATTCAAATTCTGGCCACAAACACATTTAATGTGTAGAGAGTTCAGTTTCTAACAAAAACCTTCAGAAACAAAATTTCTAGAAGAAAACAAATCCTGTAAGTTACAGCACTCAGGTAGACCCACCAAAGTCAGTGGAGATATCTTCTTTGTCGAGCTGGACTTTAAATCTTGGTCTGGCAATAAACAAAAATTACACACTGAAGAGCTACTTAAATACCAGCCAGCCCTCGGGGGAAAAGAGAGCATGAAAAAGAGGATCAGAAAGAGAGAAGGGGAATGAAACAACCAGAAGGGAGGAAAGGAAAAAAAAAATAGACACAGACTGGAATTGATCTAGAGGATAAATAAAGGTAAAGGGCATGTTTAATTCAGGGGAGAAGAAAATGTCAGAAAAAGAGACAGAGGGAGAATGACAGGGAGAAATAATTGTGGAAAAAACAATAATAGAAAAATGAAGGCTTAAAATAAGGCTGAATGCTGGGAATGCTGGAGAGGTAGAGAGAAAC
>NW_008239547.1:5785607-5833588 GCF_000691975.1 Corvus brachyrhynchos | reverse complement strand
GGAAAGAGAAGAAAGACTTGGTGGCACTGTGAGGAGAGAGGCTTGAAAGGAGCCTCAGCTAAACAATAGAGAGATGCCAGACAGAGGCACCAGGGGGGCAGCACAGATTAAATGAGAACCAAATGTAACCGTAACAAAGGCTCTGAGATGTGGGCAATGAAAGCATGTTAAGAAGGAAATGTTCAGTGTGCGTGTGTGTGCATGTGTGTTTTCACATACTGAAAAAGATTCTCTCTCTCCCCACCTCCCCTCCACCACCCAGCAATACAAAACACCTCAGTCTCAGAAACAAAAGCCAAGACCACTCAATGTCATTCTGGACTTCAATTACTATTTGTGGTGGTTTTTTCTACTTTCCCTTTCTCAATTTTCAAACAAGCACCTCTGTGGTTGCTGCCCCTCCTTCAAATCCGTTTAAAAATTCTCTCTTGCTGTGGTGGCTGCAAAAGATGTGACAATTGGCAGGATGCTGCTGTGCTGAAACAAGTATTTGTTGTGCTGACCAGTTTTCTAGCTGTTTCCTTGTAATTTCTAGATAGTTCTCTGTACCTGCTTACTGTCTTTTCCCCTGGAAAGGAAGCATTTTAGGATGGAGCTCTCTCTGTGCTTGTGCAGCAGCCAGTGAAGAGGAATATTAGCAAAGATTCTCCCATGATTGCCATAGGTCACTTTTGAAAATTTCTGCCTGTGTCTGAGGGATTCAAAATCGGCCTTTCCTTGATTGAAATGAAGTATTTAGCTGCAACACTGCATTACTGTTTACACATACTGCACCAGAGCTCACTGAAAAGGCTCCAGACACAAAGGGAGGTTATGGCAGCACCTACACAGACTGATGGTTGTAGCTCCACTTATCCTGTACAGCAGGGGTGGCCAAGGCTCTGTGGCACAGGCTCTTCATGCCAAAGTTTCAGGCTCCCCACTCGTAACCCATTGTGACAGGTGAGTGTGCACAGATCCTCAAGGTAAGTTTATGTTGTCCCAGTCACCCCCAGATTACAGCTTGAGCCAAGAGAGCATGGGGAAGAGAAGCCAAAATGCTCAGGTTTGTTCTGTGCCTGGAGAAGCAGTAAGTCCTGCTCCCTTTGCACCCATGCTCTTTGTGAAGAGTGTAAAGTGGAGAAGGTTCCTCTGGATATGCACCGGCTTTGTCTGCAGGAAGGTGGATTCAACACCCTGATACCCTGTCAGACCCAGCTGGCTGCCAGCTGTCCCACAGCACCACCCTGCTCTGCCCTGACAACCATTCTGTTACTGGCTCAGCGTCTGCACCCACGTCTCTCTGTCAGCCATCTCCTTCCCTGGGACCTGGACAGCAGACACACCATGACCATGGGAAGCAATGTGTCTGTACTGTGCAGCCATCTGATGGGAAAGGCAGCTGCTGGTCCAGCTGGGGAATGAGTCCCTGGAGGGACCTCCTCTGAGCCCCAGTCTCAGCAGTAACTCAGCACATCCTTCTCCTGGATTTATGAACCCACTTGCTACCCAGTTCTCTTCTGCAAAACAGCACGGCAGCACTACCTGTGCTACCTGCTGCTCAGACAGGTGGGAAGAAAGAGCTCCTAAATCTACATGCAGCAGTTTGGAATAGTTGAAGATGTCCCTTAAATATTGACTGTTGCTGATGCCTTGTGTAGATTTTTCTTTTTGAAAAAAGAACTACGGCAAGATTTGAACAGATCAGTTGGGGCAAGAAAAGAAGTATGGAGCAGAAACAAAAATACAATTCTTTACAATGTAACTGAGCAGTTTTTTACACAGAGAGTGATAGAAGCAACAAAATAAGGAATAGTTGTTAACTTGTCAGAACAGCTTATTGATTCTCAGTTAGATTTTTAATACTTTTTTTTACCATAACCAGGGAAAGGAAATTCTTGAACTATGAAGCGTGACATATTGGGCAAAGAAGGGAGCTACTGTGAATACCATACAGTGCTTCAAGGAGATAGTGCCTCTCAAGGAACTTCTCAGGTACCATTCAATGCAGGCTCAGGTTGCTAAATTTGGATCAAAACCTGCAAAGAATTTTAAACTCCCCTAAATCTATTTGTGGCTACATTACTGGCAGATTGCAAGGATGAAGTTATGCAAGTGGATCTGAATTTCCCAAAGGTCTGAGCGGTATTTCCATGCCAAGAAATTCATATTATTGAGTTTTTAAACAAATGATCATTAATGATGATCTTAATGATCATTGACATTGTTCCTGTAGAAGAGCCAGGGAAATGTCACCCAGTGCAATTCTTGCTGCTAAGGGGTTAAACACTTTCTTGGCTAAGGCTGCTTGCTGACCTAGCTGAAAGAGAAAAAACGCTATAGGTCAGTGAGTGAGATTGCCCTTCCTTTAGAACTGCCCAGGAAGATTACAGTAAGTGTGTAGAGACTAAGCTAGGAATTAGAGACTAGGGAGTGCTGATTTCAGTTCTTTCATGTGCAGCCTTTAGGCTGAAATCCAGGGAGCTGTATTGGCATAAACTATTCCAGTAACAGAGGGTATATTGCTAGAGCCCACCTAGCCTGGGGGCTTGAGCATCACTGTGCCTCAGACTGCTGACACTTGGACAGGGAACTGACAGAAGAAAAGCTGGATTGGTCTGATCGGTTAAGTAGAGTCATGACTAAATGATTACATAGGGTAAAAGGGGATCTAGGTAAAAAGGCATTATTAATAATCTTTAGATTTCTCTCTCTGAGACTTTCTCTTGTTCTTCTGTGAAGAGAGAAAAGGAGGTGGTGAAGATGATATTGAACATACATTCAGAGAAACAGTGCTGCATTTCAGTCAATGCACAGGATAGGAGGTTGTGTAAAAAAGACCAAATTCGGGAAATGCAAGACTTAATCTAACTCTAGGCCCTGGTTTGGAGCCTTGGAAATGAGCAACAGAGAAGGTCCTCAATCTGCTATTTCTCTGGGTGGGTAGAAGGAGAATAAAGACAGCTTGGTTGCTGTCAACAGTAGAGATTAGAACTGATATAATTAGAGCCATATAATTTACCAACAGCAATATCTCCTCCTTAGCATTCTGAATGTCTGGCATAGCTGGACAGCCTGTCAGCCACATTTATAACTGAGAGCCAGCTTTTTCCTTTAAAAAGGTTTTAATAACCTGTCTATTTGAGCTTGCAAGCACCCAGCACCCTGTGTCAGCTGGCTGGCACCTGTTCTCACAAAAGTAATAGAAGTAGTGTATTACACTTTGGAACAGCAATTGGCTCTTGACAATGTGACCATGAACAGCATCACATTCAGCTACAGCCACGCTTCAGCTTTTGATATTAAATAGAGGTAAATTCCAACAGTGAATTCATCAACAGAGATTTGGATGGGAGGAGAGACAAGTGGCTGCTTCAAAACTCAAGTCACAGATGTAGAGCAGTAAGGCAGAGGTCTGGAAGTGCCTCTACAAGAGTTCTGCGAGGAACTAGATGGTGAGTCTGAAAGCAGTTCCTTAGAGTTTTCCCAGATGAAGCAGAAGGCAGGGTGCAAAACACTAAGTAGAAATCTAATGGGAAATCTTTCTGGAGAAAACCACCTGGAGGCAGATTGATTTCAAATGTGGCCTTGAAAATCACTCTGAAACCATAGTGGACTTCCTTTAATGCACTGAGACAAGGACCATCTCCCTTCTGTGCTGACCTGTGCTCCAATGCAATTACCTCTCCAGCTGATTGTACAATCCTCTTCCTCACAACTGGGAGCTATTTTCATGGACCTCATTGTTTTAGACAGTTTTAGAAATGATGGTGTATTTCTAATGCAAGAGAGCCCTAACAGTGGCTTCCCTGCTAATGGACTGTAATTACAGGATTGATCCCACATGCCTGGCAACATGAACCTTTCTGTGCTTTCCAAGGCAACAACAGCATAAATCAATGGTCTGTTACAACAAGCTTCAGAGGATTCAGGGAGAACAAACCTTGGTATATACCTTGTAAGGCTTGCTAAATGAGGACAGCACACACCTGATTAGCATAGTATCATTAACTTATCTCCATAGTCATGTGAAGGATTGTCCTTGCACTGCACTTCATTTAACAGCTGGCAAGAAAGTGATCATTTTCAAAATGGGTCTTTACACTTGAGAATGGCCCTATCTGTGTAAGAGGCAACAGCAAGGGCTGCAGAAGACATAGAGCAGATGTTGAACAAGATTCTTCCCTTGGGGAAGAATGATCTCTTTCTTACATGAAGATATAGTGCTGGCATGTCATTGGATAGGAGCAAGGATATCACAGCATGTACACTGACTTTTCAGTCTCTCATGGATAAAGTGTCTGCAAATTCATGTTAATAAAGAGAAACATTTGTCTGTGGAGTAATAAAGAGGATGCCTTTCAGTATATTCATGAAAAAAGGATGGCTGCTTCATACTTTTATATTTGAAAATGAGATGTCTTTTATGTCACCTTACCAAAACTAAGCTTACAAAACTTAATAGATCTGGTTCTTCTCACCCTGTGTGTTTTGACAGGAACTCTTAAGCATGTTGCACAAAAGCCTTGGTCCTTGTCACAGCAATGTTTCAGCTATGCCTGACCATTTACCCCAATGATGTGAGTTCTGACCCTGACAGGCAGACTTGGCCTCCTGGCTTGACTTCAGACCTGCCTCATCACTGCCAATCTTGGCTCTAGGCCAAAGCCAGCTGCTGTCCCTGGACCTGCTCTGCTCACGTTGCTGGGATGCTATGGGGCTGTGCTGGTGAGAGCTGTACTCTACCCACTCTGCTGCTCTCTCAGCTCCTGACACCTTTCCTTACACAGCAGTGCAAGGAAAGACCCTTTTGTCTATGATCAGTTGTTTGTGTCCAGCAAAGACACCTAGATCCTCTAACTCTCATGGCAGTAGAGACATTTTCACAGGCAGTAATGACATGACAGGAGCAGACATGGTGGGGTCCCGAAGCAAGCTTATGTAGTGTACAAATATGTGTCTTTGACAGCCAGTCCCACTAAGGTAAACCCAATAACATCTAGTGTACCAATAGTCTTCATCAAATTCAACTGTTCTGAATGTCCTAGAGGATGTTCTTTAATTTAACAACAGAAAAATGTTTACTTCTTATGAATCAAGAATCTGCATACATTGTCACATCAATCAAACTGGTGAGTAAGAGCAGTGGTTCAATTAGACTCTGAGGGAAATGATCCGATGATTTATCTGAACCTATTGCTGCATCCAGAAGACATTTCTGATTATTAACACTGAGAGCAATTTCATCAGGTTTTTTCTTTTTGTCCTCCTATATGGTCCACATATAACAATAAAGTGTTGCCTACAGGGACAGAAAAATAACACCCCTGCCATCATTAACTGTACCCAGAAACTAAAAGGTTGGCTAAGAACTTTGTGTGACTTTGCACACACAATGTCAATTGGGACCAGACAGAACAAGAACAAACAGATAGAAAAGAAGCCAGATGAAGAAGATGTGAGTCTGGGACTGAA
The DNA here is from genome assembly GCF_000691975.1 of Corvus brachyrhynchos. NCBI lineage: Eukaryota > Metazoa > Chordata > Aves > Passeriformes > Corvidae > Corvus > Corvus brachyrhynchos. The sequence continues at coordinate 5,828,134 of NW_008239547.1, read as the reverse complement.
TCTTGGTGTTACTGTCCAGCTGGCCTTGTTATTAGCCAGATGGCAGGTTCAATATTAAGCCCCTGGAAGGGTCAACATAGCAAATTACAAGATCTGCCAACTGGACCTAGGAAAAGAGACAAAAAGGGAAAAAAATTAAATTAAAAAAACCCTCCCATATCTATCATGTCCATCTGCTGGGCAGAGGAACAGCCAGAAAAGGATTTCTCAGTCTCATGTACGTGTGATCCAAGGCTGGAGCAAAGTGGTAATTCCTCAGAGTACAGATTATCCCAAGATATCTAATCCTTGCACAATACAAAACAATAACTTGTTTTGCAAACATGTTCAAGGCAATCTTTTTCTACATCTACTGGATTATATCTCTCTTATCTTCCAGCACTTGTTTCCATACTCCCATTTCCCTGTTTGCCTTTGTGAGAGCACATGAGCAATGGCAAAATAAGAACTGTAGAAATGTGGAAGATGGGCATCATTTGATATATAAAGCATTTGGTAGAGTCTCGTTGATCTTAAGGCCAGTCCAGATCACCCTGGAAAGTTCTGCAATGACTGTCCCAAGATACACCCTTGACTCAATTTGTTACCCATGATATGCATAGAAAAGTATGATATGTGTCCTTACAATTAACCAAAGATTTTGGTGGATATCTGCTCCTCTAGTCCTCCTCTAAAAAGGCTTCCCTTTCCAATCTGAATTTTGGGCTATTGTTGTCTATTTTTCAAAGTACAGTGGCCACATTTCAATGAAAAAAATCTGACAACCTAACAGACATTGTCTGGGATTTCAGATAACTGGGCAAATTAGAAATATCTGGAAAAACACCACATTTTCCAATTCTCCTTCAATATTTTCCTTTAAGCAGAATATCCCACAAATACCTGACTAGAAGAAAGGCTGCAATAACTTCTACAAACATGAAATTATTACAAACTTGCACTTAAACACTGCCTGATGTTTGTGACCAAGTAAGAATTACGGTCCACCTATTACTTGACATTTCGTGCTGATCCTGCTGCACCTTTTTGAGGCCTAACCTAGGACAGCTTTTGCTTGTGGATAAATCTCAATGTGTTTCGGGCACAAAGATTAGTGCTTTGAGCTGTGAGTCTTTAGATGGACCCTGTACAAACTAGACTGTCTTACATTGGATAGTGGTGTTACAGGAACACAAAGAAAAAGGAATATCTGGTGTCATCTCCAAGTCATAAAGTGAAATGTGGTTATTAAAGTTACATCCAATGTTCAAAGCTACATCAAGACTCTGAAACAGGTTTTTTTAACAGTAACATTTTGGTTTATTTATCTTGTATAGTAGCTTAGGAATTATGGTAGGGTAGCATACTTGCAACAATTTTATTTCATGGTGAAGTACTGCCCTAGGTGACAGGATATTTGAACCCTTTTTTCTATTCCAGATAGGATTGTGGGGAACTGGGAACCAATCAGGAAATGAGCTTTTAATGAATATGTCTGATGTAAACTACAACACTGATGTGGATGCACCTGTAGCCAGTTGATACAGCAGAGTTCATGTCTAACTAGTATTTCTTTAATTCTCAGGCGGGCAACTATACCTAAGCTGTGAATTCTAGTCCATGCTGATCCCTGAGTCATCTCCAGTACTTGTCTGGAAGAGTAGTGGATTGTCTGGTCCAAAGACATGTCATGCACCATTTTTATGCCTTTTTTATAGTGTGGGCGGTGCTGTGCCAGTGCTTGGGACGTGCCTTGACCTTACTCAGCTTATTTGAATAGGAGTGACAGCAGAGTCCCCTGTGGAAGGGGTCATGGGGCAGGAGAACATGGGGAGGAAAGCCAGGTTCAATTACCAGCTACAGTAGATGTGCTGCTGAAGTCTGGGTGGATGAGTGGTTTATATTTCATGGAGCTAGAGACTGTTACTCCTGTGATAGATTATGGTCATCCTAAATTTATCACCAAGGACTACAAACAATAATTTTGGCAGAGATCTAGAGTAATAACTGGAAATGTGAGTAGGAAAGTAACGGAGAGCCCAAAACAAATTTCTTTCTCTTCTCTGCTCTACCTGTGCTCCAATAGGGAAAGTTTGATGAGGGCAGACTCTGAGTGAGATACTTGGTACTCACTTAAAGCTGCTTTCTCATCTGCTCTGCATAAACTGTATGTTGTGTGCACACAGCTGGTGTGCACGTGCAAGACACCCAAAGTCAAAAACCTAACAAGAACGAGATGTGAGGAAAAACCCAACTTGTGAAAGAAACAGTGATGAACTGTGAAGTTTTAAAATACTCAGTGAAGTAAATATATAATTTTTCAAGGCTCATACAGGCATCATGGATACTGTGTCACAACTTTCCATGTGGATTTCACTACGATTTCTTGACTTTTCTGAGAATTTTTGAATTTGTCAAGAAAAAAATTAAAATGGGAACAGCGGCTGGAATTTGGCAAGTTACGCAGTCTGCAACAGAGTTTCTCAGCAAGGAAAAGATGCACATGGGTGGATGTGCAAGCATCACTGCAAGCTGAGGTAGAGACCAACCAAATTAGGAGAAGCAGAGAGCTGAAGTTCTGCCTCCTGAGTAGTGGAAGAATTGCAGACTTTTAGACAAATGCAGTATTTCTAGTAAGGGAATCACAAAGGATTTTCCCATTGCTTGAGTCAGCAAGAACAATGTTAACTTGTCTAATCCAGAAGAAATTTTCATCACTCTTAGCTTTGTACATGAAGTTGACTCAGTGCAAACCTTCAGGAGGCAATATTTATCCCAGCAATATCCTAATGTCAGAAGGCAAAACAGTAACACAGCAGCAGCCATGTAATTGAAGCCACAGCATGCCACTTAAAGCAGGTCTCTACAAGGCGACCAAATCTGTGGAAGTGAGACCCATGTGAGCTGTTGTGGCCATTAATTGTCTTTATCCTTTCACCATGTTTGAGATCTCAGGTCCAAGCTAGCAGCCTGTGGCAGCAGGTAGCAAAGGCACAGTTCTGCTGACATGCAATCCCCAGAGAGAAAATATGTGACAAAATTGTACTCCCTGGGTAATGTCTTATTTATAGCTTGTGTTTGGGAATGGTCTTATCTGTGTTCTTGTATACACTGAGAGAGTGATTAAAGCCCCATTTGCATTTCCTTTTGTACCTTACTCTTATCATCTAGATAATTTTAGTGTCTTTAATCAACATTTGCAGAAGTAAGCAATGCTATGCTAATAATAGTGTTGTGCTATAAACATTTCCTAAGTCATGAAACATTACCACAAGGAGGATGAATGTTAAATTGTCCCATTTTTAGGAAAAAGAGACTGCTGAAATGAGTGGTCCATGATTAAAATAGTCTGTATCAGACTGGGTATTCCATTCTGTCCTTTATTTAAGCACCAGACAGTTCTCCATTTCAGGTTTTGAAGTTCTGCAAAAAATCTCTTATATGAATTAGTCTATAGATTTAACATGAAGAAAAAAACCCAAAAACAAGAACAACAACAAATCAACAAAAAACTCCCAATCGAATCAAACGCAGAAAACCAAACCCAAACCCAATAAACAAACTACCAACTATAAGGAAAGATTTATTGTTGTCCAATGAAAGACAACTGTTTCTGTAGCAGGGAAGTGGATGACTAGAGAAAGAGATACACAAGTTACCACTCATTACCTGTTCCACAAGGAAAAAGCAAAGATGATGAACAAGCTTGTTAACAGATATGACACCCCAACTAACCATGAAGCACTTGCTGAAACAGTTGGGATTTTAGTGCCAAACATCTTGATCTTATCACTATCACATTACGTGGCTAAATAATACAGAAGTGAATGTGAAGTGTTCTCTCCAGTGACATTATCCCATAAATGGAAAAGTGTGAAAGATGGAATGTGCTATAGAAGCATAAAATATAGATGTAGGCCTTAATTTCCACCAAAATCAATCAGCCTGGCTTTTGCTTTGCACTTGCATAGCACATTCCATCTTCCCTATGTTATTGCCTCACCAATTAGAAAAATTAAAAAGCCAAGGCAGAAGGCAGTAGCTGCAACATTCAACAAACAACACAGAATCCAGGACTTGAAGAAAAAAATGCATGTTTTTCATAAAAGGATAAATTATAGCAATCTTAAAGTCCTAATACAGTCCTATCATCTTTACCTCTTATTCTTACTTATTTTTCAAGTTTTTTTTTTTTTTGTAGTGCCACTATGACTCAGCTTGCCTGGAATCAGTAAACAATGGGAATATGACAGTTTCTGGCAGAGCACATGAGACATTTTGTCACTATAACAGACACTCAAGATGGTCTGATTGAAACGGGCAAAATATGCCCGGTCAAATTAATGTATGAACCAGACAAGAAAAAACAGCACCAAGCCACTATTTCAGACATCATGCAATAAAGTTTTGCTACATACATGTACATAAGCACTAACAGGGGGTGTCTTGAGCAGATACAAAACAAGAGAGAAACTTTCTTTCCCAAAGCCAGGTGGCCTCCCCCACCCACCTGCAGGTGTGACACCATGGATGGTACCAGTGGTTGGCCCCTTCCTGCTGTTGTGCAAGTCTGAGCATCCCCAGGGAGCCTGCAGAGGTGAGCAGAGTGGTCAGTCATGGCCCATGCCCTGGTCCTGTGCTCAGTGGCTGTTAATTGCTTAGTGTAGACACAGACAAATGTCCCCACTGCCATGTGGATGTCACAGTCCCAGGCCCCACTGAACCTCCCTGTCAAGTCTGTCCTGCTGAGCTGCTGGGGCTGGGCTGGTCAGGCCAGGCAGGTTTGGGGACAAGCAGAGTTCTTTCCTGCTGGGTGTGTTGGATATGGGCACGGCTAGGCACATCCACTGCAGCCCAAGAGCAGGGAATCTGAACTCAACTCAGGCACTGTGCAGCCCCACTGAGGCCAGCTGATAACCCAGGTAAAGCCAAGAATTAGGAAGGAAAGAGCACAGTCATACTGCTTTGTTAGTAACTGTTTTGTTCTTCTGATAGAGCAGACACCAAGGATTGCAGTGTCCTGGCTGGCATTTGGGATCTGGACAGGGACATAAGGAAGGGCAATACTAGTTCTAGGTTCACCTGAGCTTCTGTTTATAATTCTATCATAATTCTATCATGTATCATAAGCATTTTCCCTAACTTCTAGAGATCCTTGACGGGTATATGGTTGCAAGGACAGATGAGATAATGTTTGGTCTAAACTAAAAGCCCAGCACTTTTTGTGTATATGCTTCTGAAAAATACATTGGCAAAATTTGTGTGAAAATGAAATTTCTATACATCCAGATTCTGGTCAGAATTAGAACCTAGACAGCTGGGAGATATTTAGATGTTATTTAGATCTGGTGGCCCACAAGATCTGTCAGAAGGCCTGTTCTCACAAGAAAAAAAATCACACATCTTGCATATAACTGAAGAGTGGACACTTCTTGGAGCAAAACAACTCCTGATTCAAAGCTCTGTTAAGACAAAATTCTCCTTGGCCTCTATGAACTTGGAACAAACTTGAAAGAAGATCTGGGATACTGTATTACTTCAAAACTTTATTTTTTTGCATAAATGTCAATAAATGAAAGACATCTAATTACTATCTGGGAAACAACTGCCTGCTACACTGGGGAAAAGTGCCACATGTACCTCCTGTTCTTTCCTACTTTGATTTGTATGACACAAAATATTTGGTTTCATTTTTCTTCTGCAGATAGATGCCAGCATGAACTGATATGAGGATGACACAAAATATTTGGTTTCATTTTTCTTTTAGCAGATAGATGCCAGCATGAACTGATATGAGGATGTCACTTTTTATAAGTAAATTTTTACAAGCTCAGTGTTTAATCTTTCTGATTGGCAAGTCTAAGGGACTTGCACTGTTAATCAGTGCACCAGCATCAAATTAAAAACAGTCCTCTGTCATGCAGATGACTGCTGGGCTAAAGCAAATAAGACAGGGGTTCAAGAAGCTGCTGTGCCTTTCTCTGTGAAGTGAGCAAATTCTTTCATGTTAAGTATTTCTATAGTACAAAATCCAGGCAGAACACCCAGGGAAACGAGACAAAAAAGGCAGATGTTTGGACTGAGTTCTCACTACAATTTGATTGACACATTGGTTGGCTTTGCATAGTTACTGAGGAAACCTTCATGTGAAGTGGGATGTTTCCCAAGAACTGCAAGGCCACCTGCAACTCCAACCTTTCCTTCCTCCTCCAAGTTAAATGGTACCACAGGGATTCCTGTACTGGAATCTTGGTATGCCTGATCCCTCTGTTTGAGTTCAGGATAATAGTATTAAATGGGTTAGAGATTGAGCTCATGCAGCAAATGACAAGCAAGACATTCTTGAATTATTTCAGACAAATATTTACAGGTCAGTTACCCATATTCTTCCATGCATTCTGTACCTGGCCAATCACTTACCCATTTGTGTCGCTATTGCTGGCTCAGGGGCCTGCAATATATTGGCCAGTGCGTGGGAGTTGGAATATTTTGAATAAACTAGGTCTAAAGAGAATAGAACATTGCAGACAGCTTTCTAGCTGAGACATTCCTAAAAGACATACTCAGGGAAGTGGTAATGCAAGAATAACTGGATAGGAAATTGCCCAATCAACGTAGCTTGATGTTTACATATAATTTCACAATATGCTATTATGTTAACCACTTGATTGGCACATATTTATGTTGTGGTGATTTCCAAGCACTCAGGAAATGTGGACCCAAGAAAGAGGTGATTTCTTTGGGAGGTGAAATGGTTGTCAAATACAAAGAATACTGATTGCTACTCCACTTTGCTTACCCATTTCTGATGTCCTTAACAAGAGAGATGAAATGGCAAAGCCCAGTGCAGCTGATAGGTCAGAGATGAAGAACAACATTTTCTGAATTCAAGGAAGTTCAGCGCCCTTGTGTTTGTACTTTATTTTGCACAAAGTGCTTCCAAAATCTGCTGTAAAAGCTCTCAGCCCTAACCTGCTTCCCACACCACTGTAAGCAGAGCTGAGTCTGTGATGGCTCTGGGAGGCCAGCACTGGTCTTTGCCTTCTGTTCAGCCTGTACAGTCCTGCTGGCTCCTCACAAAGGAAGGGTTTTCACGCCAAATAAGTAAACAAACATTTCATATTGGTCCTTGCTTATCATGGTTAGTCCTGTCCTTATAAATAACATTAATAGTTCAATAGCTTTTGTACTTTTGCCACACTGCCACTTAGTCAGTTTCCATCAATCACATGCTGAAATAAATCTCTGATAGAATCAAATTAAGTGCTCTGTGAAGAGTTTACATCACTTCCCGAGCTTGGTCCCCGAACAAGGACTCTCCAGTGCCTTTTGAATATTTACTGCATGCTACCCACTGCACATTGCACTCTATTGCTCTTATCCAGAATCCCCATACTTAATGAGTCTTTTAGCATGTGGGAAGGAAAGGTTTATAAATAACTACACTATCAGAAAACACCCTCAAGCACTTCCTTTTACAGTATTTACTAACAGCTTTTCTATGTTATTTTTATTATTTATCTTGAGATTAAAATTACACTTTATTGTGTCATGTTCAATATTCTACTGGAAAATATGTATAGCAGATCTTGTCCCACCAACTGCCATTCACAAATTGCCTGCAAGATGCAAAGCAAAGTGACATGTGGCCCAGAAAGTCACTATATGCTGTGATAGATCCAATTGTGTCTGTCCCTAATGGATTCTTACATAAATTCTGCCCTTAAGGTTACTTCCACAAAAAACAACATTCAAGAAGTCAGTCTCTATCCTGGAAATGACTGCATGGACATATCTTTCAACAGGTGGTGCCTCTTCTTTGTTCCTGAATTCAAAGCCCTGCAGAGAAACACTTTGCAGAATATTGTGGTAATTTGGAAAAGGGAACAGTATCTCTGAATATATTCAGAATAAATGAGTGTGAATGAGGTATTAAGTAAGGTTATCAAGAAGGGTTGCACAGCTCTCCTTCTTGACTATGACCAGAAGAACTTGGTGTTAAAGAGCCCATCCTTGCCAAAAACTAGGGAACTGTCCATCATTCCAGAATAACTCCAAAATGGATTTAAAACAAAGTTTTGTGTTCTGCAGTCTGTTCCTGTAACCCCACAGGGAACTCACACTGGAGCCGTTGGTTCCTAAAGGATTGCTCCCTCTGGACAGGAATCATGCTGGAGCAGTTTTTGAAGAACTGCAGCCCATGGGAAAGACACTCTGGAGCAGTCTGTGAAGGGCTGTATCCTGTGGGATCACCCTACTCTGGAGCAGGGAAGAGCATGAGGAGTAAAGAAGAGCAGAGATGAAACATAAGAAACTGACCATCCCTCCCATTCCCCATCATCCTGCTCAGCTTGGGAGGGAGGAGGTGAAAGAGTTAGGAAGGAAGTGCAGGCTGGGACAATGGGAGGGGTTTGGGAAGGTGGTTTACAATTTGTTCTTATTTCTCATTATCCTATTCTGTTTCTTTCTCTATAACTTCAATTAATTTCCCTAAGCTGAGTCTGTTTTGCTGAAGGTGGTAACTGGTAAATGATCTGCCTGTCCTTATCTTGATCTGATATCAACCTATGAGTTTTCCTCATAATTTCCCCCCCATCCTATGAGAAGGGGGTGATAGAGCAGCTTGGTGAGCACCCAGCAGCCAGCCAAAGTTAACACACCACAAAAACTGAATATGTTGCTTGTTTAAGAGGGAAAAAAGACCTGCTTCTGCTTGGGTTATAGATAAAAATTATCTTTTATCCCTATTCCACAAGTATTCGTTAGTTCAGAAGTGGGATGAAGTGCTATAGATTCACAGAACACTAGCTATATATTTCTGTTATTGTAGATTATGTATTTATTTGTTGTGTAAAACTCATAACCATTTTCAGATGAATCAATGTTTTTTCCTTCTATCACAAATAACAGTCATAATAGCAAGAAATATGAAGATTATAAATGAAAAATCTTTCTGTTTGTACATAAAGTCCTTGCCTTCTTGCAAAATTTGAAATAAAAATCTGTGATGACTATAGTAGAATTATTTACAAATAGATCTTTTGTTGTTTTTTGTTTTGTTTTGTTTTTAATTCTATAAAGAAATATTTCACATTTTAAAGCACTTGCCCTGGAAAGAGAAAACCCCCAAAGTGGAATTTTCCTATGAATTTCCAGGAAGAACATGCATATAGAATCTTTATTTTTGACATAAACTGAAAAGGTTTCATGCTTTCTGCTTGGGAAACTCCCACTATATGTACCCTTATTTCTTTCAGAAAAGGGCTTAATAAGTGAAAGGACTTCATTCTTCACTTTTGTAACACTTTTTTCAGGGAAACAGATTAGTTTCAAAGCAGGTACCCTTTCTGAAGAAACCCTTAGCTTTAAATTTTTTACACATACAAGAATTTTTAGTTCGTTACAAATAAGAACTTTTAAGTTTTACGTTTACTTATCATTCTGCATAATTCTACTTGAGAATTGACAAAACTAATTTCTACATTCATTATGCTTGATACAATGTAGGAATTTCAGGTGTATATCCTTGTATGTATGATTCAGATGGGCCTCTACAGAGTACCTTGCTACTTCACAGACAGGTTCCTACCTTCACATCCCTGCTTTTTCACAGCTGGGCCTGGGAAATGTAAAAAGGATGAATGAGATAAGATGGTGGCACAAACTTCTCAAGGAAATTCAGAGACAGTGATGAAGATCTAAGAGGTAACAAATTCCTTGTGTCAAAAATATTTGTATTGTGGAAGAACATGTCTTGCTATTCCTCTGAAACTCCACTAAAGCCCACTGAGATGTCAACTCAAAATGATGGGAAGATCCTTTTTCTCTATCACAATAGCTCTGAAGAAGCTATTGAATTTTTTTTTTTTAGTAAATAATAAGCCCAGTTGCACGAGAACTATAAAACGTCATGTTGCTCCTTCCAAAAGTGTTAGCATGTATTGCCAGTAGATTTGGGTTTATTTAATTTTGTGATTAAAGCTTCTATTGATTCCCCTGAAGCACAGGATATATCAATATCTTTAGTTTCAAAGGATCATTCAGTAGTACAGAAATAGAGGACTCAACATAGAAGCAGGTGCTTTATTTTAAATTTATGAAACTCCACAGTGAATCCCCTGAGCATGCTGTCAGTAATACCTTTCAATTGTGGAACTCAGCCTCTGTTGTCAAACTAAGTCACTTCAGTGCCTCCTAGTTCACATGTTGGTGTTTCTTAACTGGGAAAAAATCTTGGTTAGGAGTCAGTAGGAATTAATATTATTATACAGAAAGCTTTTAAGCCATCAAGTGGATTCCATCAGCAGTTCCTGCAAATCAAGTATGTTTATCCCTTCTCTGCCACTGCATATGTGGCAACCTAACCCCCGTCTCAGCTGCTCCTTGGTTGACTGCATCCAGGACGATTGGGAATGTGGTGTCTTCAGGAAGCTGTTTCAAACCAACTAAGGGTAATAGCTGGTAAGAAGTAGATCCTGTGGAGGTGAGGCAATGCTTTTTTGATGCCACCTTCCCCTTTTTCATCATAAGACACAGCTGCACAGTTGCAAAAGCAGGGTCAAACAACGGTCCTATCCCTAGAGGGGTCTGTGGGCCATCAAGGGCCCCAAAGCACCCCCAGACTCTTTTCAGGAACTCTCCACTGGAAGACTACACAGGCCCCATAGTGTTGCATTAGAAACAAAGAATTCCCTCCCTGAGGAGGGATCTGGACGTTCCCATGCCAACTTGAATGTGTATAACCTGACAAACCCCCCACAAAGGATCAAGACTGTGACCATTACTGTAGTGAAATAGAAACATTCAGGTCTTGTTGCTGGATCCATGAGCAGTAATATCTTTCCTCTCCACTATCTACTCTTATTATTTCTTTGTTTTTCTTTTCCTTAAGTATTTTCTTTGTGATATTTTTATACTTTTATTGAAAAGAACCAAGATGGCCACATACCTCTTTTGCACTACATTTAAACTGTTTTAAAATAAATTTCCCTCATGTTTACACTGGTAATTTAGTGTCATTTCACTCTAATTCACCCCAGGGGATTTATTAACAGAAATCTCATTTACCCTGTTTCAGATCAGGGTTGTAACAGCAGGCTATGGCATGGTGCCTGGAAGAGGACAAGAGAGATCCTTTCATTGGAGACTGTGAGGAGAGGTGTGAAGAATTATAACCTCCCTGGGTCCAGTGTGGATGATGAAACCAAAGCCCTGGCCACTGGCAGACACATTTGGGACTTCTATGATCTCTAGAAAGACATAAACCTGCTAGAGTGGGAGCAGAGGAGGGGCACAAAAATCGTCAGAAGGATAGGACACCTTGCCTATCAAAACAAGCTGAGAGAGTTGGGGGTTTTCAACCTGGAGAAGAGGAGGTTCTGGAGACACCTTATTTTTGCCTTTTCATGCTTACAGGAGCTCATTTAAAAAAAAAAAAAAAGTGGAGAAAGGCTTTTTACTGGGGCCTGTAGTGATAGGACAAGGTGTAACAACTTTAAAGCAAAAGAGGGTAGATTTAGTTTAGATATAAGGAAGAAATTTTTTACCATGAGGTTGGTGAGGCACTGGAACAGGTTGCCTGGAGAAGCTGTGGATGCCTCTTTCCTGAAATATTCAAGGTCAGTGTGGATGGAGCATTGAGCAATCCATTTACTGTGTCCCTGTCCATGGAGGGGGAGCGGGAGTGGTGGTGTTGGAAGTAAATGATCTTTAAAGGTCCCCTTCCAAACCAAACTATTCTATGATTCTGTAAACCCATAAAACATATTCAATTCATTAGTGGTTACAGAACTTCAAACAAAGCCACTCATCCAACTTACACACATGTTTTTCCCTCAGGGTTTTTGTATAGTAGCACATTTCAACAACAAACATATTGGCAGTCTTACATGGGGAAATCATTACAGCCCACTCACCCCTGAGTGCATGTGCATAATTCCTGTTATGTCATGAGCAGAGAAGTCCATATAGGATTGGTGAATTAAGAAACGACATAGGTAGAAAATGTTTTCACAGAAAATACAGCCCAAATCCCCTTGAGTATTTGAAATGTCTTTTGAGTAAACAGAGAAAGAGCCAAAGAAGAAATTGAATTCACAGAAGGAAACTCCAGATAAAAACAGAACAGAATTTACCTGAATTCTTTTGTTAGTTTATTAGCGTTGGTTGTTTTCAGGCAGGAAGGATGTTGCCTAATAGCCTCTTCGACAAGCACCTGCCTGATCAACTCCTGTTTTCACTTTAGAGAGAGACTCCACATCTAAGTGGTTTGTAAAGGGTTAATCAATTATTAATCACGTCTGAATACGTAATAGGCACAAGGGGCTATGCCGCAGCTGGATATAAAAATGCCGATATAAGGAGCTCCTGTTAGGGAGGAATAAAAGCAACCTGTTGACCTGGACTGCTTACACCGTGAAACACATATGAAATTGTTAGCAAACCCTTGAATGTGTTTTGTAACTAAATCTTTAGTAGAACATGTAATCATTTTTTCTTTCATTTTTTTCCATCCATTGCCTTTAAACATTAAAATGGTAGGACATCATAAGGCAAGGCTGCAAAACCATAAGTGCAAAAACAACCAACAGAGGGAATACTCGGTGTTTGCACGAGGAGCCGAGCAAGTGTGCCGTGTCCTGTGCTGGGAGAGCCGGCAGTGTGTGAAGGCTTCTCCTCAGTAAAAGAAACATGCCAAAAGAATTCAACAAACACAGATGAGCTTCATTTTTGCTACAAGGGTGGCCATTCCTTTTGACCCTACAAGCCATGTGCCCAAATCTTTCTGTGGCTGAGAGCCATGAGACACACACCTCAGAGACCTGAAAGGAAAGGGACCTCCAGGAGAGTTTCAGAGGCAGGAAACACTAACTGCTCCCCAGGGCCCCGCTGTCACAGCCAAGCCAGGGTGGTCTGCAGTGACCGCTCCGCTCATTTCCCCAGTGCCCCCCCTCAGTGGCAGTTTCAGCCTCCTTGCCCGTGATTGCCAGGGCTCTGCCTCACACAGCAGCAGAACTCCCACAGACCGGCCTGGGCCATTGCCCTGCTTCACCCAGGTTGGACCACAGCAGGGGAGCCACATTCCCAATGCTTGCAAACCGTGAGCCACTGCTATTCTACAGGAACAAAAATGGAAAGTAAATTGGACAAAAGGAAAAGTGTGATTGCTTTGCTGACCTTAGCTGTTATCTCATGCAGTCTTTGTCACTTTGTCCCATCTATCTATTTCTTACTCTGTGTAGATTAAATGACCTCTTGGGCAGGAATTCTGCTTTCACAATGTGGTCATTGCAATTCCTAAACAAATGGATAAAAAATTAACACACATCCTTGTACCTAAATAAATCTATCAAGCGGCCACATTCACCTGACTGACTAGGACCCCAATCCTCTAGTCTTGGGAAAAAAATTGAACTCCTTAGGAGTTTTTCCTGAGATGTTTTGGGATACTATTTCTATTGTGGCTTTTAAAACGGGTTTGTTCCATTCTCAGTTCATGTTCAAACCACCAACAACTGGTTAATAATATAATTATTATGGTCTTAAACCAGCATGTTTTAGTGCACAAATGCACGGCCTCTTTTTAAGCATGGGCAGAATCTTTCCATCCTGCCAGGCTTAGTTTCAGATATCTTAACCACACATAAACCTCACTACTCTTCACTAGAACACCACAGAAACCCCTAATAAGCAGTCAGGGAAACATTTGTTCCTCCTTTCCACTTCCAGAATGTCTGATCATTCAGGACCCGTCATAAATGTTTCCTGGCTGACTTTGCCTTACGCATGAACTGTGTTTTGATGTTTTTTCCCCTCCTTTTTTTCCCCCTTTTTTTACAAGCATCATTGCATTTTGTCAGCAAGCAACTTAGGCCAATCTCACAAATAGTTTAGTTTATAGCTTATGAAATGAAATTATGTAAGGGACCACTCCAAACAGGGTCAATTTAAACAGACAGCCAACTCTGTAACCTCAAGGGACTTGGATTGGGTTGAGGGGAGGCACCAAGCAGCGTGGGCTCCCAAAGATTGCTGCCAGGTGGACTACAGATGTTGGGATTCAGTCCACTTGCTTGGCATTCACCTTGGGAGATGCTAATTTGGTCCTATGCATGCAGAAAATTAACGTGTATACACAATCACCCTGCAAAGGCCCCTCTCTGGGTCTGCTTTCTGAAACCCTGAGGTTTATAGGTAGAGTATAAAATGGCTTTGTAGGAAGCCACAGCCCTGCCTGTATCAATCCTGAGTTTGAATTTGTTTAGTCAGCTATCTCAGAAAAAACCCACAGCATCCCTTGCTATAGATGGAAGCTGCACATGCAGCTGTGGTCACTGTCTTGCAGCTGTTAAATGAAGAAATACCATGTGAACACTTGGTCTGGTTTCAAAAGACCTAAAAACACTGGCCAAGAAAAATGGTACATCACGGTGCTGCTTGGCCATTTGCCAAGACAAAGAAACTTGTAGATTTCTAGGGACAAGAGGCCATGTGAAAGGAATTTTCTTCCTTTCAAAGGCACATCAAAATATACTGGAGGGGTTATTTATTTATTTATTTTGTGTGTGCTCTTGGCACAGGTTTGATTGATCTCTAATGCAGTATCAGCATTAAACTCACATTACTTAAAGACCAACCCAGAGAACAAGGCAAATAGGACTGTAGGTCTGAGGTGCAACATAGAAGAGAAAGGCAGAATTATTTCACACAAAGCGTAACAAGTAGATGGATAAGAGTCCCTAAAAGCCAATTAAAGATAAAAGTTTGTAGGGAGGAAAGGATTATTCTGTGGTGAAAGCTAAAGTGAAAAAACTATTGGAGGAAATTTTTTTTTTCTGACTCAGGCTTAGACATTGGCATGGGTATGTCCACAGGAGAAAATGGTGCAGTGTGGAGCAAAGGTTGACAAGTTCTCCCTCCATGACCTGCCTCAAATCCCCAATGAATCAATACAGACACCATGCTCTACTAATGGCAAATATTAATTTGGAGATGGGCTTTCCTCACTACCTGAACTAATGCATATGTCCCCCCCAAGGTGCTGCACCCCAAACTCCTTTCAGTAGCTGCAGAAGAGGGACAATTCCAGTGCCTCATTTGTATCAGGAACAATCACATGCATATCAGAAAACTGTCTTTAGAGTCAACTGAAAAATTCATTAGAAATGCAGAACAAAATAATAAGCCTTCTCATTGCTTTTGTTCGGCTGTTTATCCAGAAGGACAGAGGGGGATTTTTAAAAAGCCAGGCAAAGGGATATAGGACACCCAAAAAGAGATCAGGTCCTTTGGGGACAATTACATTTTCTTTATTCGAAAGCATCTTCTGTAGTTAGCTGTGCAAAGTGTCTGGCTTGGGCCAGCTCCTGGGCTTGTTTATGTACTGGAGACTGGAGCCAAACTTGCCTGACAGGAAATGAATGAGACTGCAAAGAGAGTATTTTGACAATACAAGAGAAACTCATAAGTTCTGGTAACCATGTTATTTTATTAGTTTATTTGTTTAATATTAATACTGTATTAAAGGTCAAAGGTACATTAGATGTTAGGAGAAATAAATATGCTGGTGAACAGATAAATCCTATGGAACTCCCAGTAATTAACAAGGTCCATATGTATAGTTTGTTCATAAGAGAATAAACTTTTTCCCCCCAATCTGAACAGACAAATCCCTTTTTTGCTAAATCCATATGCAGGGTTTATGAGCTAAACCTTGCTGCCCTTTCTCAAGGGAAACTCCCACTGAGTTTAGGGGGAGTTTCCTCTGAATAAGACTTTGGCCTGTGACTTTGGCCGCCTTTCCACTGACCTTGAAAATTCCCTTCTTCTTCAGACACCCTAAAATTCAGTGCTGACTCGATACTGACCACACTTCTGTGAGCAGAGGACATGCTGTCAGGCCCTTTTGCCTGGTTCTCGGAAAAAAATATTTCCATCTCTAGTAGATTTTCTTGCTCGCATTCCTCTGCATGTACAAACCTAATGGAGGAAGTTGAGCTTCCTGTGGGCGTTAGTCTAAAATAGCATCCGAGGACTGGAAGAAGTGGCTTTATTATGGACTTAGTCCCAAGCTCTAGAAATCAAGGGATTACAGATCGTTTGCAATAGAGAACTTGAGGAAGACATTTGTCATGTTCACAGAACAAGCCAGATAGCTCATGCCAAAAATGTCCCACAGATCTTTGGTACAAGAAAGAGGCCAAAGCCAAAGTCATCAGAGCACATGGTTACCTGCATTGCATCTCATATGAAACATGCTTAGGAATCAGGAGATTACTATGGAGGAAAAATGCCATTTGGAACTGAGGTTAAATGCTGATTAAAGGAAGCTGAATGTTTCATGCAGTGATCCCTCCCACAAACATATCCTGCATTTGCATTTCCTCTTTACTCTGGCAATCCTCTTTGGCTGCATTGTTATTCCTTTCAAAGTGTCTGTCACAGATGCTGAAGCACCAGGACCAATTGGTAGTCTCACCTGCTCCCCAGAATTCCCCAGAGCACAACTGAGCAGTGCTGGTATTCCAACCTTCAGCTGCTGGCCCTTCAGAGCCCACCTAAGTGTGACTCTGAACTTGTCTTGGAGAAATTGATCAACAACTGAATTTATAAAAATAATTTGAAGGTCAAAATCAATATGGCACCAAACATTCTAGCAAAGCATTTTAAGTGTTGTCATGAGCTCTGATCTTCAGGGGCAGTTAAAGTTTTCTTAATATACCCATCAAAGGTGTCCTTTTCTGTGTAGAACTTTAGGAAGGTAAGCCCATATGTTTTGGATGACATGATTTTTACCTAAGGAAAATGTCATGGCCCTCACCAGAAGGATCATCAGGGCCCATGCTGAGGCTGAGTGTTAATTCCCCCCTTTGCCCTTCCCTGTGAGCAGTTTCTTCAGCAAGGCCACTGGGATAACAGTTGTCAGAGCCTGGGAGGGGAAACGAAGGAGGAAGCCATGACTCCCATGTTGAGAAGTTTCTTTGAAGGTCTGCTGATCTAGGATCTTTCAAATAACTTTTTTTTTTTTTTAAATCTGAAGGTAATAAATTACGGAGAGTACAAGGTATTTTATGCTTTGTGGTGTGATGATCAAAAGATGTTATCATTCTGTTTCACATGTTTGCAGACAGTTAGTTGTTATTCTCAGTAAGTTACAGGCAGCTCTTGTTTCCCTTCAATGCTAAAACTTCATCTTGTTAAAGGATGGTTTGTGGGTGAGTGCACAAGGGAAAGGAGAAGAGGCTTTTTGCCTTTCTTCCTCCTCTTTCTACCTTTTCCAGGATTCATCCTCAGATTCTCCAGTATGAATACTGATATTGAGAGCAACACTGGGAAATAGAAAGAGGCAAAAATGCCAGTTGCCTTTCTGATTAGTATTTACAGCATCCACTCAAGAAATTTGGATAGAATATCCCAAGGACTTAGGATGACACAGCTCTGAGTTCCTCAGAAAACAGCAAATATTTGTAAAATGTTTGTGCAATCCATTACTGTATTACCAGGGCAGTCCTCCTCCAAGACTGACATCCTTTGGCTTAAGAGTCATCATAAAAGAGGCCAAACCCTTTTCCTTAGTCTGAAAGCATCAGAAATTTTCAATTTCCAGGATCCTTTGTTCTGGTTTTTATGTTGTCTCTATTTCCAGGTTCCATATGGTATCTAAAATGAAAATGTTGTGAGAGGCAAGTCTGGTAGTACAGCTGAGATGGCAGAGTGAAGGTAAATCTCAATAAAATAAATGTGAACTGAGCAGATCCACTACCCAGATCTTGAACTGAAAAAAATCTAAATCCTTTTACATGTTTACATAAAAGAGTTTGCATTCTACTTTCTCATTAATCCAGTCCTGTGATGAGTAATCTGTTAGTACACCAATCTAGTCAGAACCCAGCAATACTGCAACATTTCAGGAGGCTCTATGGTGGGAGGATTTCTACTAGTTTCTACTCCGTATGTTCTAAATTTTCAGAAATATTTTGAACATCCAAATCTTGAGATATGAACAGAGGTAATCTGATCTATGGGCAAAATTGGCTGGTAAATCTCACACTATGGCTTGAGTCCCATCTCTAGGTTTGAGGCTTATTTGTCATCAAACCAGAATAGTGATAATATCATACTAAATATACTTCAACTTCTATCTCAGCAATTTCAATACCATAATATTTGTATAATAGCAACATTTACATTGCTTTCTTATCTTCTCTAAGTCTTCAAAGCATACGTGGGATTTATTATTATCGTTAATCTGCTTTGGTATTTTATCTGTCTCCCTATCTTTCTTTGTTTTGCTGAGAATGAAAAAGTGAATCAGATGCAATGAGTTTTGTTTTTGCATTCGAAACTTATGAGATCTGCAATCACACTCACCTTTTTCAGAAGAGAACACTGCAATATTTGGCCATATGTTAAGAGGATTCTGTGACTTGCTGAACTTTAACAGAAATGTCAGCTTCCCTAATCAAAGTATGTGTCAGAGTTGCTCTTTCAAATGCTGGAGATACCATCTCAAACACTTCATTTATGGTGTCAAACTTCTGAAAAGGATTTGCCTAAGTTTGCTAAGGCCATTAAGAATCATAACCATTATGTTGTGTGGCTGGTTTTGTCCTATTTGTCTCAGTAACCTTATCTCTTAGAAAAGTAGGTAGATGACAAAGATATTTTTTCTAAGGATCTTGTGTTGCATGTAAACTGCACAGAAAGCTTGCAATGAAGTATATTAAAAGATGTGGTTTCTCTTACCCTTTACATAGGCTTTAGTCTAGTATTGCTGAAGTCTGTCACTGTGAATGGAACTACTCTGTGAATAGCTGCAAAAAATATTGGAAAGATGAAAAAATG
This sequence comes from Corvus brachyrhynchos, assembly GCF_000691975.1. Lineage (NCBI taxonomy): Eukaryota > Metazoa > Chordata > Aves > Passeriformes > Corvidae > Corvus > Corvus brachyrhynchos. The sequence continues at coordinate 5,809,312 of NW_008239547.1, read as the reverse complement.
TTGTAAAGATATCAGAATGGAGACTTTATAGCTTTTTTTCCCCTAAAAAGTGAACACTGGAGCCATACCAGGGTCTCTTTGCATGATGTTGTTTTGCTCTCCTGGCCAGTCCCTGGCAGTAGGATGCTAGAAGCAGACACAGTCCCTTTTGTTTGGATAAAATGCTCTGAGCTGTGCTCAGAATGTAAGTTCAAGAGGTTTTAAAACAGTGAATTTAAGGGCATGATGGTGTTTTCTCCTGAGTCTTTTCAATTTTTATTGTAATCAGTATGTGTGAAAGCAGCTCAGATCCTTAACAATTTCCTTTTGAATTTATGATTTTGCATACTAAAAGCAGTTTTACATATATTTTCCTTTTAATTCACATGGGAAAGATACTCACTAAACACTTTATTTCTTTTTTTCTCATGGGAGAGAGAGCTGCTGTACTCATCTGTACTTATGTTTTTGTTAACTCTTTTCAAAAATCCAAGCTGAACACAGATTTCACACCTTTCACTCAGGAAGAAATCCAAATGAAACATGGGTGCATTTAAACCAACCAAAGCACATAAATTGGATTTTAAGATTTTAATGGAAATGTAGCCCTGTCCTTTGACAGAGAGTTTTCCCACTCATGACAGAAACAGAGCTACAGTTTACTGAGAGGAGTTTTAAACAGAAATATTTTTAGTCAAATCTTCACCTGTTAAAGAAGTAGGCTGGTTTCATTAAAAACAATTCAAAGAAAATGTAAAATATTTCAATAGCTTGTTTCCTACACTGCTTTTCCTTTTACATGTTTGGACTGTGGATTGTAACATTTATAGAAACAAAAATAAGTCTCTGTAATATGATTATGTCCAGGGTTTTGCACAAAGTGTAACAATTGTTAATGTTTTGCAATAGGCCAAGGCACATCAAAAGGCTACTTTTGAAATATTGTTTTGAAAAGGTCTTTCATTATTAGGCCCACTTGTCCTATAACCTGGTCAGGCTCCTGATGGAGGCAATGACCCTGCTCTGTCCAGAAAAAACCAAAGATCCTCCAGGATGTTTCCATGCAGCAGTCACTGAGTTGCGTATAAGCATGGATGAGCCAGCTCCTGGAAGATTACTGTCCAGAATATTTACCCAGCAGACTGCAATATTACCCAGCACAGCCAATTTAAGGACTCTTTGGGCACTGCAGCAGAGATTGCAGTGTCATTGCGTGGGTAAGTACCCAAGTCAATGTGCTCCTGAGTAATCTGCTCTTGACCTTCGAAGATGCCTCCCCACTTTAGCCAAGTCTGGGATGCTGCATTATGTCTGCTCTCTTTCCCCCTGCCTCTTTGAATATTTAACTGCTTCAGCTCATTTCACAAAGCATATTAATCCAGTATAACCATGTAATGCTTCCATTTACCCTTCACTGGGCAATTCCCCCTCCTCTCCATTCTTTGCTGCCCTTGGCTTGCAGCAAGGAGCCCTGAGAGATCTGTTTTCTCCCCCTGCCTCCTCTGAGGGTGGCACCTCTCCACCTTGCCCTGGTGATGTGCAGAGTAAAAGCCATTTCCCAGTCGGCCAGTCTGCCCATGCCAAACACAGGGCTGGGGCAAATGGGGAACAGCTGGAGACAGCTGACATTCAGGCTGCTGCTGCTCTTTCACAGTCCTTTTCCAGCTAGCATGATGAGGGAATAAATGGAAACCTGGATGAATGCTCTATAGGAGAAAGTTGTAAGATACATACCCTCCTTCTCTCAGCAGTGCTTTTACCTGGCCTTCATTTCAATTGCTGAATCCATTTAAAGTTTATCTTTGTCCTGCGGTACCAGTAAGCAAGGCTGGCAATTCCCCCAGTCCTAGAGCCTCACTTTGCTGCCCTTTTCTTGGATGCAAGCATTTCCTGTTAAAAGGATTCCATTTAATACCCTGCAAATTATCTGGGGTGGTGCAGAGTAATTTATTTTGTAAGCCTTATGCTGTGGATTGAAATTGCTTTTCCTCATCTCGGTGCGTGGCAGCGGGGACCACAGTCCCCTCCCTGTGCTGGGCCTGGAGCTGCATCCTGGTGCTGAGCCACTGCTTCCACAGGCTCTGGCAGCAGCTAAACCTGCACCTGCCTCCTTCCAGGCAGGAAGCAACAAAACCAAGCAGACTTTACACACATAAACAGGTTCTTGAAGAGGCTCAATTCTTGAATGAAAACAAGGCTTTACACCATTTGAGGGAGAGAAAAGGTTAGACCTTTCCTTCTTACTTGGGGTTTGCGCCCAGAAAGATGCCCAGGTTGCAGTCCCAGACATGGGGCGACTAATCAGGGGTCCTGGCGCTGACCATAGGTGCTTGAACAGACAAAATAGGCAGAACAAAGTCACACATGGTGATAGTGGTGTTTTGTCCTTCTTCCTGACTGTTTTAGAAATCAAAAAATATCAATTTTAGAGGAAAGGAATCCCCAAACTTCCTGTTTTTCCTAAAGCAAAGCTGTCTCAGAGTCATCTCAAATTAGAAAGAGGATATAAAAGAGCCAACTCATTTGTTTGACATAGTTTAGCAAAGAACTCTGTTGCAAAATGCACAACTCAACATTTTCTTTAATGACTAAATTCTCGCCAGCATAAAAAGAAAAGGAAGTTTAAAACTATACGAAAGAACTCTCTCTGTTCTCTCCCCTGACTGTTTGCTTCCGTATCAGTATTTTTATTTTTGTGAACAACTTAAAGTCCCAGCCACCCTATAGCATAGATATCATTCAGACAGACATTGAGAATCATCCAGCAGAATGCATTCCCACATTATTTACCAGCATTTAGAAGAGCATTTGGTATGTTTATGAATAAAAGAGCATCTTATAATACCTAAAATAAACTTGTCCAGACAGAAAACTTCATGCTTCATGATTTAGGTCAATCTCTAATTTCTAGGGCTTAAAGTGAATCTTTCAAAAGCATAGATTATTCTTCCACTTCTTTCCCTGGAGTATCTTCTACTGTCTTATGAAGATCTGCTCTTAGTCACTGCCAGAGGGAAGGCATTTCATTTGATGTCTTTGATTCCATAAGGCAGTTCCTACTTGATGATTTATATTCAAAAATAGGCCAGAAAGGTTAAGAATGGAAAAAATAAAGTATCATAAGTCTTACTTTAGCAATGGAAGACCAAGGCTTGGAGACTTTTGTGGCCTTTTTCAAGGTCATTTAAAGAATTTGTGGCAGACTTCTTCAGTGTCCTATCCACAAGAACAATCTTATTATTGACCAGTATTTTTCTTTTGATTGAACATCACTCTTGGTTTAATTTTTGTTTCAGAAAAAAAATCAGAGAAAAGGATGCATTATCTTTAGTCTTCCAGAATTCATCAGAGTTTTATTTACAATAAGGATGCAGTAAAGTTGGCTCACTTGTTACTGATATTTTTTTTCCCAGAACGTGAATAACCATTTGAGCACTTGTTTAAAAATACAAAAGTGGTGGAATCTGAGATTCATGTAATGGGCACAAGTGGTACAGAGTGCTGAGGAATACAAATACATTTGTGACTAATTAGTTAGAGAAACTCCTCATGGAAGACCTAGTTGATCATGATTTCCCTGTAGTGCTGTGAAAATTAATACTGCCTGGGTTATATCTACCCTATAAATGAAAAGAGCTCAAGAGAAATATCAGCTTTTGCCTTGCTTTTAAGAATGTGTAAATTTAGGGAGTCTGAATAGCACAACTTGCTTTGATTCTAGGTCTTTCTCAGAGTTTCTGATTTTTATGCCTAATCTGAACATAATTCCACATTGTCTGGGACAAGAGTATCTGCCCACAGAGTCATCATAGAAGGGAAATAAATTCCATGCTACTCAATTTATTTAGATGGGCACATTACCCTACTAATTTTTTTTCTTTTTTAAAATAATATTTTAAAAATATTATTTTAAATTATCTCTCTTGTCTCAGTTTTCTCAGCCTGTAAAACATAGTTAACAATTAATCTGGGAAGTTCTGCACCTACAGGTCTGTTGCAGTGCAGGTGGCAGTGGCCACTGCAGCAGAGCATTCAGAGGACTGGTGGACACGCCTCCAGAACACAGACGTCTGATTCTCACCCCTTGGTTACAGCGAGTTCCCATGTTCCTAGTGGTTCTTGGTTTACATGTTTTAAGTTTATGGCTTCAGGTGTTGTCCACCCAGTTTTATGTATAAATTCATGTTTATGTATTTCCTCTAGTTGCTTATGTATTAGTTCTGGAAAATTCTCCCTTCTTTGATGCCCCATTGGTCTACTCATGTAATTCCCTCCCTTAAGTTATCCCTATTGGATATTCCTCTGCTGTCTCCTCCTCCTCAGTCGATCCCCATTGGTTGTTTCTCTTTGTTCCACCTCATATAAAATGCTGTCCTCTCCCCTTTTTTCTGGTCTTTGTCGCTGGATCCTCCACCAGCCATAAACCAGCTGGAACCTATATAAAGACCCCTCTCTCATCCTTTGCCTCTGCTGATGCTTTTACACCACCTTTGTTTGGGGCTTGCTCCTTGCAAAGGAGCCAGCTTTCCCTGCAAGCTGCAGCTGACAGCTTTCCCTGCAGGCTGCAGCTGACCCCTGCCTGCAGCAGCAGAAGCCAAAGATGTCTGCAGCTGGACACTGTGCTGCCTCAGACAGCCCCAACAGTGTCACAGGTCCTTCATAACATGACACAATAGTACAATTCAAATTGCACCAGGTATTCAGAATGGGAAAATTTGTTCGATTTTGAGACCCAAAAGTAAAGATGAGCCCAGAAGAAAAAAATGAAAGAAGGTATCTGTCTTTCCTTTCAGTCAGAAGAGTGTTTAAAGGTGAAGTTATGACAATATTGTTGTAACAGCTGAGCTACATAATGAATGCTTCATAGAAGGAGGGATAAATAGTTCTAGATAGTTGGTGGATTTTAGTTTATAATAAAGGTTATAAATTTGTATTTGAAAGCAGGAAAAAACCTGCCTTATCGTCTTTGGATTCCACAGCTATCTTCACTTAGCTATCCATGGTTTGAGCAAGGGAAATGGGCTATTCAAATTACTATCACACAAAAGCAGATGGAGTTTGATAGAAGGAAAAACTCTGAGCTGAATTTGTTTCCAGTCCTTACAGTGTTTGAGAAAGGATGATCAGTGAGCATCCACCTTGGACAATCTGCATGTTTGTCAGTGAAACAAAGGCAAGAAAGTACATTTACAATGCATGAATATGCATTGCACCAGACTTGAGGTTTCAGAAACAAATTCCCTTACTGTTGTACAGGGTGGCTGCAGGCTGCTCTGCAGCTGCCATTTACTCTGCCTTACACACTCAGGGGTTACTGAAGGGTCTGTCTGGTTTGGTTGTTCAGCCACTGTTTTACCGGGGTTAAGGGCTCACTGGTTATTTTCCAAACTATATACAGGCTTTCTACTCAGAGAAAATGAAATACCTGTAAGTGATAGATGCAACAGCTTTTAGCTGCGTATATCCTGAACTGTGGGTCAAACACATAGGTCTGCTAGAAGCTTATCCCTTCTTTCTGCTTTAAACCTTACCATAGAATGACTTGAAAAATTCTGGGGCAAAATAAACAAATCAGACTGACAGAGGAGGAGAAAAGCACTTTAGGAGAAGCCTGTCAGCACAACCTGCTCCCTTTTCTAACCTGGCAGCAATTCCCTCTGGGTTCCTGCCGCTCTCCTATGCATTTCTCTTCCAACCCTCATTTCCCTACGGAGCTCCCTCAGCCCATCCGATTTTGAACATCTGCTGGCACTGAACTCCTGCAACTCTCAATCTGTTTCCCCCTGGCTTCCTTCTTACTTCCAGTTAATCTTCCTTATTTTTGTCTTGGTGAGACTTCCCTCCTTCTTCTCTCTCTCTCTTCCTGCTGCTATCACCATTTTAATCTCGTCACACTCTGGGTGACACCAGCCTGACTCTTCCTGGTGAGGAGACCTGAGTGACTCCCCATGCCTGGAGGCAGCTGCATCTGTCTGCTAACATGCTACCACCCAACGGCCAGTCTTATCTTCTCCTTCAGGCTCTCAGCATCCATGGGCTTCCCCTTCGGTGGTTCTTGTGTTCTTTTGACCTGAAATAAACTGGAACAAGCTTGAAAGTAGCATGAAATCAACCCAGGGGAAAACAGTGAGTGCTTCTCTGCAGTTCAGTAAGTTAAACTGGCTGTCTGACATAGGGTGCTGCTGGAGGAGGTGGTTTGGTTTTCTTGCACTCTGTACCTGTAGTCCATAGTGGCAGGATCATATTGTAGAGAAACCATTGGGTGTAGAGATGAGAGGGGAGGTAAAGCAAGAAAAATAAATGGATTTGAGGGAACCACTGAGCCTACATCATGTTAGGCTTGACCAAATCCGTTCTACCATGTGGGATATATTCTGTAGGCTGAGAAATAACTGTAATCTTGTACCCACAGGGCCAATACTGTGCTGCCTCCAAGCATGCCTTCCCACGGGAGAGTGAAGTTGTCCTGCATATTCCCACAGTTACGTTAAACCAGGCTGAATATAAGCCCAGGAGCATAATAGCAATCCAAGCCTTTGTCTGGAGGAATGAAGAGAGGTCCCTCCGCTTTCATCTGAAGGTTCTTGAGAATAATTTTGTGCTTTGTCTCATCAAAAAGACACATAAACATAAATATCCATGTTAATTACATTGTAATTCAGCCCTAAAGCAGAATAAGCTGAGACTACAGAGGCTAAGTGATACGTGTCTACAAAGCGAACAGTCTGTCAGCCCATCTCTTCACTGTTTGTCAAGAACAAGCATTTTAACTCCTTAGTTGGAAGAAATACTATTAAAGTCCACAGGGTCCAATGGCAGAAGCATAAAACTCAAGTTTGACTTCAAGCTCTTCCAATAACTTTCTCTGAGTAGCCTCAGATAAGCAATTTAGTTCTCTAATGTAAAACAATAATGGACACTGGTACTCTGCCTGGCACATCATTCTTATTCCAGCACAAATTGGAAACCTAATGTTTGGAAATAAAAAGCAGGGCCAATAAAAATTGGAATGGAGAAATAGGCGACTGATTTTAGAAAAACGTATACAGAGTGTTATAAGAGGGGCTTGGCGAAGTCAAATGTCCATCTGTCCCAGGGACACTTTTCAGATCTGTTGTCCTATGCATTTCCTGCCCAGTAGCACAAGTTTTAAGCAAAAAAGTAACATCTTTTCTTCCTGTTTCCTCAGGTTTTGAAATACTGAAATTAGACTGAGTTATTCCTGTTTCGTGCAGTGTAAATGAGAAGAATCCAGCCCTGTTAGATATCTGACCTGAAAAAAAACCTGCATGTTTCCAATGCAGCAGTCTGCCTTATGCTCTTAATGTTGTGTAATATCTTGTTGTACCAACAGGCGTAGAGGCAACTTGTCAGTGACAATGGCAAACATACACAGATGTGTTGTTCGTGTAAAATAGTTGTACTTAATTCCCTTTCTTTCCCTGATTTTTTTGAGGAGTCTTTTGTAGTCATCTTTTTCTATTCCTGTATGTCTGCAGTTGATAAATTATTTCTGTTCTCTTTAATCCATTTTTTATTATTCTTCCAGATATTTTTATTTTTCTGGTGTTGGTGAAAATAAATCTTTTCAAGAGCTTAGCAGCATATTTGGAAGGATATTTTGAATAGTATGAGTGCTTTTTCTAGGAGTTAATGAATCAGAAAATAATGAAATAGTGGTTTGAAATTAGTTAATTGTCTTAACTTAAAAAATTCATGTATTAGTGAATGCTGCTAACCAAATTGCTATGCATTGGTTTTGACATATTCCCCACCAGAGTCTTCATGCTGTCTCTTTGTTTCTATGCTAAGTGCATGAGCTGTGTCCTAATGCACCATGGTTCTGCAGTCAGCTCTCAGGCTTGTACTCCTATAAATTTTGAAGCTGTTGACTGATTTTGACAGACAAGTAGATGTCTCAAAGATAACCAAGTTCTTACAATAAAACAATTCACCACATACAGAAAAATCTTCTAAGTAACTTACAGAAGGAAAGGAACATTATATAAGCACATGTGGCCAGACTTCAGAGAATCCAGGTAGAAGTGAGACCACACAAAGATGGAAGAGAGCTTTAGTCAAATCTTCTTAAAAACCAAAGCCACAGAAACATAGAATAGTTTAGGTTGTAAAAGACCTCACAGATCATTGTGTGCAGCTGTTAAACCAGCACTACAAAGTCCATCACTAAACCATGTTCTGAAGTGCCACACCTACACGTTTTTTAAATGCCTCCAAGGATGGTGACTCCACCATTTCCCTGGGCAGCCTGTTTCAATGCCTGACCAACCTTTCTCCTTAGCCCTTCTTTTGTGGCTGATTTATTTATAGAAACATTTTTCTTTGTCTTTTATAGCAATAGGCAGGTTTAAATTCTAGTTTGACTTTGGTCCTTCTAATTTTGTCCCTGCATAACTTCATGACATCCTTGTAGTCCCCCTGAGTGACCTGTGTCTTCTTCCAAAGGTCATAAACTCTCCTTTTTTCCCCCCTGCATTCCAATCTAAGCTCTTTGTTCAGTCAGGCCTGTCTTCTTCCCTGCTGGCTTGTCTTTGTCCTCCAGGACTGTCTCCCAACAGACTCTGTGAACTCTGTGAACCAGGCTCCTTAGCAGGCCAAAGTCTGTCCTTGGGAAGTCCGCCTAGCAGTTCTGCTCACTTATCTTCCTTACTTCTCCTATGCCCAAGACAGCGTCTGGTCACCACATCACCCACCAGTCCTTCTCTGTTCACAAACTTCAGGTCCAGCAGGCACCTTCCTGAGGCTCACTCACCAGCTGTGTAAGGAAGTCATCTTCCACACACCCCAGGAACTTCCTAGACGGTTTCCTCTCTGCTATGTTGTAATCCAATAGAGTTCTGGTAAATTGAAGTCCCCCATGAGATCAAGGGGGATTGTGAGTGTGATCGTGAGTCTTCTGTTAGCTGCTTATAGAATACTTCCTCTGCATTTTCATCCTAGGTGGGTGGTCTGTAACAAGTTCCCACTAGGATATTCCCAGTTGGCCTTCCCCGTGATTCTTATCCATAAACATTCAACTCTAGTGACACTATCATTTAGTTCTAGGCAATCCAAACTGTCCCTAACATACACAGGGCTACCCCACCACATCTTCTTCCTTGTCTGTCCCTCCTGAAGAGTTTATAGCCAACCCTTGCAGCACTCCAGTTGCCTGAGTCATCCCTCTGTGTTTCTGTGATGGCAACTGTGCCATAGTTTTCCTGCTGCACAATGTCAACCAACTGAGAAACAGAAATCATAGCAAATCAGACTTCATTAATTCTATGGCTCACCAACATAATTGTTTTCTTGTGCCAGCTCAACACATTCTCATTTTGTTTCCTTAGATGAACTTACATCTGTAGCCAGTGTATTTTTATTACTGTTTATTCTCAAAGCAGATCCTCCTGCAGCTGGACTTTTTTCCCAGGCTCCTGCTGGTTTCACCTCTGCTGCATTTCCAAATATTTGTCTTGCTTGCAATGAATCAAACTCTATCTCGATTTTAATAGACTGGGAAGTCAACTGAATCATCACTGTGTCCATGAATAGGACCTATGGCTACATCTGTATGAGTAAATTAAGCATGCCCAGGAACATTTGCTGGCACTGAGGCACACTGATGCAGAACAGCCTGAATTTGTAGTATTGAATTAACTTACCCTCCAGAACAGGGTGGCTGAATGCAAACTGCCTATGGAGAAGGATTCCTTCTCCGTGCTGTTCCTGGGAATTGCTTGGCATTCTGTTAGATGGGGTGTTTGTACCTTTGCCAAAAACACGCCAGCCATCATCCTAACAATTTCATAGTATAAATAACCAAGCTTCACTGCCTGGGAATGTCCCCTGGCCCTGTCTAATTAACTGCATGACATGAAACTCCTTCATCCTTATCTACGGGCAGTTTTCACATGGCCATCTCTGCTTCCAGTGTGCCAATTCATCTGCTCATATGAGTTGGGCATTATCCATAAGCTGAGTATATGAGCTAAGCCTCCCTAACCTGTTCAATTTTAAAAAGAGTAAGCTCAGACCTCCAATTTCAGATTGTTTAGACCAAAACAGAGAATATGCATTTCATATAAGCATCTCATCTGAAGGCTATAAGGGATGGGATTTCTGGTAAAATGGCTAAGGAAGCAGGGCAAACCAAGAAAGACGTGTAAATAAAACAGATCCCATGTAGTCCTGTAGCTCCAAGTACTCAGTGGGCGTCCTTTTTTTCACATAAAAGCCTAATTTTCCTGAATGTTTCAGTGTAGTGATATAAATACAAGGCCAAAAGGTACTGAGTTGTTTTACAATGTATATTATACATCCTAGTTTTTATTCTGTCTCAATCAGCAGTCTTACGATCTGCTGGGAAACTCAGTTTTGATTTGTTATTTTCTAACCTAAGCTGGCCTGCCTTCCTTCCTTCCCTCCTTCCTTCCCTCCTTCCTTCCTTCCTTCCTTCCTTCCTTCCTTCCTTCCTTCCTTCCTTCCTTCCTTCCTTCCTTCCTTCCTTCCTTCTTCCCTTCCTCCCTGCCTTCCCTCCTTCCTGTCTTCCCTCCTTGTACTGCTTCCCACATTACAAAAGACATAACTAAGCTGTACACTCCTTTGAAAAGCCACAGTCCAGAAAAGCACCTAACCACATGCTAATCTGGAGTGAAGAGGCTACTCATATGCTCCTAGTTGTGCAAGTACTTAAGTGCTTTGTAGATCAAAGTCTGGATTTACTGATGTGTATCTGAAGATCAGAGGCTGGTGAATTACTCCAGAACACCTTGGAAATAGGTTTTATGTTTGCTCCTTATTCTCTGTTTGCATTCCTCTGAGAGTTTGGTAATGAAGACAACTATTTATTTTCTTGCTCCTAATGTTCTCAACAGGAAAGCTGAAATCCTATTTTAGTAGTTCATTATTCTGTCTCAAAAGGAAGAAGAGGGAATGATGGAAATTGTTTATGAACATAATACACTTTGGATTAAGGTATCAAGCTACTTTATTGAAGTTTGCTTTGTCAAAGTTTTTTAAGAGATCTAGGGATAAAAGGAGTAGGAATGGAGACTCATGGCATTGCAACACTTGTGCTTGGACCAAGGCTTCCATGCTTCCAGGCACCTTTTTTCAGGGCCTTCCTTCTCAGTAGCAAAACATACGTACTCATGAAGACCATCAAGAAAAGCCCAGCTGAGGAAAGGTTTTTTTCTTTCACCTTTAATTTCATTCTTCACATCATGAGTTAATTAAAACAAAGTCTCATCTACAAAGCAAAGAATTATTTCACAGTCCCTCAAGCCCATATCTCTCTAGAGCAGCAGTTCATAGGAAGATGTAGAACTGGCTGATCTGTGGGAAAGATGAAAGCAAAAGAACCTGCTCCCTTAGAGCCTTGCCTTTTGGTTTCCCTGGGCACTGTGGGAAGTCCCCAATGAATAAATCTTGGGATCAGAATTTTCCATGAGACTTGGAGCCAGAGAAAACCTTTCTTGTAAATGTTCTGACTTTCCTCCAGGAAATCCACTGGGGAATTAATGGGGGTGTATGGAAAACTGACTGTAGAAGAACGTCCCTATCTCCTCCCCAGCTACTCTGGAGGTGACATCCATTTCAGACCAGAATGCCTCTCTAGATGGATAGCAGTGATTCAGCATATTAAAATGAGCTTCATAATACTAATCTGCAAGTGATCTATTAATCTTTCTCTTCCCGGTCCTCTTCCTTCAGTGGCCACTTTCATCATACGCACTAAGACCCATGCCAGTCTACTGGGAACACGGCAATGTCATTTTCCCGAAGAGAAAAAAATAATCAGTCCTTTTGAGAAGCCTTTATCCTGGTCCTTTGCTCTTGGCAGGTGACAGCACTCTCTGTCCTCTAGATCTCGTGTTTAGCTTGTGACTTCTCCTTAGCACAGTAACTGCCTTTTATCAGCCTGTCATAATGTCTGCAGTCTTTGATGGGCTCTGTGTGTGCACAGATGATGTATTTGAGAACAGGATGGTTCTGTCTTCTCTGGGATCCAGGAATCACCAGATTGGAGACCCAGGGCTTCATCCTCTAAACAAGCACCTGTGCTGTAGCTCTCTTGGTAAGATCTCAGTCAGCACAGGGGTGGGCAGGCAGCACAGATGCTTTTGATCCCTGGAGGGGACCTTCCTTTCTTACTGCAAAAGGACAGCTAAAATCCAGTTTGAATGCATGCTGAATTCATCCCTTAAAGCTTGCAGAATCTTTTTCAGTAAATGGGGAAAAGGTCTTTTAGATCAAATACCCAATGTATGATGATAAAACTCAGTCTGTGAGCCAAAATCCTGAGCAAGATGGAGGTCAAAAGAGCCTCAAGGGAAAAAGCTCACAGAGATTCAATTAGCGCTTTCCAGTCTTCAAAACTGAACATGCACGACCATAGCTGTTCATCACAGTTGAGTCTATCCCCACATAAGCAAATACATGGGTGGTGAAAGTAAATAGCATCATTACCCTAAGTGCCTCATAATCATCCTTAATTATTAAGAACAACCATTATTACTATTATTACTATTAGACCTGGTACACATAACACTGGCTTCAGAAGTATTTGAATTAGGCCTTAAATGTCTCACAGTAATATGGCACCGGCCTATAATTTCCATCTCTATTTTCCGATTCTTTCTTTAGTTATGCATTGCCATTGTAAAAATATAACTATACTAGTGGAAGAGATTTAATTTCTCAATTTAGGACTTTTTTGCTCAATCACTAACAGAATTTTATTGTGTCAGCTTAGTTTCTCATTTCTATAGTGTTTACAACAACCTATATATAACACCCTGAGAGATACAAACAATTTCTATAAGAGCAAAAATCTCTCTCTAACATCATTATGCTAATTTTTTGTGAGCATTGAACCTATGGGAATTTCATGTTGTCACAGTTTTTTCTACAAGGCATGTGTTATGCCACTGTATAATACAGACTGTCTCTGCTGCAACATTAAGCTAAGGGAGAGAAGAAAATTTAATCCCACTTGCAGAGCAGTTATTCAAAACTAAATAGAGCAGTCCCTTTCAGTAGAGATAAGAACAAACCGAAATTCTGGTGTAAACCAAATTCCTGACATTTTATTTCACTCCCCACCTTTCGTTTTCATCACTACACAGCCCTGATCAGAGTAAATCTGGTCAGATTTTCCCTATTCCCCTGCAGAATCTTTTGTCTTTGTTACGTCAGACTTTGCCAAGAGGCACTAAATGACTTTCTGTTATGGTCTGGGAAGATCTTAATTACATGTCCTAGGTCCAATTTTCTTTGTATACAACTACGTACACTTGCAGATTCCTGAAGGTAATCTAAGTTACAGGCCCACTGCTCATTCAAAAGAATTCCAGGAGTTAAAACTCAACCTCTTATTTACTATGCGAAATCTGCGATTACAATAAAAGTTGCTGGCTTCCTGGGAGCATGGTCCAGTTCCATCTTAATGGAGATTCTATGTCACAAAGTATTTTACTTGGAATGTAAGCACTTCAATAAGAAAAGGATTGATTTTGCAACTGGCAAAAAATTCTAATGATTGAAAATAATGTACTGATTTTTTTTTTTTCATTAAAGCTATCATGGTATTCATAATGGAAGGTCCTGCCCTTCTTGAAATTTATCCTCAGAGGCTTTGGGTGAAGCTTGCGATTTTGCTCTTACACAGTGAATGCAAGAGAAGGAGTAGACTATTAGGATTGATGGGTTTTTTTATTTTAGTTATTTAAACCAGATTAAGGTTAGCTTTTCATGTAGGCAAAGAAGTGGGAGCAAAGAAGTCTTGGGAGTTAGGAGGGAATTGTTTCACAGAAGGAAGTAGAAGCCTACACTCTATATCCTGCTGTCCCCAGTGTACAGCAGGACTTGAAAGTTGTCTTTCAAGTTCAAGACTGAAACGTCAGACTTTTACGGGCCTGCCTACAGCTGTGAATGCCTGGTTGGAAAAGTAAGATTCAAGGCATAAACCTGAAATAAGTCCTGCTCTGCCTGTGACCTGGCTGCGTATTTGAAACAAAAAAAAGAGGAGGCAGAGCACTGAAATGTGTCTTGTGAAAGATGTCTCACATTGTTACAAATGTAGACTTCATCCTTCCAAGGTAAATTTTCCAAGTTGCACTGGTTTTAGGGATTTCTCTAAGCTAATGTGTTCACATGTGTAAAGTTTGATGCTTCTAGGATAAATTCCCCAGCTGTGATGATATTTTCTCACCCAGAAGAATCTGAAAAGAGAAAGTGTCTCTTTTCACTGTTCATCTTTATTGTTGATGTACAACATTGCTCCTTTTTCAAGACAGCATTTTTTTGTTCTTATTATTCCATTTCTTCTTGCTTGTTTCATTAATTTACAAAATCCACTGCCTAGCAACAAGTGGCTTTAATTTTTAAAAAGTATAAATTAAAAAAATCCCCATAAAGACACCTTTCCCAACAAGCCATGCTAATAAAATCACCACTAACTTGTCACTAGCTGATGACTAAAAGAAGGGACAGAATAATAATCTGCCTAAAGCAATGCAGCATCAAGAGTCATATGCACAATTTGCACTGAAGGACTCTGTTCCTTCCTGCAAATGGTATCTCATTGAGTCTAGCCAAGAGGAAACCAACTATTGGAAGAGGAATCTGTGTTTCTGGCTCAGGAATAATGGTTTCAGGTTTGTCCTGTCTATCAGTGTTATGAGAATGCTGTCCTTTGTTCTGCATGCTGGCACAATTACCTAAAGTTACTTTGCTCCTGTCACCTGGTATAATCTGCACGTTGAGCACCCTATGCCCAATGACAAAAGCAACTAGATTGAAACCTTCCTGAGCAAAGAGTAAGGGCCAGGTTTTCCCAGTGGTGTAGCTCCACTGAGGTAGGGAACAAATAAAAGCCAATCACTGGACAGCAACGCTGACGGAGCCTCGGGGTATCTTGTGGTTGTTTCTGTTCCAATGATATTCACAGTCACTGTGCCAACTACACACAGAGGTCTACTATTTTCACTTTTGCCTATCTATAATGTTTGATGCAATACTCACTAAAACAAATGGAAAGCTTTCTGTTGGTTTCACTGGGGTTTGGCTCCTGCAGTGCTTGTGCATATCAGAACTGTTTAACGTACACTCTGCAAACCATCCACAGGCTGCTAGGATAATTTATCTAGGTCATGGCCTGCCCAAACCTCCCTCTTCCCTTGGGAAAATGTTCCCTCCCCTTCATGTGATTCCCATGATTTGGGAAGAGGGCATCCAGGAGCAGGCAGGCTGGGTGGATACAGAGGAAGATGTGCCTGTCTGGCTTCCCACTTTTCCAGGATGTCTGGTTCCTACCTGTGTTGTTCTGCTCTGCAATGCATTCAAAGTCAGACATGTAAGCAGAAGCATTTTAAAACCATGCATGTAGCAGCAAGCACACAGTAGCCCTGTGAATAGCCTCTGCTCCATAAAACAAGTTATGTTCCCCTGTCTGCTGGAAGAGTTAGGACCCACATGATCACAGTCATAATATCACGTACCCAGACCGTAGAGACTAACCGTGCTGGGTTAGTCTGCGGTCAGAGGGAAGGAGGTGTGTGGCTTTTGCTGCTCCTGCTGTAACCAACTTTTCATTCTTTCATAATGTTAAATTCTCCCTGGGTTGCAGCCCAAGTCTTTGAGGAGGCAAAACCACTTGCTGAATGTCATGAAGAAAGCAAGTTGCTATGCTAAAATGCTGGCAGGAGTTCAAACCCAATAGAAAAGTTTAGAGCAGTATGAAAACACAACACACAAAAATCATGTAAGCAGCACTTTTTGTCTGCTGCAAATAGCATGCATTTGGACAAGTTTTCTCTATCATACAACAAAATGGTTTTTTAAGAAAAGAAGAAGAAAAGTGAAAGAGCATTTTCTTAAATGGAGACCACCTGGTACGAACACAGCCGTGGCTGTTAGTTTTGGCAGCAGTTAAGAGAGGTCAGTATTTAGCAGCCTGAGCTTGTTGGGAGTCTCTGCTCAGTCTAATCTCTGACCAAGGACATGCAGTAGGGAAATTAAGGGTTTGAATGGGTTTGTAAAGGTCTGACCTGTTTTGCTGTCTCTGGAGGGACTCTTTCTAACAAAGGTACACTGAGTCTGCTTAACCCTGCAAAGCGCAGTTTATACATACCTCCAACAAATTAGGGGTATTAGCCCAGTTAAATTAATTAAAGCAATGTTAACATGCACAGACTGCTTCTGAGGCTTGGCTAACTAGCTCAAAGCGAGCTCACGGTTTTATGCAGCTCAGACATACTTTCACAGGGCTGCGTGGGACTTCATCACTGTCACACACTGAGCACTTCTTCTGTCTTCCAGTGCTAACACTTGCTGTCTTGTGCCAACACTAGCTAGTCCCTCTATAAAAACACTTGGTTGCACATTTTGCAGCTTCTCTAAGCCATGTTCTTGGCTTAGTCTCCAGAGGCTGAAATCTTCCCTGTCTCTCTCCTGACGTGTCAACCTCCTGTTGATTTTTACTTCTCCAGTTCCCTTCAATGCCTACTTCTTGCTTCTTTATGCCAGGGACTTGAAAAGGTTCAGTTTCCTTCTGCTTTATGCTGTTTTCTCCCTCAACTGGGGAGCCTACATGTAGGCTCCCAATACCTTCTTCTGGACTCTCCCATCTCTTCTTCATGCTGTTTTGGTTACATTTGCCTCAGTTATAGTTCTCATGCCCTTTGCTACCCCATATCAGAGTTTCAGTTTGACTCCAGTTCCCCTTCTTATTTTCCTGCTCACTGGAAACTGGCATAGTTTTGTTCATCTTTTAGGTCAAATGATACCTAAATCAAGCCTTGAAGTTCTGGCCAGGCTAGCACTTATCACAAGAGTGCTGCTAACCAGAGAGACCTCAGCCAGGCCGAGGGGTCTGTCAAGGTGGGCAGCACCACAAACTGACTCCTGAGGACAGCAGTCACATGGATGCTGAATAAGGACATTCTTGGATGTGCAGCTATAGGTTTTGTACACCAAGGAAATACAAATTCCTTTCTGCAGCTCATCTCCTTTTCCTGTAGTTGACAAAAACACCCTTGGTTCTCTCCTCTTTCTCTTTTTCTCCTGTGGAGTGCTTTGAAGGCACATCTCAAAGTTTTAGCAGTGCTTAAATGGAAATGGGATAACCAGCCCATGTAATGGGCAGTTTCCTGGCAGATTCTCTTTTCTTAAATGTACTATCTGAGTTTAATGAGTTGAAACTCACAACTATAATTAGCAAAATGCTTAAGATACTACTCTCTGAACTTAATTGAATTTAATTTACAGTCTGAACAAATACATTTACGTGTTGAAGCAAATGTTTGCATTTATTTTAAAGTATTCATCTCTTCTTATCTTCCAGACCTAAGTGAGGCAAAAGTTCACTCATTAAGCTTTGTGGTACTAGGACATCTGACTTTACTTGGCTTGAAAACTGAATTTGTGAAACTTGATCCCTGAACATATCATAAACGAACTTAAGCTCTTCTAATGGAAAAAATGTTATCAGCTTTTAAATGTATGTGCTTAAGCCTTAAAGGAATGCTGTCTAGTATTAGCCCAGGAACCTGCAAGTTCACCACGAAAAAAAAGAAGGACTTAACAGTAATTAAGCTGTGGGCAGTGTTTGAAAAAGATAGCGGGGTTTTAGTGGATTTAAAAATTAATTTTTTTTTTCTTTATTTCAGAATAATTTCTAAGCATTTCGCTATGCAAGGCTCTGTTGCTCTAAATTCTGTCCATTTTACTCTGTCACTATGGGACTCCATTGTGAGATTTTTTAAGTGATGTCTATATAATTGACAGGACAGTTTATTTTCCTATGGAATTTCCTAATACTGCAGTTAGCCAAGAACATCATGCTTTACAGATCCAGACACCTTGAGCAGAAACTCTTTGCCAACCAGAGGTCATGAAACCAAGGGCAGAAATCAGTATGAGGAGACCAGACACCTGACTGTCTGCAGTGTTACTCCTCAGAGCCCATTAAGGTAAGTAAAGGTCCCTTCTGTTCTGGACTTGGAGAGAGAATTCAGCAGCAGGTGGGGACTTTTGCTGAAGCAACCAGAAGCCAACTATTCATCAGAATATGAAGTGTTGGAAAGCTGTAGTTGGTAATATCCTGCAGTAGGAGGTGCAGGGGCTGGAGTTAGAATAAGTAGAAGAAGATGGAAGAGGTGAGAAAAACATCAGCCTGTGAGCAGCAAAACAGCTCCCAGTGCAGGCTAGTGAAGAAGCTGGCACTGAATGGGTTCTCTGCTGTCCTCCCCATCCATGCTCCTGTATCAATATTTTTAGAACGAGACTGCTTCTTGGGAAAACCAGTCAGGGAGAAGTGAGTGCCAAAGCAAGGTATCTATGTGGTCACAGCTGTGCAAAGGCAACTAGAAGACAGGGTTTACTCTCAGATGTTCCAATCTCATCCTGCTTTGGCAAACAACAGAAAATTGTGATCTAAGATGAGCAGTGAAGGCTGTATTCTGACTCTGACTTTTTCTCTTACCAAAGCTGTAAATGGAGTCTTACAGCTTCTTCTTACAGTAAGCAGGCTACTAGACATCACAGACCACTGGGCCTTTCTGTCTCTGGGTCTTTAGAGCTAGAAAAAAGTCTCTGTCCTCTTCCTGCCATGGGTGAAAATATCAATGCATAGGTTCATGATTTCAAATTTGAGAGTGGTCAGAATTGCCAAATGGGATTCATTAAACTGTCAAACCAGACACTCTACCTAGTGTTTGCCTCTGGTAGTCTTAGGGGAAGGTAAAAGTAAGTTGTTATGGTTTAAAGGAGTATCTCTGAGAGTTTCCATGCTGCAACATGACCTGAGGCATGCCAGGTGCCATTGGACTGGCCAGGCTGGGGGCAGCTGGCACAGAACCTGCAGTGGCAGCAGCACAGGGATGACCCTGAGTGGATTCTGATCAGTAAAACACAAGAGCTCATTTAAAATTTCATCCAGGTATGTCAGCAGGACCTGCAGCAACCTTAAAGTGTTGCCTGAGTAAACACCTGGAGCAAGCCTACACCAGTAGTTAAAAGTGCAACATCCAGGTCCAAAGGAAAGCTGTTTTTGTGTGTTCTGGGTGAAGGTGCTGTGGTTCACTTTGGTGTGTATGGAGTTTGTTTGTTTGTTTGTTTGTTTGTTAACTTGCCTCTTTTGATCATTACACCTATATGAAAACCAGCTGGGGAGAAGACCACAAACTCTTGCTCCATGGTTCCACACAGCTCATGTTGTAAATGCTGTTGAGTTTTATTACACTAACCATTAGCCTCAGCACATAAAAAAGGGCTCATTTTAATTTGACAGCTCTTTCCAAATAGGTGTGCATGGGAAAAGGCCTGCACTGTGTCGCGTCGGCTGCGATATTGCTCCTCTGGGAAACCGTGTGTCCCGTGGACCTTCGTGCAGCTGGTCCCCTGCAAGGGCTGACCTGGCTGGGTGGGAGTCCCACGTCCCATCCTGCAGCCATGGTGTGGCACAGTGGAATTTGCTCTGGGCTTTGTGCAGCCTCCTTAGGACTATAAGGCTCCTTCCTGCCTGTTCACATGGCTTCCTCTGTCTCCTCTTGGTTCAAACCCAGGAGCCTGTTTGCAAGTTTTTCAGGCTTCCCAGCCCACTTGAAATGGAGGGGAAGCCCACTGGCCCAGTGTGTTCAGTCACATGCACAGCACCCCAGGATGCCCAGGGAGTGATTTGAGTGCAAGGAGGAAGGATAGAAACCTCACACTTTCTTTTCTCTCACACCCACACACCCACTCATGTGCATAAGGACGAAGCTCTGATCCCATGCCTGTGGCTACCCTGCTTCCTCTTGAATCACACCACCCACAAAGTAAGCAGGCTTTAAAACTTGGCATTAAGAAAAACAGAAGTAGATTTTCCTGCTGTTAAATTAATCTGGCAAGACCCATCCCTTATAACATGAAACTTTAACAAGCTCTTGCATTGAGATGCCCTAATTTGAGCAAGGAAAAGTTTGAAAGGAACTGAGAGCTGAATTTTCACTCAGAGATAAGGCTATATACCTCTCTGCTTGCAAGCCCACGGGTATTTAAAAAAATCCACAAAACAAAACAGAATGTCTTTACATATTTAAATAAATTAAAATGAACCTGCTCTAGATGAAACATTCAATTCAATTCCTTAACTGAGGAATTGAGTTTCTAAAGGGTGAGCTCCACTACAAAAGAAACTTATTAAAGAATAATGAAGACTGTCAAAAACCATATGCTTAAAAGCTAGTAAATAACAAAGTAAGGCTTTTAGTCATCTTGACTGGACAAGGTGAGGTCAAAAAGAAACAACAACACATCCAGCACCATGGCAATGGGCTTTTCATGCTTCTCGTCTTCAGCAATTGCATTTTTAGAAAGAAGTTTTCCTTTCCTTCAGTCAGACATTCTCTTCTGTTAATCACTGTCTTTAGCCTGACCCTCTGAAATAGAAATTCTCTTTTATGAAATATTTTACTTGAAGTGGTGTGTTTCTTTTTTTTTCTTTTTTTGGCTGAAGCTATGCTTCCCTCCCTTGGAAGCACAGGCAACTGAATGAAAGAATAACATATTCTAAGCCATCGGTGAAATGCTTTTTCAAATAACTTTGTGTTGGATGGATCCTGGGGCTGTCATTTACTTGACATTCATTATACTGAATCAGTTAATAAGTCAGATCTTGTGTCATGTTAAGCATTTTTTCCTTGTTTATTTTCCCCGCATTAATAGCCATATTGCAATTGTACACAATGCCCTGAGCAAAATTTTAATTCACTGGCACTGATTTACAAATGTAGCACATGTTCTGATGGGGATAGCTGTTGAAAAAAAAGATCATTTTAAAAGCATATGCAAGCATAAAGAACTGATCAGCTGACATCTAGTTTTTGCTGTGTGGGAACGGAGTAGTTGTTAATTATTTTATTTTTGTTGTTGTTGTTGTTTCCTCTTTTGTTCTTTATAAGTAGGCAAATGTTCAGTGGTGATCAGGTGCTGCTTTATCTTAAATACTGTTTGACAGCCCCAGGGTTAACAGAAATCTCACTGCAAAATGTTCATAAACTCACCATGACAAGAGCAGAGGCTTGGAGTACTGTGCTCAGTCATGTAAGGATGTGTCTGAAATTGAACTTAGAAGCCAATAATATCTGAACAATCAACACTGCCTATGTTACACTTTTTTAAGTAAAGGAAATCATTCTCCAATGTGACCTTGATGTGTGAACAAGAGGTAATTAATAAAGGCATTGGTGCAATTTCATGGAACATGAACTTCCCCCCTCCAAAGTCTTAGCACTGAAAATCAAAGTATATTTTGCTATTTCTGATGGCCAAAGCATTTAAAAAAAACCCCAAACAACAACAACAAAAACGTCTGAATTTACACAGCCAGGATTTGAGGGCTAGAGGACACTGGAGGAAGTGTGAGAGAATAGAGGAAATGCTAATTCCTAACCCTGGGAATAGCATAATAATGTGGTTCTGCAGCTTGTACCTTCAGTTTCTACTCTTCTTTTTTTCCAATTCCTTTACAATAGCCAACCAAATAATAAAATCCTTTTTCTTTACCTTAGTATCCTGTGTCTAAACTAGGAATCTGAATGTATCATTTGCAATGAGAGGCTATTCTAAAGCTACAAAATTTTGTTTGAGTCTAATTCTGACACTGCTCAAGATTTTTGGATAAGCCTCATGCATAAGAAAAAAAAAAGCATATTTAACACAGGCCATCTGTAATTTCTGTGTCAGTAGTGAGCTACATAATTGTTTTGAAAATATACATCATTCATTATATATGAATACTTATATAACAGAAAAAAAAGACATTGCACAAATAATTTCAACCCATTTTTGGCCCTAATGAGTATGTGAGGTAGCTATTTCCAAGATGTAAAGTATATTTTAAAATAACCAAGTGAATTTATTAAATGCTGTATAAAGCTGATATAGCATTGCATACTTATGGTGACAGAAGTGTTTAACTTTGCTTTCCAGTTGTTCTACCCTAAAAGCTTGTAAAGCATACTGCCTTGGAAAAAATCCTTAGAAAAAGGGAGGGAAAGGGAGAAAAGTAGAGAAAAGGGAGGGAGGAAGGCAGGAAGGCAGGAAGGAAGGAAGGCAGGAAGGCAGGAAGGAAGGAAGGGAGGGAGGGAGGAAGGAAGGGAGGGAGGAAGGAAGGAAGGGAGGAAGGGAGGGAGGGAAGAAGGCAGGAAGGAAGGAAGGCAGGAAGGAAGGAAGGAAGGGAGGGAGGGAGGGAGACACATGGACAAAGCTTCATTTTCACTCATTCATTTCACTCATACCATCAATGTCAAATTAGGATTTCTAAGTTTTATTGTACATAATTATCTCTTCCTGAAAATTTAAGTCCTAGAACTAATTGCTGAGCATCACATGTAACACTGACAGGCAAGTGCAGTGATCTGTAGCATCTACTTAGTCCATGTTATTTGAAATTCAAACTATGCTTGTGAAGCAGGACACCCATTTGAAGGTCTCATGAATACTTTAATCTCCTTTCGTTGATAGTCTAGTGGTAGCTACCTTGCGTGCTGTAATATTATTTGTCTCAAGTTTTTGCACTGAAAAGCTACTGGAAATTTATTTACATTTCATTTATTTTTGACAAAGATAGTTACTATTTCTAATAGGATTTGTACACTTACCACTGGACATGATCAAGATTTGGAAATCCACCTTTAATGGGTTTTTGAGATCCTGGCTGTTTTTCTTTTCAAATCAGAAAAATAACAAATGTTCTGCATACAGAATTCCAAAACAATTGTACTAACAGTAAAATTAGAATTTTACTTTCTTTTCATATTCTTTGGTTGTATTTACTTAGTTTATGATGTCATGGTATGGTATATTATCATTTCTTAGGATAGTATATTAAAAATTATTAAGAGCCATAATTACATTCATTACATGTTGGGGCCCTCCCCCTGCCATGGGGTCCTGGGAGAGGGGCTCTGGGGGGAGACACGGGGTTTACCTGCCCCTGCTCAGCCTCGTTCCCCATTGGTTGTTTTGTGTTCCCCTGCGCGGGCAAAGGACCCTCAGGTCCCATGATTGAGCAGTCCCTCGGCAGAGCCCCGGCCATGCGGCTGGAGAAATAAACATCTCTGAAACATCTATCAAGAATCGGTCCATAGATATTTCTTTTCCACGGGCCTCGTTGTTTATACGCGTGTTACAGTATCCGCACTCTAACAAATGGTAGAGAATGTGGGCAGAACGATCCCCGATCCTTACAGTGACTGATTTGTGAGTAAACGCTGGATTTCTCTTCTTGTTTTCATTTTGCTATTCCATATCTAAACTATGGAGGAACCGTGGAAAGACTCTTGGCTCTCCAAGCTGCATATGGACATTTATCTTAAACTTGAAAAGATTCTTGAACGACGATTTGTAAATTTTAGCTTAATTCAAACTCACAAGGAACTGAAACACTTCTTTTCATGGTTGTTTAAGAACTTCTTCTATGTTTCTTGGGATTTAATTCTTACCGAAGACTTTTGGAAGACCGTTTGGACACAGTTAATTTCTGAGTCAAAATATATGCCGATGGAAGAATATTTTCGTGAATATTATTTAATTACCAAGACTGTTGAGCAATGTCAGCTGTGTCCTGGCGAAGGGAAGCCTGGCGCAGGGACAGTGCAGCCCAGGCCACGTGCACCGAGCCCTCTCCGAGCAGCAGCGAGGCAGTTCCTGCGCGCGGGCGGAGCCACGCGAGCCGCCGTGTC
>NW_008239547.1:5785156-5785437 GCF_000691975.1 Corvus brachyrhynchos | reverse complement strand
CGACGCACGGAGAACTGAGCGGCGCGGCGCGGCCCGGCCCACGCAGCCCCGAACGCGCCCCCGGGAAGAGCGCACAGGCACGAGCAGCCCCGCCAATTCCAACATGGGAGCGAGCGAAAGCAAAAGGGAAGCAAGAACGCAGCGAGACAGAAAACAGCAGCCACTCGGAGAACGGAAAAAATCATCGTAGCTAAGGGTTTAGGAATAGTAAAATGGTATCATGTTAAACAAAATTATTGTTTTATAACAAGATGTGACAACCAAGAAGACATATTCGTTCA
>NW_008239547.1:5752076-5784957 GCF_000691975.1 Corvus brachyrhynchos | reverse complement strand
TCTCTGATGGCGAGGGGGGAATGAAAAGGGGGAGGGAATAAATTAAACCCTCTCCTGCCTCAGTTTCCCCACAAAGCATGCCCGGAGAGTCCTGTCTCCCTTCTGTCAGCCTTAAGATGTTCCACAGAATCTGTTTGGACATTTAAAGACTCAGGAGGGTGGCTTGTTTTGTTTTGAAACTGTCCTTGTTATGTTTATCCAGTTGTTTTCAATGTTAAGTTTAAATCTCTTTTGTTAAAAATAAATGGGTGAAATGTTGGGGTCCCTCCCCCCCCGCCGTGTAGCCCTGGGAGAGGGGCCCTGAGGGCACAGACACGGGGTTTCCCTGCCCCTGCTCAGCCTCGTTCCCATTGGTTGGTTTGTGTTCCCTGCGCGGGCAGAAGGACCCTTGGGCCCGTGACTGGAACAGTTCCTCGGCAGAGCTCCGGCCATGCGGCTGGAGAAATAAACATCTCTGAAACAGCTATCAAGAATCGGTCCATATATATTTCTTTTCCGCGGGCCTCGTTGTTTGACACACGTGTTACAGTATCCGCACTGTAACAATTATACTTCAGCATCTTTTCCAGATTAGAATCTCCCTTTCATCCTGTAGTGAAATGCCTGACAAAAAACCAGTTTCATTTATAGAATAAGTCAAATAGTGTACAAATTAGGGGATTGATTATATTTTCAATATCTTTCACTACATATTTTAATATTAATAAAAGTACTGTCACTCCAATTTATACCTTGAATAACTTATTTGCTACATTAGAGTGTGTGTTGTAATGAAATTTAAAGTGCCAAATGGTTTCATGGCAACATACATGGGTGACACTGTGTTCCTGACAAGGTGACACATTTCAATTAGAACCAATTAATGGATGTTTATAGGTTTTTTAAAAATTATGTGAAATGAAGCCACTTGCTAGGATTTATCCATGATTTTTCAAAAATAATGGAGAGCAGCAGAGCAACCACATCTGCCAGCCCCTTCAGCATCCATGGGTGCATGCCATCAAGGCCCATGGATTTAGGGGTGTTTAGTCTGCTTATCCAATCTCCAACCCAAGCTTCTGTGACCAGCCTTCAGCCTTCTCTTACCTCTTTTGCTCTGGTTTTGTATGGTGTACCATAATTCTACACTGCTGCTGGTAACATTTTATGCAAAACTGTAAACAAATAAAAAAGAAGACAAGGGAAAAAAACATGTAGAACTCTCACCAACGTGACAGGGAAGTTTGCATGTTGATAGAATGGTGGTAGCTTTCAAATTTGTGCTTTGTCATTCACTTAGTTTACATGTCTACATAAGAGGCTGGATGACCTTGGCCTTTCCCATACATGTTACAACTTATGGTCATCACTAAAAAGAAGCAATAAAAGGGAAATCACAGTTGGTCAAACTATGGATCAGGTGTGTGTAGGCACTCAGATTTAGCTTAGAGATAAGAAGCAGCCATCCATTGAGGAAGAGCCTTCCTAGAAAATCAATCCAAATTGGAATGAAACATTAGGTGATTCTGAAACTTTTAAGTGTTTTAGCACTTAGATTTGCTGGCCAAGCGCAGGAGGTCACCATGATAGCAGGCTGTGAACGGGGCTATTCCCATAGTACTTATGAATGCAGGTAGAGAAGAAAGCATTTTCATGCAAGATTCCCACCTGAATTTTGCAAACACAGAAACAGCACTCCAGCTCAATTCAAAATGTGAGCCTGATGTGTCTGCACAGATAATATAAACCACAGTATCAGAAAAACACATTATCTGTAACTTGGCAAAAAAAGCACCACTTTCTGTGGAATGTCTCAATATTCATTTGTTATTTCTTTCTTCTTTTGCTGCACTGCTGTAGATAATTTCTCTTGTTCTGTCTCACATTGTTCTTGGTTAGTGGCACTTGCCTGAAATTAGTTTCTAATTGGGATAAATGAACTGCATGTATTCATGGGGCCTGGGCAGTTGTTTTTGGCTTCCAGCAAAAAGCAGTGAACAAGCAAATTCTGGTGGCTGCTGACAGCTGTTTCACATAGGCTCGTGTTATCAGGGCAAACACATGTAAACTATATGAATAATAACATGCAAATGTTTATAAATTGAGTGAATTTAACTTTATCAGATTATCCTCAAGCTAGTTTTAGACTGAATTTAGTGGCACTAAATCGTTTAGCAAGTATCACAGGATAATGCTTCTTATCAACGCAGTGAGAGTATGGTTCCTTTTTTTTGTAACTTTCCACTTGATACTCATGGTGCAAGAATTTCTAGTTCAAGACAAAGCAAGGTCAGCAAGGAGTTTGTGACAAGCCTCAAGGGTGTTTACTCACGTGAGCAGTTCATCATCCCATCCTGCCAAAAAGCTCACCAAACCCAATACATACAGAAGGGTGTTCTTATTTTCTAGCCAAAAATATGGGTTTGGCTTTCAAAATGTTGGCACCTACAAAATGCTGTACAAAGAAACATTTAATGTGAACTGTAAATCATAGTGGATGTTAAACAGTTGCTCTGTTTACCTGGATATCAAGAATGGTTTGGGAAATTGGAGACAAAATCCTCCATTTATCTTTCTTTTTTTTTTTATTAGAAATTCACTGCAAATGGAAAGATTCATTCAGGGTAAGTTGTCTCAGTCCTCTGTGTTCTAAACAGAAATCACTGCAAGAAGCAACCAAACATATTTAGGAAATAATCAAAGTCAAAGCTAATATTTTCAGGGCATTCACCCCCACTGAAGTATGGTGAACACTTACCCTTCTATGGGTCATATACAACGCTCTGTCAATTTACTGTAAACTTGCTCAGCATCACTGCAATGAATTTCCAGATTATACAAAATTCTTTTTAGACCTGACATTTACAGTGTGACACCTTCAACTGAGTTCTAAGTTGGTAATGTACAGTGTTGTTGTGTAGTGATGGTCTCGTTTAACTAGACATTTTACTTAATTTCCACTTTCTGCTTCTGCTGGGATCTGTTCTTGTCCCTGTTTTATTTATGAAAAATTGCTGCTTGCCCTTTAATATGTTAAATTGGAATTTCATTGCTTCTGCTAAATATGTTTTTATCCATAATCCTATAGTGGCTAAATTAATCTGTACATTTAATACCATTGATTCAATTACACTCAGAATGAATATTGCATATTGAATTCTACTTTTTTGGCTAATATACACAGGAACTAACTACATAGGATTTTCATGTAAATCAAGAACTAAGATGTTAGAGATGTGTCAGTATCTTTACCTCCAGAAGTCCTTGGTGATTCACTGAAGATATAGTGCTTGTAGCAGAATTGATTTACAGTGAGATTCAAAGCTGAGTCCAAAAGAAGACTGAGTTTAAATTCAAATCAATAAAACTTCCTTAATTCATTAGTATAAAAATACTGTGTGGTCACCTGATTATTTTCTTAATAAAGGTTTTGGATTCTGATAATTGGTAGTTATTATAGTAGCTACTTCCATTGCATATTAAAAATGTTTCATCTCTAGCTAATATTTTTAGGGCTTTCATCTTATCTTATTGGAACTTCATCCTCTGAATTTAAGAATTCACTATAAGATAGCCTCTTCCTTTTAGATAAAACTACCTCTTAACTTTTTACTTGACCAACAGATAGACTGTTCTTTCTGGATTTGAAACCAACACAATATATGTTCACATAATGTCTTGCCTATGGCCTGGAGCCTGGTTTGTTCTCTGCCTCCTATGAAATTTGGAGGACTGCGGATATCTTACTACTTTCTTTCCCAGTTTGCTCTCTTTCTGCTTTAACAAAATTTGATTACACCTGCTTTCAGAATGAGGTGTCCTTTTGAGAATGTTCCTTCTAAGAGGGCTTTTTTGTCACCAGAAGTACAGTTTGATGCTTAAATGACCTTGGGAGTTAATCACTTCTTCCCCACTGGGCTTTAGATTTGGAACAAAGTAATTCTGGGAAAAAGATCTGGCAGATGAAATTATTTTATTTCTTTTTCTGTCATATTGTCAAGGTACATTTACCTGTGTTAAAAGCACTAAATGAAACCCTTGTAAAAATAAAATCTGCCAGAGTAAAGTTTCTTTCTTGCTGTTCCACTTCCTAAGCATTATGCACAGTTTTATGTTCATTTATGTGTTCAAAGATTAAAGAAAATGTTTATAGTCTTCACTCCTGAAAGAAAGATTATAAATAAATTATTCCACTCAGAATAATCTGTATTTGACAATTTTTGCTCAGGACATCTGATATCAAGAAAATCAGATCTTGAGAGAAGACAAGCACATCCTCCAGCATGTTATTAGATAAAAAATCAGATTATTGTTTTCATTAGAGGAACTCTTTTGTTGGCCACACTGAGGCACAGATATGATTCCTCATGGTACCACAATGTATCAATGAGGAGGAGGTAAGTGTTGCATCCCTGTGGAGCACCTGTGAGGGTGTTCTGTGCCCAAATCCTGTTGGCATAGCCCTTGTGCCTGAAGCCCTGAGCCTGCAAAGCAAGCAACAATGGATCCTGTTTTCTACAGTCATTGGGAATAATAATTCTCATCAACTGTCTGGAAAAATAGATACTCCTGAAAAGTATATGTGTTATGCTAGCCATATTGAACTCAAAATGCCATCATGGAGACACCAGAACTTTGGGTTACATTAAGTCACAAATATCAATGCGCTTGCATGTGCTCCAACATAGAGATTTCACTCCAGCTAAAAAGCACCATGTAACAGAGGCAGCAGATGTTTAATGGCTGCACCACTGACAATGTGTTTAACTGTTATTAATATTTATAATTCAGTAATGATAACCATGGCTCCAAAGTGCACTAAATGCACTCTCGTTATTGCTTTAAGTTAAACCTTTGTCTCAGTTAATTGGCTATATGTCCCACTCCTATGCAACCCATATGGCAAGGCCAGGAAATGATAATATTGTTATGCTGGAAAAAATTAGTGACTGCTCTCGAGTGACTGGTTGGTCTCCAGACAATTATTGAACTGGTTCAGCAATGGTCATGCTAAACACCCATCCTTCAGCCTCAAGGAAAGAAGTAATTAAACTACATTTAGTGAGATCCCTAGAAACAGCAAGACTTGATCAAAAGCTGCTACCTGTGGCCTGAGAGGCTGACTGGTTATAATGGCAGGGACACAAGGCTGGCATGGCAAGTTTTGGACAGGTATTTCAGCAGAAAATATGAATATAAAGCCATCAGAGTGAGAGGAGTCAGGGGCATGGCCAAATAAAATGAAGAAAATACTGTTTTGTTATGGAAATTGGTAGAAGAAAAGGCTGGGGACTTCCTTATCAGGAGAGTGGCAGTTTATAGCTAGTGAGATCCAGGAAAGACCCTGTGATAAGCTGTCCTTCAAAATGAAGATGGACCAAAGAACACATCCAAGAAGTTTTCCTTCTCTTTGTCCTCAAAACAGAAAGCAAGGCTGCTGGCATTTGGCTAAGGAGTCATGCCAAAAGGTTTAACAGCCATGCAACTTTGATCTTATACAATGCTTTCAACTGATAGCCTTACACCAATCTAAAGATCGTGACAGCAGTACTGTACTTCATACTTGTGTATAATTTTTTTTTTTTAATGTTTAAATAGTTAGTTAGGCTCCAAGCCCTCCTTTCATATAATTAGAGAAAATATTTTTACTCTCACACAAGATTGGATCTGACCAAAGCAAAAGAGAACCCAAACACTGGGTGAGGGATTGAAATAGCAGACTGCAGTTTTGCTTATATCTGTATTACATATAAAACATTCAGTTATATTTAGCAGAAAGAAACCCTTTCACTCACTTCCTGGGAATCTCAAGAGAGGAGACTGAGCTTGGTCAAGTTATTCATTGCAGTTTCCTTTTCCAGCCAAAACGTCCTCCTAGCCACTGGGTCACAGCACCAAGTACATTGACATTCTGTATCTAAACCATGAAGAATTGTTAGATAACTAACCATCACTTGTTTTTCTTTGAATTTTCTCCTTCAAAACAAATACTGGTAGCATTAATAATCAGTTAGTTATTAAATCTCAGTGTGCCAGAGTGTATTCATAAATATGTTACAACTTCATGTCTAAAGACAGAAGAAATGATCGGTAATTCAGACAATATTAATATTTTAATTAAAAATAAACAAAAACATTAAAAACAAAAAACAAGAAGTCAGAAAGAAACCGAAGATTTAAAAACAATGTTAAAACAGGGTGTTAGTGGAAAATGTTTCATGAAGCTCCTTAAATCTGGAACTGTTTTCTTCTGCCACATCAAATATCAATTTAAAACACATTGCCTGTCCCTGCTCATTTCCTCTATTCCATTTTGGTATATACCAAGAAGTCATGTCCTGATATTGGTAGAAAAGTGTCATGTGCTAGGTTCATATATTCTTACTTTAACAATATATTTAGATTATTGGTGGAAAATAGTAGTAGGATCACAGCTACACATTCATAAATGCAGATAAATGCACTCTTGCTGTTATGTTCAACATTTCTTTACCCATGGATATCCTGATTTTTGAATGTTATGCTAATAAAATAGAGAGTATAATTGCTGATATTTCTGACAGATATTACTCATAATTTCAGGATCTTCTGGAAGCTGCCAGGTATTCAGGGAAATGGTTAAGTCCTAAAAGTTACATGAATTATGTATTTCTAGTATGAAATTTCAGATCATCCAATATTTGTTATACCCTATTTGCTATTCATCATTTGCTATTCATTACACTTGTATTTATAAGTCTCAGTTACCTAATCAGGAAGTGCAGACAATAGTATGTGATTTGGTTGGCCAGTCAAACACTTCGAACAGTGAATAGATGACACTATTTGAGAACAAAAAAATAGGCTGAAATCTGTTCGCATAAAACTGTTCAGTGAATACTTACAAATAACAAATGTGTTTGTAGAAATCAGGATTGTTTCCAGAATGATTCATGAACTGCAAAATGGCCAAATTAGCAACAAACACTATTTGCAATGGATAATTCAATCAGTCGTAGATATAAGAAAATTCAGCAGAATCTGTGATTCTCTTCAGAAATGTTGAGTAGCGTATTCTTTCTCTGCTTCACCATGAAAGCTGACTGGAAAACATGCTCTTTTCTTGCAAACTTCATTTTGTATGGGTTGCCAATCTTAATAGCATTTTGCAAACTGTTGTACTCCCTTTCTCAAGTCTCCAGGTATTTTTTAGTCACATTCACTGTCAATAAACTGAGGTGTGTCTGCATTTGTTAAACCTAAAACCCCATGCCTGTTTAAGTACCAAAAGAATCTATCAGTTTTGAAGTTTAACTTTAGAAACCTGGCTTAACTACTTTTGGACAGCCCCAGAAAGATGGTGTCAGGACCAGATCCTCTCCCCTTCCAAAGTTTGCAGTTACCTGTGAGAGCCACAAGCAGAGCAGAAGCTGGTGGCTGCTCCTTGTCTGTTCAGGCAGTCGGACCAGCGGTATAACCATGTTCTGATGGGATGACTGATGGCTGAGCTGTACTGCATAGATACAAAGTGATGTACAGACTTGACAACACTGAATAATATTCTAGCACCACGAGCAGGATTGACATCCCCTACCTTTGGCCATGTCAGTGACTATTCTACTTAATCATCTAGGCTCCTTTAATGGAAAGAGGGAAAATTCATCTCTACTAAGTCAGCTGGAACAACAGAGATGACTGACAGTTGTAGGAGACCAGATGATGAGCCTTTGGAAGACACATGATGGGGAATCCATAGGATGATGTTAGAAATGCCCAGTATCACATGTGGCCTCCAAAGGCCTCTCCAGAAAGATGTGGGTCTCTCCTAGGTCCTGTGCTGTAACTGCACTGAGGTCCGGCATAATCTGAGTGGCGTAAAATCCAACTAGATGTCTTTATATGGGCAAATGAATTGCTCTAACTTTTGTGTGACAAAGGAAGCATTTTACCAATGTTATTGAATAACTACTCTTAATTGTCTCCTCTTGCCTTTGTTTTGGTCAGATGCTCAACTGCATGATCTAGATTTCCTCTGGTTTTTATTTAAAATCCACAACATATCTAAGAAATGCTAGAGATTGTACTCAGCTCTTACATATTACAATACACAACCCATAATAATATGGAAGGATCACACAGTTTAAGAGCATGGGATGGTGAAATTTCTTACTTTGCTTTAATGACATTTGCAGTGTTGTCTCTCTGTGTGTGTGCACCACCTGGTTCACAAAGCCCAGGAACAGAGGCTGGCAGGGAAGTCAGGGTAAAATGCCTTTGCAGCCTGTACAAGATCTGTGAATAAAATGCATGGTCCCACCCTGGCTCCCTGCTTGTTCCATCCTCTTTGGAGTATAGGAAAAGAGTGGGAGACTACCTGTCTCCCACCTAACCACAGCTTGTGTGGCATGCAAGTTATGGCAGATACTCAGGTTACTTCTTACTTCTCCACTCTCACTTGTTTTTCCGCATGTATTGAGTGTTTCTTGTTTTACTTACAAGCTCCTTGTGCCAAGCTACAATGCAGTCAGCAGTAAAGCAGCCATGCAAAGCAGGGAAAAGTGTCACAATGAGCTGACTGATCAAATATTTCTCAATTTATTCATATACTGTGTACAGTACTTCAATTTTCTTATAAACTGCTCCATCATCACTTTTATATATGACATCAAGCTGCAAAAGCTGTATTAATTGTCCTGCTTCTTAAACTATGGGAATGGTTTCTTCTGCTACTCACAGTTTGGATACATGTGATTACAAGAAAAATCTGCTGCATATTTCAAAGTGCTCTCTTTAATGTGTATAACTATGTTTGTTAAGTAACAAACCCATGAAAATAGAAGGCAACAGAATGAAGTACATCAGGACAATACTGAAAAATTGTTCATTTTAACTTACAGCACTTGTCACAATGAAATCTCAGCTTGAAATTCACGTTTACATTTTTTTATTTATTATTTTAACCCTAGCGTGCTTTAATCTTCAGTCCTGGAAATAAATTTAAGGTCAGTTATCTTACCTACCTTATTGCTTGTTTTGTTGTTTGGGGTTTTTTTTAATATATCTGAAGTCTATATCTGGCTATGGAGTTATCTTTTTTTCTCTTTTTTTTTTTCTAACACAAACATTTTGCTGTTTTACAAGCCTTAAAGGATTTTTTTTTTTTTTAGATTAATTAAAAAAGGCTTACCAGGCTTGTACCAGAAAAAAAACAGATGGGATGACTGTGTAAGTGGAGTCATTCATTTACATCAGAGCTTGAAATGAGTGGGGCTGCTCAAGTGTGTCAAGTCGCATAAGTAAAGCACAGTTTGGACAGTAACATAGACTCTTGCAGCTGATCAAATGTTAATGCTGGGAGTCCAGGAATGACCTTAGGTTACCAGATCTAGCAAGATGCTTTTACCCACCTCGAGTTGAAAAGTGTCACAGAGGAAAGCCTAAATGTTCACTGGAGAAACTCTTTAAAATAGAAGCATCATAACGTCTCTGAGTCACAGAGCTTTGCAGAATGCAAAGAGGTCACAGCATGGTCATCCCCTTGAGGAAATCTGAGTAATATAAAAATTTTCTGCCCTCTGACTTAACTGCATGGGTGGCTGAGCTATTTTACCACTCAGGAAGTCTTGAACAGCAAAAATGCTGATCAGAGGACAAAAGTTGCAGTACTGTTTTCCTTCCCCATTCAGTTTCTTTCACGTTTATTTTGATATTGAGGGTTTTAAGTTGCATGAAATTATTTGGCTGATTATTTTTCCCGTAGTGTCCTGAAAAGAAAATCCTATATGACTTGTAAAGGAGAAAAGATTTTTTTGCCTCTTTTTTTTGCTAAAAAAGGAAGAAATTGTATATGAAAGGACACCAGAAGGTAAATTAAATTTTAGAGAAAGAAAAGAAAATAAAAAATGGTATAGCTCAGCCATATGTAGGAAGACGTGAGTGCTCACACATATACATTCTTTGTCAGTATAAAAAAAATACCTAAATATATGCAAACAGATCAACTCACACAGACATTCCTACAGTCATTCAGGAGTATTAGCAGAGACATACATATTTGTATTCCTTGTTCATCATATGAAATTATATATGGCATACACTATATCATATACATGATATACCTAGAAATCTTTTAGTCTAGCATCATTGGTTTTTAATAATTTTCACAGTTTATTTCTGCCAGAATATGGTGTTTCTGAGACTAATACAGAGGGAGCTTTACTGGGTAGCTGGAGGTGGTACAGCTCCTAAAAGCACACATATTTGCCTTTCGTTAGAATGCTTTTTTATCTCATCCCAAACTTATCAACAACCCTTTTGAAGTATGAAATTCTTCATAGGGATGTTTAAGAATGAAGTAAAAAACTTTGAAATATTAAATTCATTAAGAACTCTTCAGCAAAACACAACAACTAACAGCTATTTATCTTCTGGCTCCTGTTCACACATTCATACATGATAAAGACAGAGTGGAAAAACCAGCTAAACTGGTTTCTTGGTTAGGTGTCTTCCCATCTACCCCTACAGGTTATATCTTGTCACTAAGATAAGATTTTTGGGATAAGGACTATCTCTTGTCTCCGTATTTGTGTGACAGCCAGCAGAGTGACTACTGCAAAACACAGCAAAAGGGAAAACTCCTACTCACTCCTACTCTGCTGTAGTTAGATGAATGCAGTAACAGCTGTTCTGACTTAGGCCAACAGTCCATCTTGCAAGATACTCATATCTTGTGCCCATCAATATCCACAGGTAAAAGTCCAAGGGAAGAGCAAACATATGTAGTCCTTTGCATATTCAGACTGTTTTAATTTTCAGCTCAAGGATTTCCGTATCTTGATACGATTTTCCTATTTAGAAATCTCCAGAGGGCAATTCTTGCAAGCATTTGTCCAGCTGCCCATTGATATCATGCAAATTTTATGCACAATGTCTTCTGGCAAGCTATCCCACAGGTCCATCACTCGTCATATGGAGAACCATCCTCTTTAGTTAGTTCTGAACCTGCCCCTTGTGTCTGAACATGATGGCCTCAGTTTTTATTTCTGGCAAAGAAAGTGAGCTGACAATCTTCATGTCACCCATAATTATATTGAGCTCCACCAAAGTTTCCCCAAGTTTCTTCTCAAGGCTGAGGATCTTCAGCCTATGAAGCTGCTGTTCATGCAGAAACCATTTCTGAAAAAAAAGGAAACATCCTTTTTGCCCTTTTGTGGACCTTTTAAAATCCTAATACACCCCAGAGACCATTTTATAAGTAGAGCTGGGACTGCCTTTCCTTATGTGCATCACTTTACATATATCTACATTGCATTTCATCTATCATTTTATTGCCCAGTCACTCAGTCTTTGAAATACTTCACAGTCTGCCCTTGTCCTACAGGTCTGAATAACTTTGTGCCATCAGCATATTTTCTTATTTTACTGCCTACTTTCTTTTTCAGGTAATTTTTGACATTCTTCTCTGGGGCAGTGCTGGTTTAACCAGCTTATAGCTGCCCACACCCTCAGCACAGTTGGAATAGCTGTCCATGACCTGGACTGAGGTGACGCAGCGACCTGGATCAGGAACGTGACCTGCGATTTTTGTTTGCCGGACTATTTTTAAATGGGAAGGCAGGAATATGGCAGCTTATTCTTCCACTACCCCAATGCTGAGGTGAATGAGCAAGCTTAGCCTATTTAGAACTTTTCCCTATTTCACATATCAACTTTAAATGCAATACTCAACGCATACAAATCTTCATGGCCACTGTACATGGTGTCCCAGATGATGAATAAGACAGAGCATAGGGAAAAGAAGAACAGGTAAGTGTATCCTACTTGGATTAATCATTGTCATTTCTGTATCAAAAGAGAATCCAGTTAAAAAAAAAAAAAAAGTAGGCCACTAACCAAACTCTGTAGAAATGTTAACCAAGAAATCTTATGAGGAAGAAGACAAAAGAAATGTGGATTAAATTGAGTATGGTTGGAGTATGTCTCTAAACATTAGGCATCCTAACGTAGACACCAAAGCTCTTAATTCCAATCTCCCTTTAGCCAACAAAGATGAATATTTTTAGGAAACAATTCATAAAATATCTTTTACATACCTACATTAGAATGAATTTCAATGACCGTATTGATTATATCACCACTAACTGTAAAGAAGTTTGGAAAATTAGTCCAGAACTAGACATCTTCTGCTGTTCTGGAGCCCACCTTTAGTCTGTCCACCTTGTTTGTGTCTAGAAAAAGTTAAATAGGATGATAGCCCATCCATTGGAACTGAAGTTTAAACACCTTGGTTAAACCTTTGCTGAATTTTTCAGAATGATTCCCCAGGTCATCTCATTCATCCTGGATCAACCAAGATAGACATCACAAATAATACGTGCAATTTTTCTTCATTTATTGTACTTGTCCTCTGCTCAGAATTCCTAGCATGAGCTCTAGCTTCAAAAAATAAAAATCTACTTCCAAATGGCGACAGCAATCTCAGTGGTAGCTGTTTACCCACAACCATTTGAGCA
The DNA here is from genome assembly GCF_000691975.1 of Corvus brachyrhynchos. NCBI lineage: Eukaryota > Metazoa > Chordata > Aves > Passeriformes > Corvidae > Corvus > Corvus brachyrhynchos. The sequence continues at coordinate 5,772,487 of NW_008239547.1, read as the reverse complement.
GCATTTGAAAACAGTGACCAAAACTGTTTAGTAATAGAGAAAAAAAATATAGGTTGTTTTGTTTGGGTTTTTTTTCATTTCCTTCCCTTGTTCAAAATCAATAAGTAAAAGATTTAGAAATTTATGAACTACTGAAAACAAAGGACTGGGATGGAAAACATTATACAAAATTAATTATAGTGATCACTGTTGCCATGATTGTGATTTACAACACATACCTCTGCTTGTAGTAAGAAAGACATAAAACAGAATATGGAATTAGTTGGAGAGCAATACTTTTTCTCTGTGTTTTCCTGAGTGCCAGATTTCTAAAAATTCCCTGGCTGTGACGAGTTTCCTCCTGCACTGCAATCACATCGTGGGTAGCTTTATTTCCAAATGTGAAAGGCATTAGATAGTGTGTCCAAATACAAGGTTAGCTGACCTTCCTTAAGGCAAGCAGAGGAAGCAGAATAGGATGCTGAAAAGTGGGATAACTTTAAAGCTTTGGGACATCTGGCTGCCCTGTACAAGATGGAATCAAGCAGCTGCTAAAGTGTCATAGGAATGCTCCGCAAAGGCACACAGGAATTATCATTCCAGATCAAACTAACGGTACCAGTACCAGATGCTTCAGAGGAAGACGTAAAACTTCCATAATAGGCAATTATGCAACAACATGTTGGGGAGGGAAGTTTCTCCTTTAAGTCTCAGCCATTTAGTGCATGATTAATATCCTGAAGAATGTGGATTGATTTATGTCCTGGAGAAACCACAGTTACCCTAGTAATTCATATAATGGCTAATCATTTTTTTTTTTGAATATCAGTGAGCTTTTTCTACATGTTGTGTTTTTGTATCATTAGGAAACAAGTATGAAGAAATATTGAAACCAACTGAAACTCAAGGAACAAAATAGAGGGGAAATGTAATGATGTAAATTAGAATATGGCCAAAAGGCCAGGAATAATCACCAAAAATGCAATACACGTGTTTTCTCTTTAACCACTTTCTCTTTAACCAGCATTAAGAACGGTAGAAGTATATCTAACAAAGTACAAGTTGGAGCATTCAGGTATGAGGCTGTGGGAATGGGGGGAGTGGGAATGAGCACTGCCAGTTGGCTGGATGAGGACCCCTTCCTTCCCTTCCCAGTGTCAGAGCTGCCAACAGCCCTGCCACCAGAGAGGAGAAGCGTCAACAAGGGGTCTCTCCAACCCCACTGCTTTAGTCAGTAAAACATGTACCTGATTCTGTGACTCTGCGATTAAAATACACCCTTAAGTCCCATTTGTCTAAGAGACAGAAATTGTATACTCTCATCTCACGGCACACAGTCTGGTATTATCTTTGGGCAGCTTTAATCCAAATTGTGACCAGGCCACTGAGCTGCTTCTGAGAGCTGTTAAATGATAGACCAAGCCAGTAGAGTTGTGTTACTGAGAAAGCTTCTCTAAGGAGAGCATTAAACACCCATTGGTCAGGGCTGCTGCAGTAGACTGAGCAATTTTTTTCTCTCTCAGAGTGTGAGCATGTATTCTAAACTATTTATGTTAAGAAAATGAATGCCAGGATCTGAATGTTTGCTAGGGGTATGACATGACAGGCACACATGCTACAGCTGTGTACATCCTGCTGCTGCCAGAGACTGTATTTCATTTTGAACTACTTAAAGAAGTAGTTTAAGTTTTATGGCAGCCCACAAAGTGCACCAGCACATAAACATAGTCTCATCTGAGAGAGGAGTCTTGGTCCATGCTACCACTTTTGAGTCAGTACAAAATAGTGAGGATACAAATGGGAAATATCCATTTAAACATAAGCAGACTGAATAACTAGGTCACCCAAGTATTTCTTAGATTATAAAACTGTGAGGAACCAGTGTGCTAATCTAACCCAGCCTTTCTAAAAGACATCCTGTTCTGAGTTACAGATTTCCAGAGATAGGGTTTTGCCATAATCCTTGTTAAATTGTTCCAGAGGTTAATCATCTTCTTCATAAAATGAATGCCTTTAAATTGGAATTTTTCCAGCTTCAGCATCCATCTACCACGTTTTGTTATGTCTTTGTCTGTTGAACTGAAGGACCCCTAATTATCAAATGTATTTTCTCCATGGAGATACTTATAAACTGTGATTATGTCATCTGTTAACCTTTCCTTTGATAAACTAAACAGATTGAACTCATTGAATTTGCAATCCTTGTTTTCTTGTCCTCTAACCATTCCTGTACTCCTCCAGATTTCTCACCTTCCCTCCCAAGTTTGCAGGCAACTACATAAGATGGTGAAACCCAGAAGTGGGCATATTAATGTTGTCACAACGACACAAAATATGAAGAAGATACAACAAGCCAACTTCTCCTCACTAGTCCAAGCACCACAAAACCATATTTGTTCAGTTAAGATTCCCTGTTTATATTTTGAGACCTAACAGTTAGTCAGTTGTAATAAACTCAATGTGTTCTCTGTTGATTTTTAGTCATTAGAGTTTCTTAAAGAAATGTTTGCTGGGTACTCAGATGAATGCCTGACATAAATCTATGTATATTATATCAAAGTGATTTACCTTTATTAAACCAGCTCGTAATCCCATCAGAGAGAGACATCTGGTTGGTTTTACAAGAACTATTTTCATAAACTCATGTTGATTGACATTTAATATATTCTGCTCTTTTGGAAGTTGTGGTATCCCAAATGTTATCATTTCATAAGGAATTATTCTATCAGCTGTTGAAAGACTAGGTTCTGTCCCTGTGGAAATTCTGTGGGTCATTTTGTATTAACTTGATTCTAACTTACATTAAACGTTTCTCAGCCTTTTGTCATATACTATAATGCAACCACCACTGCAAAGGGGCTGCTTTACACAAGTGCAACCAGTGGGATAAGAGTGCCAACACTTTACAACAAATTAAACTAAGCAGGTAGTCATAACTGAGCCTTTGGCTTCCAGAAAATCAGTCTTCCCATGGAAGAAAAGCTCATTGATCCACAGCCTATGTGAGCATGTTTATTTTTAAAATACATTAAATACATTATGATAACATAGGTCAGTATATAAAAAGATGCATTAAACCAAAACCACCTAGATTTACACAAAGCCTATGTCCCAGTGCTAATACTTTACTGGTAGATATGGAAAATTCCCATCATTTATTATAAAACACTTTACTCCCAAAACTTCATAAAGGCAACAGAAGTTATAATCAATATTTCAGAGCTGAACTGCAATGGACAGACGTTTAATAACATGAAATGTAATCAAAATACCCGAAGTTCACATTGAATGGGTTTGGACAGAAATCAGTAGTGGATTCTAGGGTAAAACTTTGACCATAAGATCAAATTCAAAATAAATTGATGCAAAATTGCTACCTAGGTGTTCCTTGTGTTCTGCAGTCCTAAGATTAGGTAAATAAGAGCACTGCACTTTAGACCACCATAGCCTCTAGTCTTCAATTTATGCATCCAGGTTTATTATGTACCCAAAGCACTGCAGTGGATAAACCTGTAAGAAGTTCTACCTAAAACAACATGGTCTGAGTTTTTTAAGAAATTGCAATAAAAACATGAGTTCCACATCCTTTCTCCTTGATCCACAGGGTCTGGGCACACATTGCTCCCATTGCTGTGCTGATTTCTCTCCAAAAACTAGGTAAAGAGCTCTTTCTATAATGGGTTCTTTTAAAAATCATCTGGAGTAGGAAGTGTTATTATTCCTCAGCCCTATTTTCCAGAACTTCCAGGGTCTCTAGCAGTCATTTAGAGACTGGCATTCTGAGTTCAATTCCCTTCTCTGTCTAATTAATTTAAACCCTGTTATTCTAATTACCTAAGGCACTATATTCGTTAAGAAGGGCTTTAGAGGCTTGTATTGTTTTTGTTCCCTCATACTGGAGTTCTTCCATTTTATGTGACCCATTTAAACAACAAAATGAAAAAGAACAAGCTGACTTTAAATCCCAGGGTTTAAATTGCTCACAGGAATGTGTAATAGTAAAACATTATAATAAATAGGAGAATTACCTAGCTCAACCTCTGCTACTTATACTTGCTATCTGTTTTTCTCAGTGAATGTTCAAGATGCTCTTATAAAGCAGAAGAGCTTTGGGATGGGAGAATGAGGGTGTCCACTCCCTCCCACTCAGGTTAGTGGTAAAGACACATTCCAGGAGACAGGAGATGAAGGCTCAAATCCAATTGACCTAGGGAGAAGCTGAACTTCTCTCCTGCATTGGTGTCCTGATGAAAACAAACACTAGCTGTATTCCTGTTTCCTGGCTTTATTTATTCCCTAGCAGCAGATGAGCTGCTAGGTTTGCTTTAGAAGACACTGATACTGATGGGAGAATCCATGTGAGTTATGGCAAGATTTAGGCCGGGGACAGGTCTTGAACTGTTTTGCAAGCCTTCCTGGAGTGGGAATTTAAGAGAACAGAGGAGGTTTTATCTCACCAACCTTGAAATGACTAACATGCAACATGTTTAATATAAGTTGTCTAGGATCACTCTGTAATGCCCTGAATGAATGTATTCTGTGAGAGAGCAAGTCATTGCAGCTATAGTATAAACGACACCTTGCACACATACCTGGTTTACTCTGGTGATAATAGAGGAGGGATAAACAACCCATTCAGATTAGACATCTCATTTTTAATGGCCCATTTAAGGCAAAATGAATCCTACTCTTGAAGTCACAGATATACTTCTGGTTTAAGGAACAACTACTGAAAGAGTTGTGGAGCTAATTTGTAGATCTAAGTACCTGCAATAACCAATCCCACCTAACACTCCTGGTTATGCTCCAATCTGTTGTAGTTGGACTGAAGCAAAAAAAAAAAAAATCTTGCTTATTTTTTTTCACAGAAATTCAAAATCTTCCCTTTAGAATTCACCTTCCAAGTCCCAGCAAGATGTATGATGTGCAGCTCCTCTTTTCTGTCACACATGCCTTCCCTGTACTTTTTGCTTTGACCCTACCAGCATAATCCCAAGAAAATGTTCTTTTCAGGGCTTAACTCCACTGATGAGGTGTGCTTATTTGTGCAAGAGGTAATGTACTTTACTAAGCTCCAACTCATTATTATTATCGTTGACCCAAAGCTGACCTGAAGGCATAAGATAAGGTCCAAGACTACCTGGCTAGAACCAATCAAAATTTCTTTGTGTTGAAGATAGCCATGTATTAACTGAATTTTCTGTATCCTTGTGTTATCTCAGTGATCATCAGAAAAGTATCTACTCTGACTGCTGGCCACTGACTGGTAAATTGATTCCTTTCAATTGATTGGCTTGCAATAAGTGACCGTAGAGAGTGACTGCACAGATGAGAGATATCTGGAATTTCCATTCTCCAGATCTCCTGCATTCTGAGAGAACTTATGATTATTTTTTTTCTGGGAGAGGGGAGTAAAACTGAAATGAACATTTTTGATTTTGCTTAAATTGAATTTTTTATTTAATAAATTACTCTGACAAAACATTCCAAAGTAATGTCTGTTTCTTTAGCTCAGGAGACAATTTTTCTCTTCTCTAAAAATGACACAGTGTGGCCAAGGTTGTCAAAAAGGCACAGTCTTGAGCAAAAAGGACTCATGCACATATTTCACTGTGTTGTAGAGGTGTGTTCTGAGATGGTTAAAAAAATATCTGAGTTGTCTACAGCAGCAGTTATCATTGCTCTCAATAGTATCAAGATTGTCCAGTAAGTACCATACATGCATGGCCAGAGCTAGGGATAAAGAGAAATAAATAGGTTGGGATCAGCTGCTATAACAGCTTAAAGATTCCAAGGAGACCTTATAGCAGCCTTCCAGTACATAAAAGGGGCTTACAAGAAGGCTGGAGAGGGACTTTTCACAAGGGCATGTAGACATAAAACAAGGAGGAATGGCTTTAAGCTGAAAGAGAGTAGGTTTATATTAAATATTAGAAAGAAATTCTTTACTATGAGGGTGGTGAGAAACTTGAATATGTTGTCCAGAGAGTATGTGGACTCCCCATTCCCGGAAGTGTCCAAGACGAGGCTGGATGGGATTGAGTAATCTGGTGTAGTGGAAGTGGTCTCTGCCTATGGCAGGGGTTGGAACTAGATGATATTTAAGGTCACTTTGATATTTCTAAGGATCATTGCCAAGGCCTGTACTTATACACATTAGGTTGTTGCACCTGGTTAATGACATTACCAAGTCTGATTTTGGCCAAGCCAAAATTACCATGTAGCATAGACTTGATTGCTAATCACAGATTCCCTGAACCAAGTACTTTCTAGAACTTTCTCTGCAGGAGCCTAGCTTGATCCCCATCAACATTACAATATGTTATAATAAAAAATTAAGAATGAAGAGCTTAAAATTAAATGTACAATGAACTGATTCAGGTGTCATTTTCTGGTTCTGGAAAAAATAAGATACAGTGCACAGGAAATGCTTCATCTTTCTTCCACCCCCTTCTTCAATTCTAAAGGAAAGTCACGTTTTCCTACATACAGAAAAAAAGAAGGTGACTCATTTTATAATTCAAACAAATATTTTCTTAAACCAACTCTTATTTTCCCAAATATTTTACTGGAGCAGACTTTACAGTTCTGAAGAAGTTTAGTCAGCTGTGCAGGTTGACTTTTGAAGTGTAAAATAAACCTTTACTTACCAGATGTCAAGAATAAGACTTTGTGAGATAATCACAGGTTTTGTAATAAGTTGGTGGTAGTTCTTTCTAAGTGGAATGAATGAAGTTTTGGTGCCAACTCTTAAAAAAAATGACAACATGATTATTAACAATTGACTGGAATCGGAAAAGAAAAATCAACAACAAAATTGACTGTACTTTTTTGTGTGTGTTGGGAAGACAGAAATTGTTCACTAAATTGCATGGAAGTACAGCTGTCTTTAATGAGTATGCTATTCCTTCATTTGGGAGCAGCAGTGGAACTGCAGTCAAGTGCCCAGAAAGACAACCTCAGGCCTAGTCTTGAGATGTCAACCGAAGCTGACCTTTTCCTTAGGCCAATCTTCTTCGACAGGACCTGGATATCCTGATTCTCTGCTAATTTGGTGACAGTTCCAAGAGATGACTCATCTCCCATCCAGTCAAAACCAGTTCAGCTCCCCATCCGTTCACACAACTTCTATGTCTGGGGACAGAAAGGGGGATCCTCTCCATAAATCATGGGTTTTACCATCTTCTGAGAAAAGAGGGCTGCTCCTGCTGTCAGCACAGAGAACAGCAGGAGAAGGACATTAACACACCCTCTAAATATTTCAGACAGAGACAACCCTTTTCTGTGCTAAACACCAGCAGTGAAGGCTTGGAAAAGTTGACGCACCTGAGATGAGTGGCACTAAATTTCCCTGCTGGCTGAACCCATTGGTATTTGGCATAGATTCCAGCAAACTTTCCCACCCTCCAAAAATATCCCTGTGGACTGTCATGGTGCCGCCTGGTTGGCTGCAATTGTTCCACACTGTCAGACAGAGTACACAATCTTGAGCTGGAAACAGAAATGTGGGCTTATTGCAGGATTTGGAGAAAAGTTGAGGGACACTTTTATCTCTGATGGCCTGACACTGAACTTGCTTGATGATCAGGAGCTGCTCTAGGCAACCTGAGAGTGGGAGTTTTCACAGAGGCTGGGTCCCCATTTGAAAGGAGTACTAACAAGGACATGTGTACTGGCTCTCTTCTCACTTGCTGGCCTTGTGCCTGCGAGCCAGACCTGCTTCTATATATATATCAAAACTTTTGAAGTCCCTTGGGAACAGCTATCCTTTGCCAGTGAAACCATGTGTTGCTCATCCCCCTGGCAGTGCTGTATTGCCAGCTCCCAGCCCTGCCAGCTGACACACTGCTGAGGCCAGCAGTGGAGAGGGTGGCCAGCTGTCCCCACCTGCCTCTTGGGTCACCCAGGGACCAGCGCTCATCACCTCTCCTGCTTTTTCATTACTGTCCTTCGGACAGGCCTTTCCAGTACTGGAAGCTACTCCAGCTCACCTTTATTTTTGTCCATTTTTATTTGGGATCATCTTCTTCCTGCTGGCTCCTCACTGCTTTGTTGAAATAATATATTTTCTTTCCTCTCATCTTCTCCTTATTCCAATTTTGTCCATTGTTTATCAGATTCCACTTTCAAACTTCAAGTTTCTAACCCTCTGCAGCCAGTTGTATAGCTCACCTGCACACATTACTTTATCTTTTCTTCTGTCCCATGAATACATGCTTGACAGTCCTCTCCACTCTGTTGCTCCAGATTTCCCAGTCTATTTTATTCCTGAATATTCTGCACTGGAATGAGGAGGACAGAGAGGAGGTAGAATCACCCAAAACCTTTGTACATTAGGACAAGTGCCATTGTAAGTCTGAGGTTTGAGAGGCCAGCTTATTAGAAAGTGACCATTAATATCCAGACCAAATGTTATTTCAAAGCAACTCTTTTCCTCCCTCCCTGAATTCCTGTATTTTGTTTATGACAGAACCTAATAAAGAAAAAGAAAATACTTTACTCTGTGGAGGGAATTAATGCAGCAGGCCTGCAGTGGCTCTTCTGGAGCCCTCCTCATTTACAGTGAAAATCCAAGTAAGTCCCCTGTAAATACACACCCTGAGCATTTCTGCTAAATGCATGCTATTTGCACAATAGCCCATTACAACAGCCCATCTGTCAACCCTCTTTCATGGCCACAGGTGGAAAATGAAAAATTCTTTTGAACAGAGCACTGACGGTCTTTGGAGGAAAGCTTGTTTGCGGCTGTATAGCCAGGCCTCCCACGGAGCCAAGATCTGCAACCTTCTGGGGCTCCCAGCCGTGGCTGGCCTTTAGTCAAACAGTGCCCAGGGCAAGCCAGAATTTCATGCCTTTCCAGAACGCTAATTGATTGGGGATAAACATTAACCTAGAAATTCAGTTGTGCACTCTAGTCCTAAGCATGCTGGGCAGCCACCCAGCTAACCCACCCCTCAGGCTAACCCTACTTCAAGGGTCTTTGTAGAAGACCCAGAAGGTCATGGAAGTTTCGTTCATTTTATGGTACAGACAACTACAAAGCATTTAAACGTTTTTATTTTTTAAGAGCTTCCCTTCAATTCAGAAAATTATTGTGAAACCTTGGTGAACAGAAGCACGGCATGTGCCAAGCTCTGGAGATAGACTCCCTGGTTCAGAGATCAGAGCAATGAAGCAGCACCTCAGCGCAGACTGCAAACTGAAGTCAGGCAATTATTTAGATCACATATGCACTTACAGTGACAGATAATCTACCCGTTCCCTGAACTCTGAGAGACATCTTGCCCTTCCAAAAATGTCGTCACAGGTTCTCAGCAGATCTGGCAAAGAGTAAGTGCAGCTAAAATACCACTGGCCACAGTCCAACTCGGAGCACATAAGCCCTGGGCTCTCACCCCATCCGCCAGTGTGGGAATAAAGTTTCTAAGAGGCGGCTAGAAATCAAAGAAAGAATGACAGAGATTTTTGTGACACTCTAAAACTATTTGCTGAGAGCTGTAAGGTTGCTAGTCTCCCTATTTTGTTTCCAGAATGATTCAACTACTCAGTTAAAAAAGAAAAAACACACATTGACATACAACACAGGATTAGAAAAAAGCCAGCAGCAGCAGACTGTTCTCAAAACCAGGTTTTCCCTTGCCTTGGCCATATGGATTGTGGCCATATCTATTGTATTATTTTCCCCATTATTTTTCTTTATTTTTTTTCTCATTCTACTCATCATAGAATCATAGAATCACTAAGGTTGGAAAATACCTCCAAGATCACTGATTCCAAATATTAAGCTACCACCATTGTATTCATCAATAAACGATATCCCCCACTCATGCCATTTGGGGATTTCCAGGGATAGTCATTCCCCCACTTCTCTGGGCAGTCTGTTCCAGTGCCTGACCACCCATTCAAAGAATTTTTTTCCTAATATTCAACCTAAATCTTCTCTGACACAACCTGAGGTCATTTTCTCTTGTCCTGTCACTTATTACCTGGGAGAAGAGACCAAGTCCCATCTCACTATCACCTCTACTCAGGTAGTTGTAGAATCTCAGGTAGAATCTTTTCAGGTAGTAATCGTCTCAAAGTTTGTTCACAATTCTGCCTCATCTTTGCTCATCCCTTCTTTCTTTTTTCTTTTCTTTTTTCTTTTCTTTTTTTTTATTGGAAATTATTTTTTCTGACCCTTGTACCCCAGTTTCATCCTCTTAGAACATGAAACCAGTAACACTGAAAGTAAACTTTTGAACCCGAAGTGTTTGAGTTAGGTTAAAATTAGGTAAAACCATCTGTACACCGAAGGTCCTCCTTATGCTGAAAGAAGAAATAGGAGATAAGACATGGAGAAAGTGGTGCAGATAAATCTTTCATTCTCTGCAGCATCACCAGCTGAGGACATGTCCACACCTGCCAGTGCAATACTACGCCTTTGGCTGTTGTCCAAATCCACTGTAAGCAAAAGCACCCTGATATCGACATCCTAGCTCAGAAGAGCTGAGAATCAACATCCTAGAGGCAAAATAACTACATTTACTTAGCACAGGATCCTAACAAAATAACTCTGCCCCTCAGCATGGCTAATTATCAAAGACACAACTGAAAACAGATGAGAAGCCAGTTTAGGAATATCTATAGTGTGCTGTATGGTTCAATATAGATATGCCAAATTCTAGCTACTGTTCAGTACAGTTCTTCCTGTGAATGCTACTCCCACAAATGTCAGTCAGAACCATATTTCTGACAAAAAGCACCCAATGACAGCAACTGTGAAGTGTTTGGGAGTCTGCTGCCTTCCAACTTTTAAGTCTTTTATGTATTTAAGATGTATAGCTGTCAAAAATATAAGTTTTTCCATTATTCTTTGTCCTTTCCATCTTTTGTCTCACAACTAGGCATATTTGCTCCCACTGATAGTTAAGTTTTCTGCCTGTGGTGCATAAATGCAAAATACTGGGTTATGTGGACAGGAAGGATTATGTTGTCCATTAGACAACAGAAATTTGATGAAAATGTACAACCCCAGAATATTCATTTTCATCAGCCTAATTGCCCCATCATAGTCTTAAGTGGCTTGTCAATTGTCCATTCTGAACTCCAGGAGTGTTGAGATCTGAGCAGTTGGAGAGAAAATCTGCCCCAGTAATACCTTTTAGGGGAAATAATATCAGATCCATGTGCTTATCCCAATGTTCTTTTTTTTTACCCTCCGTAACATCTTTCAGATGAATAGTTATAGCTCATAGAAAATATATCCTGGCTATTTCATATGGTCCTGACTATGGATCAGTTCTAACTATATATATAATTTTGCCTGGGTGCTGCTCAGAGCGGGCTGATGAGCTGTGGTAGAGAACGATGTAATTCTTTTATTTTAGGTCTGCACTGTCTGCCTGCCTTATTTGTAGCTGATGGCTAAATTTCTCTCTTTTACAATTGCTGAAATAGCCTTGAAATGGGAACTGCCTGTAATTGATGTAGTGATGTCTAGCAGCATTTGCAGAATCTAAATGACAAACACTAGCCTCATCTGGAATAGCATGTCCAGTTCTGTTTATCCCTGTTCCAAAAAGACATATTAAACTTGATGCAGGCCAGGAAAATTGCTCCCAGTTTGGCATGGAGAATGGGTTTCATTTTAGAAGAGACTGAGAACAACACAAGTGAGGGGACAGAGAGAGACTTAAGCTCTCCTTAGGGTACAACAGTCAGATAACAGCACTCCACTTCCATACCACAGCTGGGTCACATCTGTCCTATTCAGAGCATGGCAAGGGTGATTTTTGTTTGTATCAACACACAGATGCATGTGGCCTGTTTAGCCTAAGAAAGCAAAGGTGTGTTAACATCAGTGTTTGGATTCAGATTGATTTTGATGCAGATCTCCTGATCTGATTGCTTCACTTCACAAAATGGTTGTAGAAGGCATCAGACGGATTCCTTTCAGATTAAATTAATCTAGAACGTGTGACAAAAGTTCATCTGGTGAGCTTCTGCCACTAATGGAAGCTCAATGGGAGATTCCTCATGAGGGAAAGTGGTGGGGCAGGCACCGATATCTTCTCTCTGATGACCAGTGACAGGACCTGAGGGAATGCTGTGTCAGGAGGTTTAAGTTAGATATTGGGAAAAGTGAACTAAGAGACCCCTTGCTAAGCCTCGCTGCCCAGCAAGATTGCTCCAAAGACTCATTGTTTAAAATTAGCTCAAGCATTTTCACAATTTTATAAGTTAATTTTATAAGTTAATAAGAGTGACCGCCATGAAGAAATTAAAAAGAACCATTAAAATTATAAAGTTCTGGATCATCTTTCTAGCCAGACCAAAAAAAGCTAAGGAGTTTTAAAAAAGATTTTAAATTTATGGAAAGGATTGCACGATCTGACTGCTTGTGTTAATCAGGGGATGGAGAGGACTTTGTAGATTTTATGATCTTATTCCCAGGGAGCCATATCCTTTGTGACTTGTCAAAAGGTACATCAGCTCTGTAATCACTGAAGTGCACACAGTCTAGCTGGTATCCACGCTCAGCAAGAAAATTAGTGCTAGTGCCTGGGACTCTCAGCCATAACAGGTCTTTACTTCTCCCAGGTACATGCCCTGGGCTGTTGCAAAAGAGAAGGACACCTGCTGCTGTGACAAGTACCTGTCAGAGACCCACTCAGAAGAAACACGCTCTTGAATTTCCTAAGGCTAAAGGGGCAGAAATTTGATTCTGGCCTTTCACTGTTTCCCTTAAAAACTTTGTTAGATTATACTTGCTATGCAGGGAATTTTGATGAAAGAACCAAGTACACGGATGCATCTGAAGAGTCAGTTCCTCAGCAGCAATGGAAAAATCTCTGAGGTATGCAGAAGACATGTGGTTTTGTGATTAGTGAGCAGGACAGAGAGGTCAGGAACTCTGGGCTTCTCATCTCTCTCACTGTCTTCCTCTGTGTCCTTGGGAATGTCACTTAAACTTCTGTGCCTCAGAACCCACATGTCTGAAATGGAGATCATGAAACCTATCCACTCATTATGATCTGATCATATTTGTAAAGTCACCTCACATCCTCAAATGGTAGGACTTTATAGGTCCTGAGAACCATTAGTGTGGGCTGAAAGATATGCAAAGTAAATAGCTGGAGTTCCACTATAGGAGTTATTTAAGGAAAGTGTGGGTGTAAGGCAAATATAAGTCATGTTCAAGAAACACACTTTCTTTGTTTCATTATTCATTTCCCACTTGGCATTCAAAATATTTAGAAACAAATAATTTTTAACATTTGTGGTGGTTTTTTTCCTGTGACTGAGGATGCAGTAGTTTGTGCAAGTTGGACAAGTTTTAAATAAGGAAAGTAAAAATCCACAAGCTTTGGAAATTTGAGCACAAATTAATATATTCTTTAAGGGGAATTTTTTACATTTACTTACTGGCTGTACTTGTGATGAAATTAAAATAACATGACAAGTTGTTTTTCAAAAAATGAGGAACTCCAAAAATATCAGTATGATTGTTACTGAATTCTGTACAGTTTTTAAAATAGTGTTGTTTAGAATGACCTTCTTTAAGTAAATGACACTAAAGCATGTATCAAGAACAATCTTAGAGAGTTACATCAAGCTCCATGTGTTGGATCTGCCTGCTGTGTCTGCCCATCTCTTTTAATGCCACAGCTGTTTAGTGCTTGTTCATAATCAGAATGTCTCTCTGATTCCAACAAGAAGCACTAAATCAAGTATCATAATCAGTATTATCTTGAAAGTGTATCAGCAGTCACCAAACCCTCTGCTCTGCTACCTGGGTTTATTCTACATGTATGAAGGTCAAAGGCTGGCTTGAGTTTGAATGATGGTTGTTCAGGTCATGTCCAAACTGGAGTGGATAAGGAGTAAAGATCTGAGACTGAAACCAAGACATAGCTGGTTCCAGGGCTAGTATTTTGGGACAGGCCTGTGAAAAACTCTGGGTAAATTTTAGTTTCGTAGATACATGACCAGTACAAGCAGTGATATGAGGAGAATGTCCCACTCCGCCCTGCACTGCTGTGGCCTCACCTTGACCACTCTGTGCAGTTTTGAGCACTAAAACATAACAAAGATTTAAAACTATTAGAGACCATCCAGAACAGAGCTATAAAGATGGTGAAGGGCCTTGAGGGGAAGCCATGTAAGGAGTAGCTGAGGTCACCAAGACAGAGCAAGACAGATAACTAGTCACTGGCCTCCACCTGGACATAGAGCCATTGACCACAACATTCCAGCTGTGTCCATCTAACAATTCCTTATCCACAAAATCATCCATTGTTCATATCCATGTTTCTCCAATCTGGAGATAAGGGTAAGTGCGGGACCAAGTCAAAAGCCTTACAGGTATTAAAAAGACGTTATTTTTTAACCTATTATTTTTTAAGAGTTCTACTGCTCTATGATTTCTCTGATCAAGTTCATAAGACTGTACACAAGAATGGTTTTGCCAGACTTACAGAAAGACCCGGGGGGAGATAGTGATGAACAGCAGATTTAGAAGGATATTGGTACCTCTTAGTGATAGCACTACTTGTGTCAGAGCAAAAATACAGCCTATGTCTGCAGGAGAAAAAAAGCACTGTTTTTATGAATGTGTAGTTTGTGTGACTGATATGACTACAAGACACATCTTTTTATTTGTATTTTTATTGTATGGTTTATGGGGAAAATCAGCAATGAGGTCCTATCAATAGAACAACTTGACACCAATCTACAGTTTTAATGTGATTTTCATAAGGGCTTTGCTTTTTTCTTGAAAATAATTGGAAGGAAAATAGACTTTTTTCACATTTTTGAAATCAAAGGAGGTCTCAGTTGTATTGGCCTAGTAGAAATCTAATATTCAAGACAAAGTCAATTATGTGTTTCAGATGTCCTTGTGGAAACTCTGCTGTTCTTTATGGCACCTGATTTTGATCCAGAAAACATGCTCCTTCTGGTTTGAATTCAACCCAAAGCTAAACCACAGGGAAAGCTGAGGTCCAGAACTTGGAATAAAATACCACTAAAAGGGCACAAGTGCCATTGTTGAGGAATTTCTTTGACAAGTCACATTTGGTTACATCTCAGTAAAATGCCAGATCAAATGCCTGCCAGTTTACTGTGCAAGTTAGATTTGAAACAATATTCTGGTTACTTTGAGGTAGGGTCAAACAAGGACAAGTTAGGGAAAATTGTGCAGGACAGGCAAGGATCACACATTGAGAGCAAATCCCACACACTCAGTTCCCAAAAAGTGCACAGACCAACTACACAGCTCTCCAAAGCCAGTCCTCTGTTCTGTGAGCCAGGTACTAGGTAGGCCCAGCTGGAGAGACAAATCATCCATCATCTTGGTTCAGGACAAGGTGGGACAGGTGAGAAGAAAGGGTGAATTTCGTAGCTGAGCACTACACCACAGCATGTGGCTGACCACTCACAAGACCTGAAGCTCTGTAACTCATTCACTGGTGGAGGAAATCCTGCAGAGCTCTGTGTTAGAGTCCTTATTTTGTGCATGTGTCTGCAATGGGCACTGAGAAGTGCCCAAAGTGAGGCAGTCCAGCTGTGACAGAGTCAAGGAAGTATTCATGGAGAAGTAATGTTTTTTCAGAAAAAGGGGAAACTGTACTTCCCCACTTGCCATGAGGCTATGAAAGGGATGGGGCTACCTCTGCCATAGTCCCTGCTCAGGATATCCCTTGAGCAGCCTTCTGTGGCTCCCAATGTCTCTTCCTTCATTTTACAGAGACATTTGACATTTGTTGTCCATGCCAATGCATTTTCCTCATTTTGTTCATGATATTTGTGAAATTGCCTCACAGGATTTTAGTGTATTCAGTCAGGATTTATGAACGGGCTCTTTCTGCTGCTAAAAATCTATGCTCAGTCACACTTTGATAACCAGCCACTTAGAAGGTTAAAATATAACTTCTGTCACATGGGTTTCCTCTCACTTTACTACAAAAAGAGTTTGTAGACAGGGCTGTATCACAACAGAGCCCTTCTTCCTGTTTGTCTGTCCTATGGCTTCATAAATCTCTGCTTGTGACATCATAATCTGTTGCTGTGGGAATCCTGCTGGTATCACAAACAGGAGATTACGACCTCAAAGTAGGAGCAAACAGAAAAAAGAGACTGGTTCTGTGAGAAACAAAACATCCTCAGGGAAGATGAATAGATCATTCTCCAAGACCTTTCAAGATCAGGCTTACCAATGTCCTGGAAACCTGAGACTGAATTCCAGATTTCTGTGTCTTAGTAACCTCAGCTTCAGAGTCAAGAACCCACTGAAGACTCCCTTCATATCTACCCCACCCCTGCAACAACCCCCTCTAAAAATCCCCAAAACAACAAACAAACAAAAAAACCCAACCAAAAAAAACCCAAACAAACCAAGCAACCAAAAATCCCCAAAGCCTAAATAGGGACACAAAGCCTTTTAGAACAAGTTCTTAGGCAAAACATAGAAAAAGATCTCTTTTGTACTGAGTGTAAAAACATGTTCCTAGCAGACAGGCTAAACTAGCTAGAATCCACATGTATAAAATGAGTTTATATAAAGGAATTTTAATTCAGCCTTTATCATCTGACAATTTAATAATTTTATTTTCTTGATTTCATCTTTGAAGGACATGCCACAAGGTTTTGGCCATATCACTGTGGACACCTATGAAGGGTCCCCTATGGAAACTGCTGCAGGGCACTTAACATCTGAGGAGTTCAGGGGCCCAGTGGGTCACAGACAGATATCAGTGGTATCATGCATCCTACAGTTGCTTCAGTAAGAGGGTGGAGGAGAGCACCTCAAGGTGTTCAGTGTGGCCATGCTATGGCTGACCGGACCCCTGAGAGTCACTGCAGCTTTGGAGCTGATGCCAGGGCTCACGGGAGTACTGCAGCGAGAAAAGAAGAAAGGGTTTGGTGCTCGTCTTCATAATTTCCACACAGGGCTCTTCCAATATTTATCCTTTATTGCTAATCTATTCGAATAGAATGTGAAGGAAATGCAAGATCAGTAAAGGCATATGCAAATATAACTTTTTTCTTGTAGGTCATTGCCATAGAAACTATTGCTACAGGATCTAGAGAGACATGGCCAGATCATAAGGCCACAGAAATGAGGGTCTCAGCCTCTTGGGTCCAGTAACATTATTTCTTGTAAAGCTTTACTCCATTTTTTAGGCAAATTATTTGTGTTCTTTTTCTTAGTTTTTCTACCTGCTAAATGGGAACACAAATTCCAATTGATCTCACTGGAGTCCTAGGAGGAAGCCTTATTTTGTGTGGACCGGCAATTTGAGAAGACAACACAAGTGCTTTTGGGAATCGCTTTTCAGTGAGGTTTAACCTCTCTTTCAGACTCAGGCCTACGGAGTCTTTGCATGACCACAGCCTAAGGACCTTCCCCAGCTTACAGCAATAACTGAGTGTCACCCAGCAAATCCTGACTCTTCACTAAGTGATGAATCTGAGTAAAGTCAGTCTACAAAACCCTGTGTCCTTTCCTACACCTTGTGCAATACCTCTGCACCAGGGCAGCATGTGGGGGAAGCAGGAAGGTCCCTGGGATTGCTCTTGAAGCCTTCTAGGCACAGATAGCGTGTTTAGTAAATTAAAATTGTATTCCTCCAAATAAACCACTCTTGTGAGGATGTTGTTTCTCAGTGAACAACCTTTGACCACTCAAAAGCAGTCTTTTGTAGCCTAAAGCAGTCTTTCCCCCAGTCTTCCTGCCTTATGTTCTTGAAGCTTCTCTTGTGCTGGCAGCAGCAATTGCAGAGCCTCACGACACAGAAAACTGATCTCTTTCTTTTTCCTCTATGTTTTTCAGACAAATCAGCTTATTCATATGGTTGATGATATGACAGTTAGTCCTGAGGGAAAGGACTTTGTGGTCAGAGCACAGGGGAAGAGCTGAACTGCTGCATTTGGCAGCATTTGGCAGAAGCCCACATTCAGACTGGGCTAAACTGTTGGGGAAATTGTTCCCTCACCAACCTATTTTGTCACCACTCTCTTGCTTTCTTTTACCATAAGCCTCATTCCTCTGGGTCAGTACTGAAGGACTCCATTTCATTACCATTGCTTCCCAAATTTTCCTGGGCAGGTGAACATCCAGGTAACGTGGAAGTCTATATTAGATCTTGAGAGAGTACTGGAGTGGATGGTACTTGGAAAGGCTGAAATAGTTGTTGAAAGATATTTGCTGGCTGGTTTCTAGGAGACAGCATGACTCATTGCATCTTTCCTTGTAGTCTGTGCCTCTCAACCATTTATCAACTAACACACTTGATCAAGACTGATAAAAAATCTTTTAGAAAAATTATAGAGAGCTGCACTATAGAATGGGAACATTAAAGCGTGGAAATAAAATGATTGCTGAAGATAAGGTCTGTTCTACTATCATTGAAGAATGTAGGCTCGCATTCATCCCAAGGGATTTACTGGTGAAACTCCCACTAGTACAAGTAATAAATGCATGCATAAATCCCTTTGTATCTTGACAATTTTCCCCTAGCCATGCTTTGACCAAACTTCACAGTCAGCAGTCTTTCTGTGTTGGGGGTGTGAGTGTGTTAAAATTACTATTTCATTTAGCACTGCCTAAATATATCAAAGCTAGGAAAGATTCTTAATTTTAGTTGAAAAGCATAATTTACACCATTTATAACAATAATAAATAACAGTAGTTGCAATAATAACAGTAATGGTCCAGAACATGATTTTAGAATCACAAAAAAAAGCAGATGAGGTGCAATAATCATAAATAAGTAATAGCTGGCAATTAACACATTGCATTTCAAGCTCTGAAAGGAAAAATGACACTAGGGTGATAAGGCTGTTTTGTGCAGCTCATTTCGAATAAAGGTGTAAATGGCATACATGACATTTCATCACTGAATATGCCCAGAGATTAGAATGAAGGAAGGAAGGCAGAGCCATCATATGTAGGTTACACAGGAAAGTTCAGCTACTGCTGTAGAATGTACAGATTTGGTCTTATAAAAACAGTCCTGTGAACGCCTTTTCTGACAAGCAGGAATATGTTGTCAAACATTTGATTCATCAAATGTTATCTTCACTGTACAAGAAAAGTATTCTAAGCCCTGACAAAGCCCAGGAATCAAAAAATTAAGTAAAAAAGAACAAGTTTGCTAAGCATCCAAAACAAATCAATAAAAATGACCGCTGAAAATGACAAAATTCCTTTTTATGAAAATACAGGGCTTCCATTTTGAAGTTGATGAGGCAAAAGGCTCTGTTCATGTTGAATTTTAAAACACAAAGCTGAAGAAAGCAGATGACATTTTCCACAGTGTGTACCTGCTTTAGAACTGTATACCTAGTTTTAAGTGGTTTAGATGCCTATAAAAGACATGTTCAGGATGGAGATGCTAAAAGTCAGGGATGTGCACCAGAGAGAGCAATTTCAGAGCAAATGGATCTTCTCCTGAATGCAGGTGGAATCCATGCAAGGTGGGGTTGTATGAATGAAAAAAATCAAGAACAAAACTCTGGCTGTGGTTAATGCCTCTGGCAGCCTGCTGCATCTCAAGTGCACTGGCAGCTGCTCTCTTTGTGCATCAGGGCTCGACACTGTGGTGCTGCTAAACAAACTGGAACTGGAGACTGCTTCCTCCTGACCATGGGCTCTGCTGTGCTGCAGACAGGCAGCTGGCTCTGAAAAGGAGCAGCCACCCACGCAGGGCAGCCTGACAGAGAGCTGAGAGCACCAGCAGCCTGGTTCAACCCATGCACTTGGACGTGTCACCTGTGACTCATGGTGAAGTTTGGCATTCTTCCCCAAATGGTTTTCTTTAATTTGCTAGAAAGGCTGGAGAGTCAAATGTTTTATCCAGCTCAAAACCTTAGTTTTGTTTTGGTAGAATTTCTACATGCATGTGCACAAAGGGTACACTAAAGTATCTTAAAAATATGTATTCCATTAACCAGAAGAAATTAGTATTCTGATTAACTGCACAGCCTTGCCTCCTAAGTGCTTCTGCCATTCTACTAGGAAGTCTACA
The DNA here is from genome assembly GCF_000691975.1 of Corvus brachyrhynchos. NCBI lineage: Eukaryota > Metazoa > Chordata > Aves > Passeriformes > Corvidae > Corvus > Corvus brachyrhynchos. Next base: position 5,752,496 of record NW_008239547.1, on the reverse strand, counting down.
TTTACCTCAGGTATTTCAAGTTTCAATTATTTAAAAATAATACATAAACCTTTTTATGGCTGTACCTTAAATTCCTGTGCATCTCTATCAAGACTATTATTTGCTACAGAAAAAAATACACAGAAGTGGGGGAAAAAATGCTGGCGCCCAAGTGATTTGTTCTCCACCAGCATGTGGGAGAAACAGGTTCTCTTCCAACCCTCTTGTTCCCCAGGCTGTCATGGGCACTGAGTGCTGCAGAGATAGCAGCAGCAGCTTCTCCAGCTGATTAACCAGAGACAGTGACAGACTTTAGCAAGAGTGCTACCCAGCACTCCAGAGCCAAAGGAATAGTTGCCTCAAAATAGAAGCAGATGGATCTGCGCAAAACGATGGGACTTTGGAATTCAAAAAAGTGCGTTAGTGGTGAGGGGAAGAGGG
>NW_008239547.1:5734663-5751737 GCF_000691975.1 Corvus brachyrhynchos | reverse complement strand
GGGAATTGTGTATCTCATTTTAAAAGGAATATGTACACTCTGTCTCTTACTATCTTTTCCAACAAGAAGATAAGGAGGTCAGGCTGCACTGAAACACAACGAACTGTGGTAAACCATGATTTTAAAATATGTTGAAACCTTTAATAGTAACAATAGAAGATATTTACAAAAATATCATGTATAGATAATTTATACAGGGCTAATTATCCTGGTAATAAATATAAATAGAAACAAACACGGGGTTTTTTCATATGTTGGACAAGTCAAGTGAACTATGTGGAAAAGAGAGAAATGTCCTATTTTACAAATAAGGTCCAAGTGTGGACCTGAACTTGAAATTTTTCATTGGGATTTCCTGAGTCTGAGAGATATTTGCTCGTGTAAGGATCAAACTCAAAAGTAAGTAGGCCTGAGTCTCCAGCGGTTCTGTACACCAGGTTAACTTCTTGGACTTCAGTGAAATTGCTCTAGATCTGTACTATGGTAACTGAAAATAGAATTATCTTCAAAGGATAACTTCCTGTCAGTTTATTGATCTGATTCCAACACAGCAAATCTGCATCCTAAGTGCATGTTGCAGGGCTTTAGGATTGCTTTATAGTGTTCTGAGAGGAAGTTACTTGTTTTCCCACTGTATCACAAATATGCCATAGTGTCCTCCAAAACACTGAAAATTACACTTATGGTAGAATTCAGCTCATCTTTGGCTACAGACTTCTAAAGATTCTGCTGTATTAGAAAATTACATGGGACTGGACCCGCTCTCCAATCTCTGGGCTTCACCCTGAGCTGACTTTTTTCGCATCCACATGATTAAACTCTGCTGTAAAGCAGCCTGACCGCGTTTAACATGCTTATTGAGGATGTGTCAGGCCCATGCTGAGCCCCAAACTGTGTGTGGGCACTGTCTGGGAGAGTGCTGGGCTGCTGCTGACGGTGCGCACAATTTGACCATATGGATGGTCATGCACTGGTGCACAGGGCCGTGCAATTGCCTGGCTCAGTTTAGTAGTGTAAAAATGATCTTAGTGTCTAAGCCTGTCTGCTGCCTCTTAAATGCCCTTCTTAGAAAAATTGACACCTAGAGATGCCCGTTTCTCTTCACTGAGTTTGGAAAAAATCTAAAGTGACTCATTCAGAAGCAGACTTTGACTTTCTCATGCCTAAAGTGAAGTGTCTGCTAACCAGAGTGTTTCGGGGACACCATGTATGTACATAAATGACGAAAGAAAAAGGTCAGATTTCTTACTGCGTGTGCCTGGACTTAATATGTGGTAAAGCTGAATCTCTGAGTAAAGAAATAAAGAGTGAAAATAGGGCAGTCTCTGACACATGCAGATCGATGAAGAAGTAAGCACTCACTGAGACAGGCCAGATGCTGACACCATGCTTTTCCCCTGTCTGCTCTGTAAGCAGTATAAACAGCAATAGACATTGTATCATTTAAAATTGCCTCATCGAATGTAATGCTGATTTTAGGCTGTTTTGAACCTCCTAGCTACCAAGGAGCAGAGAATATTTACTCTCATCTTAAAAGATTTTACCTGGCGAGACAGAGCAAACAGCAGTCAATACCATTAGGGTGAGCAAGACGCTTCTGCACTCCCAGCAATTCTTCAGGGCACAGTCCCTGCAGAGCCCTGAGGGATCTCAGACTAAAGTGGAAAAGCAGAGTAATGGGCATGTCAGTGCAGAGTGATTCATCATCAGTCAAGTTAAAGTTTGGGGGACATACAGACACTTACCCTAATGTAAGGGGAGTAAGCTCCCAGTTACTGCCCTTGTTACCTAACGCTTGACATGGCCTCACTGCTCAGTTAGATTTGGCAAAGACCCAGAGAGAGATGCTGATATCCAGGGTTGCAGTTGCTGATTCTTTGAGTGTCCCTTGACGCATCTGATTAAAGCAAATGATCAATACTAAACTTTGAGAAAAACTAGTGTGGGGATGTTACAGATGACAGCCCATGAATAAATAACTCTGATAATGGCATTTGTCTTACTATAAAGCTCATTCATAATTTAGCAAGAATAATGCCCATTAAAGAACACCTAGAATGATCACTGACAAAATAAAGAGTTAATTGGTTTCTGTCTTCTGGGAACTCTCATAATAAGCTCAGTATGGAAAACTGGCTATGAACTCTATATAGTGATTATAAAAGTATCTACTCTCCAGGTTACCTCCTCCTCATTTAGTCTTTCTGCAGCACTTTTTGGACATCTGCTTTTGATATATGTTCTCTAAGTTGGAAAGGAAAAATGGTGAGAGAGGTCCTATCTCTTTTTCACAAAAATAAGGAAGAATTTGACCCAATCACCATTGAAGTCATCAGAAACTGATTTGGGTCCCAAAGTAAATATCATGGGAACCTTAAAGTAAATATTGCTCCTTATTAAGCAAATAAGTGTTGCTGTATGCTAAATTTAGAGGAAGAAATAACCCAGTTATGTCAGAGGAGTTATGTACTTTAATAAAATGTAGCTTGAATATTCATACCGTACAGTCATGTAATGCCTATAAAATGTTTCCTGCCCCACTACCACAAAAACAGTTTGCAGATGTCTTTTAAGCTAGAAATACTGTCTGTCTAAGGCAGGGGGAGAATGCCAATACCAGAGCCCTGCTCCTCCAAAATCCAAGTGGTTTGTATTTTCACATAAGGATCGCGCATATGCACTGGCACATCTGTTCCCTATGCAGTCCCACAGCCTGGAATGGATAACGCTGACTTTGGGGATTAATGTCAGCCTCGCTTGAGCAAAGTGCCTCACTTCAGGCACAGCAGAACACTTGTACTCTAACAGTCCTTGCAGCACTCAGACAGGATACACTTTTCTGGACGTTGTGTCAAAATGCAAAGTACCATCCCATCCTGGCCTCCCTGGGTGATCACCTGTTTCTATTTAATGTCTTCTACTTAACAAATATAATATGATGGTGATGGAGCCAGAGTGTTTCAGAAGCATCCTGGAACAATACTCCATGTGGAAAATTAGTGTCCCATAGTACTTCACATCTACCCCAACTATATTAAACACTACATAAAACAATCTGAATTCCAGACATTCTCTCTAGATATTGTAAGTATGCTATGCCAGTATTTATGAGATCAAAAACATGCCAAGGTTTTAAATCCATGATTCTGAATAGAAACTTTGTGTTTCACACAAGACTGAGCTCTCAGCATATTGCTCCCCTCCCCTCAACATGCCACAGCTTCAGCTTTGAATGTGACCAAAAATGTCACCCTGTCACTTTTCTTGAATCAAAAGACAGAAAAGCAGGAGGGTTTATCACAGTGGAGGACCACTTTTAGAGACCAAGCAGTTCAAGTATTGACATCCAGTGACTCCCTACAATTCATCTGATGCCTCTGCACCCAGACATGGCAGTGCCTCTTCTGACTCTTGGCTGTGTTGGTCAACATCAGGAAACAGCCACTGCTATTTGGCACTGGGTAAACAATCAGGGCTGTAAGAGAAACGGTTTCACAGGCCTGAAGGGAGAGGCAAGGGAGATGTGTGAGAGGGCAGGGAGGCAGCCACATCCCCTCAGGCTCACAGGCAGCAAGGTTTGCCATCATCTCCAGCCACACACAGGATTTGCACCACAAGTCCTTTGCATTGTCATCCCAGCCATTGCTGAAATTTCTCCCTCCCCTTCCAGGCCATTTCAGTCTCACTTACCTGCTTAAGTCTGTAGGAGTGCCAAGAGCAGGGGGCTGAAGTACCAGGATAGATGGACGGAGCAAAAGAGGAGTCAGGGCCAAGGGTGAAAGCTGTTTGTCCTCGATGGAAAAGTGTTCCCATGGTTCTGTCCCACTGGACAGAGGTACCCCATGACAGGAAACCACCTGGCACAATGTGAGGGGAACCATCATGACTCAACTGCTTTACACACACACACACACACACACACACACACACACACACACACACACACACACACACACACACACACACACACACACACAGACAAAGGTAGCTGTTCTGGGGGGAAATGATGCAGGTTGGAGTCCCTTGAGCTCAGAGAGTTTCACCTCAGGCCAAGGGGCTATGCGATCTGGGTAGTTTTGTGGTGGTTTTTCTTTTCCCCAGGGGTGGATGAGGGTTTCCTGAAATAATACATGTGCACTTCCATGTGCTAAATTGCACTTTTCTCTCATGGCTGTCCAGAGTGAATTGTGGAGGGCTGAAGCATGCTAATGTGGAGAGCTTGCACTGTATGTACTACATAAGCCATTCCAGGGAGATTTTAGTCTCCAAGGATAGCAGCCCAACATACTTAATGAACACTGTTACTTTCTATTATTTCCTGTAAGAGAAAGTGGAGAGAGATGATTCACTAAGGAAATCTGCATAATTAGGGTCCATCATTTCCTACAGATGGGAACATCACAGGCAAAGCAGAACACTTCCCCCTATCCTTTTAGCAATTCTTCTCAAGTAGCTGCTAGCTTCTCCACCTCTGGGAAGGGAGAATGAAGAGCTAATGCCAAAGAAATCTTCACCAGGAGAACTGCTTCCCCCTTGCTGCAACTGTTACTTCTCCCCAGCTTTCTAGCTCCACATCTTTTCTGCTTAGGAAATGTGCAGTTCAATTTTATTTTCTCTTATGATGCTTGGCTTTATGTCAATTTATAAATCACATACTAACCACAAACTGAATTTTGGTCTGGCAGCTCAGGAACAGCATGTTGGTGTGGTGAGGCCTGGTCTTTGCCAGGATCTGCCCAATGCCATGGGAATGGCACAGACTTCGATCAGATCAGTCCTTGAAGAAGAGCAGTCTTAAATCCCTGCTTTGGCCAGCTTCATATTTGCTCTGCCCCTGTCCCAGCAGACAGGGTGACCCTGTGTGAGGTTTACGTGCAAGGGATTACTCAGCCAGTGGTCACCAAATGGGGAGGAGGGAGGGAAGGGGGATGCTGAATAGTTCAAAATGGTGAGAAATGTGGAATCACAATTTTTTTTTATTTTGTATTACCTTACAAGAAATGAGTGGCACACATTTCTTAACACTTAAAATAATTTCTAGATAGTGCTGTAGTATGAGGTAAAATTCACTGCTACCAACAGTGTAGATCCCACTCTACTCCACTAGCTCCTGTTCAGGGGTAGCTGTGGCATAGATTTGGACAGCCCTCCTCCCTTTCCAGGGCTGGTTTAACTCACTACTTGGGCAGAAAACTAATTGAAAGAGGGTGAAGAAAGGACAGGAGAGGACTAGGAGAGGGTTAGATTCTGCTGGCTCAGTGAGTTAAAGCAGCCTAGGAACACATCTGGAAAATGACACAGCAAGTGTAAAGGAGAAAGCAGGGCCATAGGGCTAGGAACAGGGTAGGGGAAGAAATCAGAGGGAAGATCAGTATTTCAATAGCAGCCAATTCTTTTACAGTCTAGATTGCTCTTAGAACAGCACTCTTTGTATCAGCATGAAGGCAAAAAATACCAGTCTAGGACAGCTGTAAGTTAGGCATCATCAGAGTGGGTTTGCTTTTAAAACCACTTCAATGCAAAAATCACCTATATACAAAGGTTGGTGGGGGCAGACACAAAATGTGCAAATCAGGCCTGAGTTTACCTTCATTCAGAAGCTCTGAGCAACGTCAGAGCTGGAATGTCATGCTTGAGGATGTCTACTGACCTGTTCTACCTTCAAAACTTTTCTCAAGGTTTTTTTTCAGTTGGGTGTTTGCATTTATGTCTTATTCTCCTATTCTGCAATTCTTATTCTTATTCTGCAAATTGATAGGAGAGGCTTGGAACCTGGATATCTTTAATACAGTTTTTTAGTTTTTGATGTGTTTCAAAAAGAAATTTTATGACAAGTGAACAACATATAATTCTTCAAAAGAAAATCCTCAGAATATTACACTATGTAGCGTTGATCAAATTAGGGTATCAAACAGCTTTTCTAAAAAGTGTTCTTGTGTCAACAGATTATCATAATCTCAATTTTCTGGTAAAGCACGTAGACTGTATACTTTCAATTTGCTTTTCTTTTTTACTTCTCTTTTGTTTTCTAATTTATGAAATTATCTTATCTCCAGTGTTAATCCCCTTTTCTTAGTAGCTCAATACATTATCTAAACAATCATTTTTCACAACTCTGAACTGAAGTCCAGCAGAAGTGGGAAGTTTCATGGATCCAGTGAGAAAGCCTTTCCTTGTAGGGCCCTAAGAATTATGAGTCTGGATAGGTTTTGTATACAGTCATAAGCACCTCATTTTTTTGTGCTAAACCTTCAAAAGGTAGAAATTAACCCCTCTGCCTTCCACCTTTTAAAATGAGAATCATTACCCTCAGCTCCACAGTAGCTGGAAACTTTAAAGTTACATCTAAAATCTGTATTGTATCTAAAGACGGAATGAAATGGTTTTTGCTTTTTTTTTCTTCCAGTACTGTTAATACTGCTACTGCTGTGTAGATCAATAGTCGCTTTTCCTAGACAATAGCATACTTCATAAATCAGGGGGGTCGTTTTGGGCAATAATAAAAAAGCCATTTTTGTGCTGTGATTAGTTTATTATAAAGTATTCATCAGCACACCTCTTTGGGGAGGAGCAGATTGTGAACAGGGCTAACAAATGGCAGCCTGCCGCTCACAGAGACCACAGACCTCACTGATTTGCCCAAAAAGCAAGTGCCTGAGGTTTCTTATCTCTTCTAAAGTTTCACACTAAACCGAAGACCTCTACAAGAACTTCCTGTCCCCTTGTAAAAGCCCCTCACCTAAAAACTGCTGGAAACTTGTGACCTTCAAAGGTGAGATCTGAATATCAGCTCTCCCCTTGTGCCACTTTGCAATACAAAGGAACCTCTGAGCTTTAATTGTCAGACAAAAGACTCTCTTTTAGCCTACACAGTCCCTTTAATTAGGGTCTGCATGTGTATACATCAGTGACCTTTAATGGCAGGCCATTAGCACCTTTAAACATTACACCCTGATTGGTTTAGAGTCTGTGTGCAGAGAATGTTTTCGGTATTAAAGGTCTCTTTAATCTAAGGGAAAGGATAATAAGATCCATTGCTTGGAAACAAAAGTCTGCGGAATTTTGTACCTGCTTGTTCTACACTGAAGACACCTTGCCACTGACAAACCTTCCCCAGGTGTGGTCTCACTTGGAATTTAAAGCCCCTTAGTGTTGACAAAATGAAACCAGTAAAGAGTGGTAAACAGCAGGAAAGGAGTGTAAAGCGTAGAGGGGTATTACACATCTGGCCACAGAGCTGTTTATGACTCGGTTAACAGAGCTCAGCTGAATCACTGTAACCGGCTCTCCCCTGGGGCTCCATTACAGTCCTTGGGGCTGAATTCTTTCTCCAGCCCTTAGGCCAGTGTTACCACCATCAGCCTTTGTGGTGCTACAGACTGAACTAAGCAAATGAAATAATTTGGGGGGCGGGGGGAAGGGAGGAAAGACAATGAAGCCTGGCCCCCAGCCTAGCCTTCTTCTCAGTTGGACCAAACTAGATTAATTCATTGATCTGCTTCGTGGCAAGACCTCCTCAACCACTGAACCCACAGAAGAAGGAAGAGTGCTTTGTGGTTCAGGGTAAGGAATCACTGCTGCGGGGTAGTGCCACAGTACTGCTGCCAAGCATTTAGCTTTTGTCTTTTATATGTTGTTTTGCAAGGTGAAGTAGTCAAAACATTGAAATTATCAGTTTAGTTATATGGAAAAACTGCAGAACAAAACCCAGTAGAAATCTGGAAGGTTAACCTCAGTTCTCTGGGCAGGTCTCCTGCTAGAGGATTTTCATCACCTGCAGCTTTCCAATAAGAAACCCCTTCCCCTCTAGGAAGCATTATCCTCCATGGTCCTGGTGACCGTGTCTGTTACGGTGATACTTTTTCAGGCCTTCGACTAGGAAATAGTTCATGTTCCTTTTAAAAGAAAATAATCTGAAACAAAAAAAGGTGTGAATTAGTTCTACAAAGCCATAGTAGCAAGCTTACTCCCGCTTGTATCAGGAACAAATGTACCACTTTAAAATATAGTACTTTCCATTATATTGGTCCCCTTCTAATTCACCCAATGATTTTCATGATAACTTCCCCACTCCTTTGCACCCTTTCAGGACAGGCCTATCTGGTCACCTTCTGCTCTCTAACACTCTAACATCCCAGAGACTGCCATTTTCCATTTCATATTCTGGACAGAAGCACATTTTTCACCTCCACAGGCATCCCAGGGATGGGGACTCTGGGATCCCACCTATACCTTTACCTTCCTGATAGCTGTGAATCTCTAATCTATCCCTTCAGAGCACCTATAAAGATTTTCAAACTCTCTGCTTACAAGGAAAGCAAAGGCCTAGTGAGTCGGAGAAACAAGGGCAAGCCTTAAAACGTGGAATTTGCTAAACCTATTGCATTCCAGGTAGATGTCAGAACTTCATGGACAAGGACTTAGAGGAGTTCTGAGGTGGGTAAGAGACACTAATCATTATTTCAGTGCTGAAGGTGCCACCACCACTTTCAAACAGCAAGCTGGTACAGATTGCAAAGGCATAATCTTAAATCATATTTTGCTGCTGATACCTGACCTGGGTAAAACTGGGAAAAACAGTGTGTGGATCCTCAGGAACCAGGACTCAGCCAGCCAGCAGTCAGTTTTGCATCCTGATCCTGCACAACCAGTAGATGCTCCTTCCTGCCAACACACAAACAGCTGGAACCACTTAGATTATTGTTGTCGGATGTGAGAAAATGTTCCTTTACCTTCCTTCAGCTTCTTATTTTCTTTTCTACTGGTCTTCTCACATAGAAGCTGTTGGCCAAATCTGCATACAAAGCTCTCTTCCCTTCTCCCAGACTTGTTATCCGGCTTAGGCAGACACCCAAGCCCCTTCAGACTTCAAAGTTTTCAGCGTGCATGCCAAGAACCAGCCATGTTTCGTTCACTCCTTCTCCTCTCAACCTCCCCCTGACATCTCCAGGCTGTAAAACTCCAAAACAGAGTTTTCAGCTATCCAGAGATCAACTGTTTATCATAGCAATACCCACCAGGGTTCCTGGAGGAGTCACAGCGATGAGACTGAGCATTCCATAAGCACTGGAGAGAGCAGACATAGGCCCTCTCTTTGAGAGAATGCCCATGTGATGCTGACCCTTCCCCTGCCAAAGCCCAAAATAACTTGTTTAGGAGAGTAAAAACACAGTTAGTCATCACTCCCTGCAGATAAGCACTTGTAATCTGACAGTGCTGGGTCATGTTTGCTGGGGAGATAAGTTGGAGGCTGAGGCACAGGAAGTGCTTTGGTCAAACAATGTTTGTGGGGATGCCTGGCCTGTCCCCAGTTCCTGAATTAGCAACATCCTTTTTCAGCTCTGCAAGAGGTCTAGTGGCACCAGTCTAACCAAAGCAGGGAAAATCTTTGTAAAGAGGTTCTTTTGCCACACTGACCTAGAGCATGGCATTTATAAGAGGAATTATCTGTGGTCCTGTGCAACCAATCTCCTGCATGATTCCAGTACAGTCAGCCTGCCTACACCACCTCCATTAAAGATCCGTGACCACTTGGAAACTCTTTCCTCTTTTTCTCTCATGCAAGAGCATCATTCAGAAAGCAGTGTGCATCCCACACTGTGAAATGTCGGGGGCCTCAGGGTGTCTCTCCAGAACACCAGCTGTTACGGCAGAAAAGAACTCCCAGACATCAAGCCTCCAAATAAGAAATATTTGTGAGTATGAAAAAAAGGAAATGGTGGGGAAATCAAGAATCTGACTCACAGGCTACTGAAAGAGAACAGGAAAATATCTGCTTCTTACATTTCCTTCTTACCTTCCAGAGTTGGCAACTCAAATCATGTTGGTGATTACAGCCACTGATCACCTTGCTAACCTGGAGCCAAATACGAACAGTGTCCAGCAAGGGCTTCTAGACTCCCAACATCACAACTTGTATATTCCAGAAAGATCTGATGGGGTTTCACCACAGATAAGGGCAAAGCTTAGAGAGAAACCACAGGTCTTTGGATTTTCATTAGCTGAGTTCATTCAGCAGACATGGTAAAGCACAATCAGGGGGATATAGAAGTCCAAAAGGATGCTCTGCACCCAGTTAAAGGGTAATATTGCAGCTTAAAATAATAATGTATTTTACACTGTGTGGCGAAGAAAGTAGTTCTACCTTCAATAAATAAAATGTACTCTACTTGACGACAACCCCTTGAGATCATTTCAGCCATATACAATGGCGCACTACACCACTGGAGAGACCACAGATTCTCTGTGGCAGGCAGGGACAATAGCAGTCTCCTGCTATCTCATTTCTAACCATGTTCAAAGAAGTGCTCTTTTACCATTCAAGGTGCTTGCAGCAGCTGAAGAGCATTTTCCTCTCCATGCATTCACCACTGGAACATGCCAAGGCCAACTAGCTGGAACTAATGCTAGTCTGCTTTCTGAGCGAAGTTGTACCCACCTCTCTTTGCTCTTGAATGGGCATTTAAATTCTCCTTTCAGTATTTGTACTACAGCTATATTTTAAAGCTCTGCTCAAATATTCATTGTCTGGTTTTGTTCTAGATAAAAGTGCTAAAGGACTTTGTGATTCAGAAGGTTTTTTGCTCATTTCACTCAGTATCTACAGAAATCAACTGATGAAGGGGGTTTCCATGCAGTGGCCTGTTCATCTGTGGCAGACCAACCAAATGTACTTGCAGTGCTGGCAAAAAAAAGGAGTTCACCTACAGCAGCCACAAATTTCACATGGGGAAAGGTCAATAATTAAAAATTAATTGATTAACAACGGAGTTAGAATAGCAAAAGACATCCACAACCATTAACGATGTGTGCCAAGATCTTTATAATTTATTGGCTGTATTTTTGACAGGCAAAACCACTACTTTTTTTATTATGACTTCTCACATTTTGTAATTGAAATTGTGGCTTTCGAAAAGTTTATGCCAACCAGTCTGTGAGGCTTTGGCCTCAACTCCATACATAAAGGAGCTCTTCTTAACCATGATGCCCATCAACAGTGTCAGAGACTGTAAGGAGAATTTCTCTGCTAAATGCAAATGTGACGGTTATCTAGGTTATCCTTAATATCTGGTATCTGGTTAGTGTATCTAGTTTTTATGGAAGCCTGGGGTGAGCAGGATGGGTGCAGATGTCTTCTCTGTGGATAATTAAGTGAGATGACTCTGAATGTGTTCGTTTGCGGTGCAATCTCTTCCAGCAAATCCACCTTTATTTTCTGTGTCCTGAACAGACCAGAGAGAATATCAATGCAAGCCATCTTCATTAGGTGTCTGTTTATGTTCATATCTTTGGGCAGATTGCTATCATCCTTCCAGAAAAGGATGCAAATGGTAAATTGAGTGTTTCAGAAATCTCCAGCTTGGCCCCTTAATCTTGGAGATTTCTGATTAGACATCTTCAAATACCCCATAAACACTTAGGAAAATATCCCATATTGCAGTGAAACAGAAAAAGCATATAATTCATGGGAATTGTTCCTGCAACTAGAACAGATTTTTGTTCACATTCAATGCTTTCAAATGGAAGTGCAACTGGACAGCTTTCCATTTCCATGGCATTTTCTAGTCTGGGACATAACAGAAAAGGATCTTAGATATTTGATTTAGTGGGTAAGTACTGCTTTGACTAATTTGGCTATTTGAACTCAGCAGATGCAAATGTGGACAATTTGGAAAGCACCTGCTGTCTCCAGGGATATTTGTGAAAATGAGGTGCTGTCTCCCTTGAGGCTTATCTTGGCAAACAAAACGCAGTAAAACTAAGCCCAATATTTCAAAACATCTCTTACTATTTTACATGTCTACTTTTTTGGTGGTGGTGGTTGGTTCAGGGTTTTTTTAATCTATGAGAGCAAATAGATCCTAATTAAGTTAAATCAATTGAAGGGGACAGAGAGAGAAAAGGAGAGAAGAATATTTCAAACAAGCTATTTTTGGTTTTGCTTTTACAAAACTCTTTTTCTTTCTTTGTTTATATGGCTGGGCTCAGATTCAGCTAAAACAGCTGATTCCAATAAAGAAGTACTGGCAGCTTTCAGACCTGCTTTCCCCCTTGAATCTAAGAGAAAAACAGAAGAGAGTTTGCAAACTTTTCCAAGTGGACCTGGAGGGGCTCACCTTCTAGAATTTGAATGTCTGGCAAAAGAACTCATGCTAATTATAACATCTTAATGCTCTCAGCTTCCCAAACCCTTTCGCAGTCTTTTCCCAGAGCAGGAAAAAGGAATGTGCAAGACTTCTATTGCCAGAGAATGGTAAAATCAGGAGCCCCCATTTCTTCCCTTTCTCCAGCTGAACCCACACCTGCCTTGGACAGGTCCATCCATAACAGATGTAAGTTGCATGTGTCATCCTTGTAGCTTGGAATTGCTATGATGTGAGACCACGGCAAATTGAAAGCCTGTATCCTGCTAAGACAATTTGTCAGTCTTCATTTGTAGCAAGCCGTGTGGCGATGCCACTGCTAGTTAAAGGGTCAGTATGACTTTTATTTCAGATTACCTGTTCTTTTTGAGGGCCTCTATGCCTTCTCTCTTGTGGGCTATAGAATTCCTTTTGCAACAAGCCACAGATCTGCCTTGGAAAGCTAGGCCCATAACAGAGTGCCTGAGAATGCATGCAAGGATGACTCAATTACCTGCTCCTCATTAGGGACTCTGTCTTCCCAATGGCTGCATCACTGCAGTGAAGAGCAGCTGGAAACCCACTGTACATTTTCAGACTAAACCCTTCCTTTGCATAGGCATAGATTATGAGCAAATAGCTAAACGTTTTTGGCTCCTTAAATATTCTCCATTACAATGCGTTAAAAAGGACATGATTTTTCAATCTGGCCAAACAGCACATGGGTTCATTGTGAGAGGAGCATGAGGAGTCCTGCTATATATGTGTTTCAGGAAAGCTGGGTACAACAGTGATACAATATGATTCTGGGAATGGATCAACATCCCCCCAGAGATTCTGGTTTGGCCTGGGACTGAGATGTCCTGAGGAAGAATTTCACAGCTGGCCCTGCTTCCTTTTCCAAATGTATCTGTAGCACATCCTCCAGTGCAATTCTTTGGATGTCACAATGCCCCTGTATGCCAAGAGAATCTCCAACTGCCCAACCAGGGATGCTTTTTACAGCCCTTTCTGTACAGCTGAATAGTGGATGCCATAGCTTGACCCAGAATGCTTATCTTGTAAAAGAGTCTATTATTCAAGCAGGAATTGTAAAGTGTTTTAAATATTTTTTTAACAATTATTTTAATATAAATATCATGCCTTCTATCAAGAACTAGTAGTTTATTTTCCAAGTTATATTTCACCTCTGAACACTATTTTCTGTCCATTTATTTCTCAAGCTTCCCTTTTTTTCATGTTTTTTTGTGTGTAATGACTTACTTATACATTTAATGAAAATGGGAAAAAGCATGGAAAATTAATATAGAGCAAATAATGTTTCACCTGCCATCACAGAGGGGAAACAGAGAAATCAAATAAAATGGTATTATCTTCTGAGCCCTATAATGTCCATATGTATTTGTATGCATTCTTCACCTTTATCGTTGTTCCTACCTTCTGATATTTGTTTGTAATTTTTGTCCTGGACTTCTAATACCTTATTCAAACAATGAATATCTCCTAATTTCCACTATCTTCTCTGATAACCTTGAGCCTCTTTTTATCTCAAAAACTAAGCAAATGAGCCTGTTTTATTTTTATATGCTGTTTGCTGAGCCTCAGCTAAGCTTTGGATTTGAAATACTCAGACTTAGTGGAACCATAGGTTTGAATACAAGCAATTTAAACTTTCCAACACACAAACCTGAAGTGGAACACCATTCCTCAATGAATAAATTCTTTCTCAAAATCACACCCAAAATGACAGGCTTGAATGGACACCTTAAAACCAGGCTTTCTTAGAGGTTGCCTTATAGAAGATGAGTAAGTTCTGAAGACAGAGCCCCTCATGGGCCATAAACTTCTACTTGCCAGCTCCTGTTTTATGGAGCTCAGAAAATAAAATGTGCATCTGCACAGATTTCTGCTGCAGCAGTACAGCACACAGGGAGAATGTAGTTTCAAGGGACAAATGAAGCTAGTTAGTATATTGTAAATCCAAATCAACACACTAAACTCCACCCAAAAATCAATAAGCAATCAACATAAATCACAGGGCACCCAAAGTACAATAATCTCAGCACTTCTCCAGTGAATAGCTGGAATCCTTTTCTCTGTGCTAGCAAAATTATTCCAACAGATTCAAGAAGCAGAGTTTACATAGATCATTTTAGTGTGGGTTTGCACCTATGCATGAAGATTGTACTTGTCCACATACAAAGGCAAAAACAGCTTTTCCAGCTGCTATTATGATAATAGTGGAATAATTGAGAATCAAATCAGACAGTTCACTGGTAAACAAAAAAACTCCAAATGGCTGACAAGCACCTGCAATCCAACAGAAAGACATATTCCTCCTAATAATCCCATTTTTTTATCTGGTTTGGGCATAGTGACAGGATGCCAAACTGGCTACCATAGGACTGGGTCTAGACCATTGCTCCACTAAGAAATCTTCATGGAAGACCAAAGACAAAACAAACAAATTTTATTGGGAAAAAAAATGGGAATGCAACTTTTCAAATAAGGAAAATGAAGTAACCAAGGACAAATGAATAGGATTGTTGTTTGTACATAATCTTTTTCCTCGTCCACTACATCCTTACTTCCAGGCAACTTCTTTACTGTGGAGTAGAAAAAAACTCTTCCCTGTACATTTTGAGTCCTAGACAAGTTATTTTCGTCACCTCTGAGGCCTGACTGGCTTCTCCCCAGCACCATGCTTCCATCTCCCTGTTCCTTTGCCAGGTTCATCCTGCACTCTCTTCATCCCTTTGTGTCCAAACATGCTCATAGGCCTGATGAGGAGGAACCACCTCCCCTTCCCCCAAGCCCCTCATCTCCCAAGAACCAGTAGAGCAAATGTCATCCAACACAAAGCTCAATTAAGTTTCCTATAACCATGTGGCAATACCAGTCAGACCCAGGAACTAGGATTTAACAGTGCCATCTGGAGCAGAGGAGAGAAAAGATAAAAGCTGATGTGTGTCTGTTCAGTGAAGGCAGCCTAACCAGGACTTCACACCAGCACTTTCAAAAGCTTGTTTTCAAGCTGAGCAAGGGAAACAGAGCAGGATAAACTCTTGCAAAATAGTAGTTCTCAGAGGAGATAAACTAGTTGTCTGAGGTTACTCATAGGGATTTTCTCTGGGTAAAGTGTAAGAGCAGAGCAGTGCACACTACTCAGGCTTATAGACATTTTAACAGTATCCCGTGAATAGCCAAGGGGATATGCATAACGGCTCTGACTTCATCCAACAGTAGAGAGAAAGTCATTTGCCAGCCCAACAAAGTCAGTCTTTGCATTATGCCCTGACAAGCTTTGATTACATATATATGTGTATATTGCGTTTATATGTGTGAGAGTATACAGAGAGAAAACCTGTAATTTTTGTCTCACTGTGACCTTGCCCATAAGCTTTATATCCACACAAGCTTCACCAGCCATATCACTGCTGTTTTAATTAAAGTTACTGACCTGGGCTCTTGAAGTAACTACTTCATTTACACAGGACCTAGTGCCTCCTGCTAGAATTTAATAGCTGTGAAACGCATGGTTTCAGCCTCCAAGTTGTGACCCAAATGTCACCAATCTCTTCCCTACTACACAGAGCATGACAAGAACAAAAATTAAGCAGAAATATTGTAGCATTTCTGCTGGGGAAATACTGCACTAAACCCACAGTGGCAAAGTCCATCTGAAAGCAGTCTGATTTTTCTCTCAAGTATCTCATGTCAGTCATGGAGTAGAGCCAGGTAGGATTTTTCTCCTAGATATCTGCAACCTAAAGCAACTGGGGGATTTGGTAAATCCTTTGGGAAATAAATTTCTTCTTTGCTTCCTATGTTGTGAAGGGTATTAGAACTTTTGCCATAGTTTTGCTGCAGTCAGGTGACTTTTGATTGACAATACTCCAGTGAGGTTACCTCCTGCTTTCTGGGCCTCTGGAACTGCTCTGGATGGTCACAATCAGTGTGATCTCCAAGGGAAATGTCACAGAGGGGGTTACCTTGGGGCCAGCTCTGGGTCAAAATCCATCAGTACAGTGCCAATAGAAGAAGAAATTATCTTCCTCAGGGTCCAAACAAGACTTTCATCTGTTTTTTCAGGAGAAGCCATCAAAACAGGAGTCCAATGCTAACAACAGAGCCATGACCAAATTTATGATTACCAGCCCTGTGTCCAAACCTGGTCTCAGGTCAAACAGCTCAAAGATTCTTGAGGCTCCAAACAGCCGCTAACTCACACCACGGACTGCCAGAAAGACCTGCACCGTGCAATGAAACAGAAAGCTCCCCAACTCATACCCCCTTTTTCCTGTGGCTCCCCCTTTGCAGAGGCTGAATGAATCCCCAGCCACCTGTCAAGCTGTGCCTTTCCTCCTGCTCTCTTGGCATCTTGCTTTTTATTGCCTACCTGTCACACGCAGGCAGCAGAGCTGGCCACCCAACACCTTCTGCTATGAGTCATCCCTCTGAAAAATACCGCAGAAAATCCTCAATCCTGCCAATCATTTTAAAGAGCCCTTCAGTAGTTTTCACAGTGGGTGGTATTTTTTTTAAGAGCCATGATTTTTTTTGTCAGTTGCTAATCTGGAAAGAAGGTCAAAACCTCTGTGAATATATACACTGTTGAAAGCTCTATTGCTGGTGTATGTTTAAGTTATCATAAAGACCTGTGAGAGAGGAAAGTGTCTCAATTTCTAATTGCAAAAGCAAAATTCTTCAGAAGGGGAGCAGGACAGAAGATCAAGGAATTTGGCAGTGTATATATTCTGGAAACAAATTATTTTCATTTCTTTCAAGGGTGAATAAAAATGAAATATTAGAGGATAGAAAAAAACCTTTTACAATAACTTTTGAGGCTATACGTCATCTTATTGTTTCAGTAATCAAATATTTTATCAAGCAAAAGGAGATTTTAATTTGCTATTTTAAAAATTCCCCAGCTGGAAATAGTCTAATCTCTA
>NW_008239547.1:5733529-5734644 GCF_000691975.1 Corvus brachyrhynchos | reverse complement strand
GAAAGAGTGCCAGATGCATAGGACAAGAACAGTAAAAGCTCTAACCCAGCAGTCTTCCTCTTATCTCCACTGATAAGAGGAAATGAATGAGTCAGCAGATCAGAGAGGAAGAAATGGAGTGTGTCGCTCCAGCAGTTCTGAAACATGTGAACCCAAGAAAATGGCTGAGTTATCAAGCAAACTTTTAATGTTAATAAAGAATTTCATTGGAAGTCAATGGAAAGATTTCAAGTTTGACAGCATAATAAGCCGGAGTTTCTTTGTACCCATCATTATTTTGGACCTTGGTTCAGTAATAATACCTAATTCTCACAAAGTATTTTTCATCATTTAATCAGAGACTGCTTTACTGAGGAGTTCAGTATTCTTCTGTTGTTAAATCGAAGCGAAAAATAATCTAAAAAAGAAGTGAATCTTTATTGATAAGACATTACGAGAGCTACAGGGCAGTCAGTGTCATGTGATCTAGACTGAAAGAAAACACACAAATGAGTTTCCATATTTGCTTTTGATTGATTAGATTGTGCTGCTCTTGCAATAATGATAAGCATGTTAACTAAGATTGTAACATATCTTAAATGGCAGGAAACTGTCAAAGACTGTAAGAAGTCTTTGACTAAATTAATTTAGTACTGAAAAAATGTTTAAAAAGAAAAACTTTGGGGGAGAGAAATAACCAACCCCAGTTTAAAGTAAAATTCCAAATGTTTCAGAAATTTTTCGATAAATATTCCATATGTTAAAGGTCAATCCACTTCTTTTAACCCTCAGTCTGATTGAAAAGCTGTAAATCACACAAATTCTAAGAAGATTTCAAATACTAGTTGCTTTCACACAATCTGGAATGTTCTCAAAATACAAGTCTCTTTCAAAGTACTTGGTATTTTCACTTGTGGTCATAGATGTATGTGTTAATTTTAAAAAAATTCTTCCACTTTGGATTAAAGATATTGACTAAACCACTTCAAACCTGCTAGGAGAGTTGAATTTTCAACCTCCCTTCTATTTACTTAACTTTGCGTGGCTAGAAGCTACTTAACATATTTCTGATGAACTGTATATCGTAGGTACCTAGAACAAACTCAAATAAGGGGTTTTACCATTTTCCCATTTTC
>NW_008239547.1:5700402-5733489 GCF_000691975.1 Corvus brachyrhynchos | reverse complement strand
TACAGTAAATAACTTCAGAGGTTTTTACTAGTTGACCAACTGCAACAATCTAAAGATCTTGTAATTTTTTAATTCCATAGTTTAAATGGAAAGAAAAAAAATACAGAAAATAAAAAATAATGATCCAAATCAAAAGGTGAGTTCATGAAGCATACAGAATTTTTAGCTATTGATAGCCTGTGAGAAGGTGAAATTAGACCCCAGTGGTTTTCATTTTGCTCTGAGCTGGTTAGAGAAGCGTGCCACTCATGATTAGTGCATGTGGACTGCTGTTTTTGAGGAGCTCTGGCATTCTGTGCACATGAGAGGAGACATCCCAGCCCCTCTTGTTATACAACCAAGCCTCAGAGATGAAGGGCGAAACTCTCCTGCCCTGCAAAGGTCTACCAGGCAAAAGCCACCAGCTTTTCCAGGCCAGTTTTTTTCAAATGCTTGTAGGGGAATGTCTTACCTACAAAAATAACAGCATTTATATCTCAGCTTGTTCCAACCTTTTGCCTGAGATCCGGTAGTGATCATGGTATTATGTATGGTGATGGCATTGACACTGTGCTCTCTGAGCATGGGCTCCTGTCTAGTTTCACTGGAATCATACTGAGAAGATACATTTCCTTTACTTAATGAAAATATATAGGCCCCCCCACCCCCATGATGCCCACCAGGAAGCAAGGGTGGCTGTCACTGGGAGAGGACACTGTCCCCACTGTCCCTGCTCCTTCCTGAGCTGCATTTGCTTGACTTTCATGGGCAAAGTCAAATGTGGAAAGTGTGGACTCATTAACAGATTACTCTCAAATTCTTAGACTGAAAGTCTAATAAACATGCCTGGAGAACCATTTTTAAATAGCAGCTCCTGGACATGCCATCACCAGCAGCTAATTCTCATTCAAATGAAACAACGTGAATGAGACTCTGGGCTGCTTTATTAGGAGTAGAATCACTCAGGCGTGGCACTCAGCTTTGGTCCAAAATGAGCTTTCTCTCACCAAATGGCTTCCTTTAGCAGGGTAAACAGCGACCACCTGCTATTCTCTGAGCTGCAACCAAAGCACAAGGAGCACTTTTTTACTTTAACTAGCTTGCAGCCTGAGTTGCATATCCCCATGGATATTAATCAGCAAATTTAGAGCTGTAGTGCTATCAAAAAATGTAACACTTTAAATTTATTTTCGTAAAGTACAGGGTCAAAGTGAATGTTAATCTTTAATGGGATGAAAATATGTCATTTCCTTGTGGGAATTAAAAAGTAGACATAATCTATAACTGACTTATAAAGTAGACAATAAGGCAGTCAGCTTTATCCAGGAATAAAATATTTGGCATTTTAGAGGAGTTTTTTTCTATGAATTATTCAAAACAGAGATAGAACTATGCCTCGGCTGTGAAATTATTTCCTGGCATTCGTCAAAGCTCTTTTCCACTAATTAACTAAATATCTTCAATCAGTGAATTCTGTGTTTATTTATTAAATAGGCCACAATACATTGCAAACCATGTTGCCAAGTTGTCTTTTATTTTAAAGAAATAATATTTAGAACCAAATCGCCAATTAGAATGTATGCCTCTGAATTTCAGGGTGCCATTCAGGTATTAGTAGAAATTACTTATCTCAATGTTTGTATCTTAGTCTCCTGCTACCTGTGGTGAGGTTCTCACTTTGGAATTCAGTATATTGTCTCTTAAATGATTTCTCTATTTAAAAAAAAAATAAAAATTATTTACAAAACATGATACATAAATACCTTAAACAACTGTTTGATTGGTCAGTGCTTTTCCACAGTTTGGTCTGCTTAAAGTGAAATAGAAAGGGGAGTTTAAGAGTATCTGTATTTCCTATAAAGAAAGAGAACATCAGTCCTGACATGTACTGGGGAAAGTCTTTTTAACTTTTATTGTGTTATGCAAATATAAAACTGGAGTGGTAACACCAGTTACTTTTCCTCTTTTTAGTTATGGTTTCGGTGGAATGATTGTTTCAGGATTTGCTAGTGAGATGAAATGTTTATGAATTGTTACTTATTAAAATAATAATTCAAAAGTTAAAAATGCTGCACAAAAATACAAACTTCTGCACAGAAATCACTATGTCCCTTTTGACAAATAATAGTCACTTTCTGTGTAAAGACAAAGCTACTGTTCAACAAGGCACAATGACATTACACAGCAAAGAAGATTGAGGACCAACTCTCCCTCTTACAACAAAAACCTGGTTTCACGACCTTTTTGTTCTGCCTGGTTGCTGTCATCTAAATGAGGTTCAGGTTCAGATGCTCACAGGCCACCACTGCTTGGGACTTCTGATTGGACTTAGCCTTGAGAACGTGATTTTTTTCTCAGAGTAGTAACATTAACCACATTTTCCAGACTCACTTTGTTTTGTATACATGGTTGAGAAAGTAAATGTAGGTGTTGGGGAGCTGTGGCCTGCCTGGAGAGGGGCTGGGGCTGCAGGGCTCCCCAGGGGTAGGCAGGGAGAACCAGCCCAGTCAGCCAGCGGACAGGACAGGCTCCGTGGGGATGGGGATGGCCAGGGCTGGGAGGGAGGGACATCAGCCCTGGGGGCTCCCTGGGGCAGGAAGCTGGGCAGGGCACAGCTGTGGCAGGGCTGGAGACAGCATCCCATGGATGGGGCAGGACAGGCTAAGGTAGGGCCAGGGGAGATGTGAAGACCTGTGGGTGCCCTCAGGGCCCTGATAGTACGAAAGTTTGCTTGTTACAGGAAAAAAAAAGGATTTAAAATTATTATTCTGTTAGTTGTCATTAGAACAAAAATTTCTAAGTGGAACACCAGCAGAAAGAAGACATGGAGGTGAAGGTCCTAACTAACCAAGGGCCAATGCTCAGCCTTGTGTCAGCTTCGAGACAGCGAGGAGCATTTACAGACATCCCATTTCAGAGCTGGGAGTCCCAGGCTGGAGGCGCTCTCAAGTGCTGAGTAGCTTCAATTAGAAACATTAGAAAGCATGCATCTCCAAGCCAAGGAATGATTGGGCCAGCAGAAATATTTTGAAACCAAACCCATCTCAGTTCACTGAATACATTTCCATCATTTTGTGGTATTATTAACTAATGATTGACATATTTTCTGCTACACCTTTTTTCTTTAAATAAGCAGCTTTGAGCTTTGTGACCTGAAGTGTTCCTGATAGTTTTAATCCCTTTTTAAAAAAATATGTAAACTGGCCAACTTAAAGAGAAGGACTTTTGTCCACAAATTTTTTATGCTCAATCTTCTTTTTACCTTTTTCACTGTCATTTAATATTGCATTGATGCATTCAGAGAAGTCCCCAAAATTATTTTATCTCATAAAAATATGTTTATAACCCCTGACAATGTACCTGAAGCAAAACTTACTTTTTTGTGCACATTTCCCTGCTTTCACTGACATTGAACTTGATCTTGATATGATAAGTTATTCTCTAGTTTTCCATGGCTGTGAGATTCTTTTGTAACTCTTCAGAGTCAGCTTCAAGACAGACTATGCCAAAAATGTCTATGTGATGTAGAGACTTAACAGTGACTGACAAGACTGATTCAGCCTCATTTTCAGTTCCAGACTACGTTGAACTTACACGTCCCAGTACTGATCTTAAGAAGATTTTGCAAAATTTTGGGTATATAACCCTTCTCCATTTCTCCATTGTATAAATATGTCATTTGTTTCTAACCTTCTTTGATCACCCATTAATCCATAAGAAGAATTCCTCTGTTATCCCAGGGGTGATTAGTTTCTTTAAGAGATAATGTCAAATGCCTTTTGAAAATCCACACACATTGTATCCTTTGGATCAGCCATATGCACATGTTCATTTATTCTTTTCTCAACTGTAATAAAACTATGACTTTCACCAAAAGCCTATTCCCAAGTATGTCATATTCCTCACTGCATTACTAAATTTATTCATTATCAGGTCATTTAATTTCAATGGTTTTGTGGAAATCAGATTTACTGATTCATATTTCCCAGATTCATGAGTGGAGCTTTACTTCAAAGCTTGATGACGTTTCCCATGTTCTTTTCTTTGACAATAAGACAGATATAAACAATAATCTCAAGTGTTAGTTAGAAGCTCAACAATTTTATATTTACCTTTTTTTTAGAAGTCTACAGACAGTGCTACTAAGTTTTAGTGATTTGTTACTCTTAAGTGTGTTGACTTATTTTAAAACTCTGTCATTGACAGATCAGTCTGAAACATTTCCTCGGGCTCATTCCCTTTACAGAATGATTGTGATATAGGAGTGATCCAGTCAGCCTGTCTGCAATCACTACATGTTAGAAAAATATTCTTTCTTAACAATATCTTGGAACTAGGCTAGCTTTCTTTTTCTGATAGGTTTGAGTAAGAAGCAGATTCTCTATCACTAAAGATTAGTTCCTCCAAATTTTTGGCATGTTTTTTGTGATTTTGGTTTTAACTTGTCAAGGATTATGGTCCTTTTTAGCCTTCTTTCCTGGATATCTTTTTCACATTTTGGTTTTTAAGACCTAGTCCAGAACTTGCTCATATACGTGCACTTTCTTGTTTTTCCTTCACTCTAGTTTTCCCCTTTATTTTTTAATTAATTAATTTTTAAAACATTTCCTTTGGTTGCCTTTTTTTAAAGCTTCCACTTTACTTAAAATTTAAGAGGTGGGGGAGAACTCTTTCTGTTTCACATATGAAATATGAATACACAAAATTTCTCCAAGACAAAGGAGATCCTTTTACCTGAGCAGAGATCACACCATCAACTGGTTTATTCTGTATGTCTTCAGGTATGAAAGGAGGACCTTTAAACGATGTCTTAATACACTTATGAAAATGAATTAATGGTAGATGGCCTTAAAATCTCACTTACAAAACTCAAATCTCTGAGATGAAATTTAAGAGCCAAGCCACTTCTAATGTCACCTGATTGCTAGCTTTAAGGGGGTGGGACCTTACTTATTCCTAGTTTTCCCATTTACCCAAGACTACTAAAATAATCAGGTTTTTATAGCTTTCTGTATAATTTACAGTCTGCTCATGTGTGATAAAACTGTAGAATTAATATAACTAACAGATAAAATGGATTCTTTGATTAATAGATTCCCTATATCTCTGACAATATTTAGCAGCCAGCAAATAATGTACTGCTTTTTAATTACCACCTAGAAAGGAGAATTTTTTCAATTTCATATTATCATGGTTAATATTCATATAATTTTTAGGGATGAAAACTTAAAAATGTTGAGCAATCATGTTTTTCAGGAACCATAAGATTACCTGAGAGTGTCCCAGTATTTTTCTGGTTCTTCTACTAACTATTCTCTTCTGTCACACATATCTCTTAAGGAAGATTGTCTTTGAGCACTAGTCTCTGTCTTTTTTGCTATGTATTTTTGACTTTGTCATTGACCTTGCAACCAGCTGTGTCTATTGGTGGAATTGTAAATTCAATAAACCTTTTGGCTGACTCATGTAGAGGTCTCTCAGACCTTTCCTACCCTCTTTCAAGGCTTCTCTTTTATACTTAGCCCCCTATGTCTTCAGACAAACCCCACAGAACTTCTCATTTTTGTCCCGCCATACTGTTCGTGTGACAGTAAGAGATGCTGCAAAGTCTGAATAACAATATTGAACCTGTATATTTTTTTTTCCCTAGATCACACTGCATATGACATTGGACATCAGCAGACAGCCAAGAGCTGATTTCCTTTATGGCTAAGGCTCTTCAACAGAAGGGTCAAATGTCAAGGGAAAAGTCTGTGTCAGGGGGCAAGTCAGTTGTGGGAGGTGGAGTCAGAAAATTACTCTTACCAGGGCAGTTATAAGAGCACAAGGTTAATATTTCTACTTCAACTTACACTTGTGATTTTTCCAAATTAATCTGTCACTCCCTAATTAATGCTAAGAAATAGTCATGAGCAACATTGCAGAGTGCCACCACTTAGGATAATGCTAGTATTCTGTACTACACATCTATAAAAATTCCCTCTGAGCCAGAGATCCTTAGCCTTTTGTGCAGCAAAATACAACATTTACCACTCTGACAGCCTAAGGGTTGTGTTTAATTTGCACGTACATCTAAATATATTTACATACATAAGTTGTCTTAAAAATACACTGTAAAACCCAATACTTGTTATTAAGACTTAACTGAAAATAGCAGGTAAAGTCTGTATTTAATGCAAAAGAAAAAAAGAAAAGACAAAGTTATGTGCTATAAAACTTGTGCAATGTTCTTTCACGGATTATTTTGTTTACAAATGAATTCTGTCTATTCTGAGGATGACTTCATAAGGAACATTCATAAATCCATTCCAGACCACATAATTTATGGCTTAAAATTGACTAAAATATAGCTCGCATGTTACTAGAAGTTGATCGATTTTCAACACTATTCACCAACTCTAAACAAAGTTCTTCTTTAGGTGAACATTCTTTCCAGGAAAATATAACAACCAAATAAACAAACCAAACCAAACAAAGACATGAAAATAGATACAACTTGTCTTTTTAATTTTATTTTTTTCTCTTTCCTTTTTTCTTCTCTCTTATCTTCCTTCTGTTTCATTCTCACTCCTTTATTTGAAAGAGCTTTTATACTGTTGTTGCAATTTCAGCATGAGAACATGTTGACATTCCTGGGTAACCACAAGAATGGTGAGAAAAGAGCATCTCAGAAAAGCAAAGCTCATTACAACAGCCTGTAGTGAGAGCTGGCAGGAACATGCCCTGAGAGCTGCGTGTGAATGGCTCTTCTGATCACAGCTTTTTTCCTCCTGCAGGGAAAGGCCACTTTCCAGAAAGATGCCCACAAACCAGATTTGAACGAGAGCATAAGCTACAAACAACAGGTCCAAAGGCATGTGCACTGATGGCTTATGAGCTTTGTGACAGAAATGTAATACAGATGGATAATGCAATACAGTGCCCCCATAACTCACCACTTTATACATTTGGTAATCCCTTAAGAAAGGTGGACATATTGACCTCCTAAGGGAATCATAGAATTGCTTTGAAGAAGGGTGATTGTGCTTGATGGTCAGTGACTGGTGCTTGCTACAGAATAGATTTTCCTGTCAGATAAGCTTCTTTCCAAAAGATTTCAGGTGGATCACTGAGACTGTTCCCAAAAAATAGGGGTGTGACCTGCTTTTCCAGTGGACCAGTTTTTCTTAGCCCTTTCCCCAGATTTCCTCCCGGGAAAAGACAGTCAAAAAATGCACCGTGTCTTCAAGTTTCATGTTCTTAATACCCCTTTGCTTTGCTTTACATCCAGTTTTAAGATTTAGATGTATGTTTACTTTCATGTAGGTAAATATATCCATAGAGTGTCAGCACAATATATCTGTACAGTCCTGCAAAGATGCTCATAAAAACAGTATTGTTTTCTCTGTCTCAGCCTATGAGTTTAGTCATGGTCTTTATTGTCTTTAGCTGATAAATGGCCTCTTCCTTAAAAATAGCTTTCATATACTACAAGAATCCAATTCTTACCCATAACATTGACATTGTCATAGAGAGGAGAGATATTTCACTTTTAGCAAGCAACAAAGTTAGTGATTTTGTTGCTGTGACTAATTAAATTTTTGCTACATTTATGCTGCAACTGAGGTATCATGATTTGGAGATAATTGCTGGAGCCAGTCAGTTTCATTTGATATTCTTCAAACCCAGTCAAGGGCATCCAGAGTTTGAGACTGGCATTTATTTTGTTTTGTGTAGGTAGAAATCTAGGCAAGATTTACATATCAGTGTAAATCTGGAATAATTCCACTAAAAGCAAGTGAGTCAGATTTGTGCAAGCACAGTAAAGATAAATTCAGACCTCATAATTTCTTCACTGCTATACCCAATGCTATGCTATGAACTTGGAAAACATAGGTCTCTGTTTTTCTTCGTGGTAACTGACAACACCTTCAGCAAACATGCACCTCCATAAACATTTTCATACTTCAGGTAAGAAGATGTCCATATTAGTACTGGAACCTGAAACTGCCAAAGTATGCTGGGTTTTTGTTGTAAAATATTTCACCATTGTAATAGTCACAAAGGGTTAGCTTTTTTTCTTTTTTTTACAATTCCTCAAAAATTTTGCTAGTGTTTTTAAGCTTTTTTAATCTACATTTTGGCAGATACAGGAACTGTTCAAACCTACATATATACTTTTTTTCCAGCTAGAAACTTTCTCAAGTGGAATTTGAGGACTGTGCACATGATCATATAAGGAACAAGATTTGCCCAACAATCAAATCAGAGCAGCAACAGAGCAGTACAGGAATCCTGGCTATGTCCACAGCATCTATGGGGATCAAGAGGACAACAAATGCATAGAAAGAATCCAGACAGCACTGCACCTCTCACAAACATACTGTATGGTTGTGGGAGCACATGAGTGTAAACCACATAAATCAGATGCTGCCAGGACCTGCTGGGCTTGTGAACTTCATCCTGTCTGAGAAAACATAGAAAAGAATATGCCAGTGGGTCCTTACCTGCATTCCCCTCATTAATGAAGCAAAGCAATGGCCTTTCATTGGGAGCTGATCCTGTTCTCCTCTCTAACACAAAGCACAGGCTGTTCCCACTAGAATCTTTTGCATCAAAATTGTCTGAGACTGGAGCATGTGATGTAGGAGACTTTGTTCAGTGTCTTTCTCAGATGAAGATTATCCAGACTCCTATTTTGCACCCCCCAGACGGGTGTCCTAACCATGGAAATATAAATGAGGAACCTCTGAGCTCCTTAATGCATCTCCCACCCATGCTGGGCTGCATTAAAGCAGGCCCACATCTGTCTCCATGAACAGCAACCACTGCCATGAGACTATGCAGCACAGTTTGACAAGATGCCCAGATTTTAAGATTTAGATTTACAAATGCCTTCTCAGGTTTTCTGTGCTTCCAAGGGACCTAGGGGACTGATTCCCACAGGTCATGGATATCACTAAGCATCCAGTTCCCTGCTCCAGCTGATGTGGCTGCTCATGTGCATGTGTCAGTCTTGTATGTCTGCACAACTTACCGTGTTCTGGAGAGTGAGATGGGGTCTGGTATTGAATATGCCAGGGACACATGGATCTGAGCCCATGGCAACCTTCACAGGAGTCCTGTGGAGCAGACAGAGAGGCTGTCAGGCTGACACAGCCGAGTGCCTTGCATATTATTATCTGTTTATTCTAGTCTCCAGCTGACTCTTACTGACTTTGCCACTGGGGTTTAGATTTGTGACCAAGTGCTCCCACCCCACCTTAGACTTCAAATCTTATTTATGCAGTCAGTTTAGTAAAATGGTATTAAAATAGCACCATTGCACCTCACATTTTCACCATTCCTTCATGTCTGTTGCAGTTTACCAGGGTCAATAGTATTTTTAAATGACTTGCAACAAATGTGGTAAGTACTCAAACAATAGGCTCCATCAGTTACAGAGAAGCTGTTTTATTCTACTAAGTCAATTATCAGTAGTTTCAAAAGTCCCTAAATAAGTAGTTGTCTGACAGATCATAATAGCTCCTTCTGTTACTCTATGCCAACTCATATGCTGCTGCAGAATAATTTGCCTTACTCTTTTGTTTAGGATTTGAAAAACAATCATGTTGAAAGGAAGCAGAATATTATAATAATGGAATAAGAAAACAAAAGCAATTTGGGGAAAAAATAAACTTCCTGCTCTAAATATTGCTGGGCTCTTTTAGCAATGCATTTTGCCGTATAAGCAGTGGATTTACCAGAAGTCCCAGTTCTCTGGCAATAACATGCCACAGTTGCATTGGCTGAAATCATCTGCCCCTTATCCCCATCAGATTGGTATTCATTGCCAGCCCCTTTCACAGCTGATGCTGAGCCTTGGGGAAACCACCTGGTTGCCTGTGCTGTAAGGGAAAAAACCTCACTTCTTGCATATCTTTTATGCCATAAACATCGAGACTGGAGGTAACACTGCCAAAAAAAAACAGAAAAAAAAAAAGGTTGCAGTTTTATTAATGGGCTCCCTTCAGGTGTGCTGTATCCTTTCACTTTCTATAATTGCTTTGGAGACTGAGCTTTGCTGAGTGTTCACAAAGGCCAGTCTTCAGCTCCAGTGTGCAAATGGCTGCAGTGCTTGGTTGCCCAGGGTTAGCTTGTATGCTCTCCACTCAAGGGGAGAAAGCAATACTACAAGACCACTTGTGATCTGCTGTGACTCTCCAAACCAGTCAGCACACACATTAAGAAAACCCTTTGTGATCACTTGCCAGACACACCTTGGATGATGTCTGCAAAGCTACAGGATCCCCACGGATACCATGGGCTGTGGACAGGCAGATAGTCTCTGAGACAGCAACAACTGGAGTTGGCAGCAGCTTCAGGATCAGGGCCAAGGGAGGGTAACGCTGAGCAGCGCTGAGGCTGCCGCGAGGTGCTCTTTGTAGCCTATAGCAGCAATAACCTGAATATAGCCTCTGAAGCATTTTCAAGCAGTGTCTCAGATAAAGGAAATTTCACCAATAATGAATGGAGGTGCTTATTACATGCTTAGCCAAGGCCAAATTTCAGGTTGGGAAGAAGCCACTGATTCCTACCTATAGCAAGAAGACAGAGAAGAGTGGGGTGTTTTGCCTTCCATTGACCACACAGAGCACATGGGACAAATGTGTAAGAGGAATTCAGTCATTTAATGAGCAGAGGCACATATTCTGGTTTGGCTCCTTATCCAAATCATCCATCCCTTTCAGCCAGCATTATTCCACTCCTGCATGTCTGCTGTTGGAGCCACTGCATCTACAGTCAGTATTGTGTGGAGAATTACACTATGAAAAGCCAGTGTCCATAAAGGAGACAGAGGAGTCCTGCAACTTTATTCGAATAACGGGAAGAGTCCACTGGGCCATACCCCCGTGGGGTTTCTCTCGAGGTTTCAGAGGACACAGCCTCCTTTTACCCTAAACTCCCGGCCACATGTTGCCCTCTTCCTTTCCCCACTGGCTGAGGTGCTAGGAAGGTACAGTCTTCCTGAGCTGCCTTGAACATATCATTTCCCCCCAAAGGTTAGAAGTTCCGGCTGTCTGGGTTCTGCAAAAGACTTTGCATGGACAATTTGTCTATTACCTTAAAGCTCAGGAGTTCAAACTGTAGTCAAACTGTTTTGAGTTCTGTAACAAACTTGTGCGGATTGAGGTTGGCAGAGACATTAACACCCATTTATCCTAAAGACCCTCACCCACCGAGTTGTTTGTAAAGACATTAGCACTCACCTTTCCTATCAGTATCTGCAGGCAGTGTGAAAATGTTGAGTTAGGACAATATCCGCTTGGAGGTGGATCACCACGCTTCCAAATACTGTTTTTATGGACTTCTACCATCCAATTTTAGTCTACAAGCACCTGCTAACCCCATAAAGTTAGAGGAGGTGTAGAAACTACTAAAAAGGAAGTTATAAAGTAAACTGACATGGACATATGGAGACCCCTTTCCAAGCAAAAATAGATTTCCAGTGGAATAATAAAAGAAAATAAAATCAGTAACCACAAATCTTCAAAGAATAGTTAAACCTGGCTTTACCTGTGCTTGTTGCTGAGCAGAGAAAAGCAGCCAAAAATTGGATCTGGTGTTTTTGTTTAGCTTATACTTCATATACAGTTCACTATTTGCTTTCATTGCTCACATTATCAGATGAACCTTTCACTCTCTGTGCATGACATGTATTCCTACTGTCCAATGTTTGGTTACTATCCATACATAAATCCAAACATTTCTAGCAAATCTTGGGTCAATTTGTGGAGAAGTTCTTGAAAACCCATAAGTGTTCTTATGGGTTTGTTTTCTTTGTCCCTCTTTCTGTGTATATTGTGATAGGGGAAAACTGAAGGAAATATTGTCTTCCTCATTAGAATTCAAAAACAAAGTTTCTTTGATGCTTTGCTCATTATTTTTATAAATAGCCATAAAATAGTGCATTCTTTATCCATAATTTAACAGATCACTATGTTTATTTCCATGTACTTTTTTTTTTTCCCCTGCATACTGCAGATAAGGAGTCACTCATATGTGGCATAAAGCTCTTTTTTAAAAAATTAGTCATGGTGACTAATAGTTGGAATCTTTCAAACTTCTGGCTATTCAGCTACTACATGATTGAGATGCAGAATCAAAATTCATAAGAAATATCAAAAACCTTTTGTCAGACTGAGAAAACCACAGGAGTATGAAGTTGTATTATCTCAGAGACAGTGAGATGAGAAATAGTGGCATACCCAAATTTTAGAGAAATTTTGCAAGGTTTAGCCAACAGTACTCAATGAACATTGCTTTTTCTTAAGGCAAGATGATCTGAAATATTTCAGAACAATGCCTAAGGTTATCTATCAGGGCAAAAAAAAAGGCGATATTATTTATTATTAGTGTTGGGCTTTTAAATACATTTGGCCACAGGCCATCGAAGCAGAAGATAATATGGTTTTTTAGCATAAACATGTTTTCCATGCATAATAGGTAATGATCAAAAATGCATTAAAAAAGGAGTAGTCATGGGTAGGAGACTATTTGTGGGTTTTCTTACCATAGTGGGAAATGGACTTTTATTACTTCTCAGAATTTGTATCAAAGACTATTTTTATCTACTTGGCTGTTGTAGTCCAAGTAACCTCTATGTGGGAGGCTGTGCTAACAATCTCCACATACATCTCAAAGCATTGCTCTTTGGAAGAACAAATCAAATTTGAAGGTATCTGAGACATTTCTAATTCTTTTCTTTTGAGTGGACTTTCCAGCCACACATAGCTGTATGTAGTCCATGAGAACTGTTGTTCACTGGCAACTAAACAGGCTATCAGGATAGATACTGTCTTATTTTTCTGACAAGACTGAAAGCATACTTTTTTTTCTAAGACAAGATATGCTCCCTGGAAGAATATTTGAACCACTAGCAGGAGACCAGAAGACTTTCTACATTTTCTGAAAGCTTTTTCTTTCAATCATTTGGATGCCTTTCACAGAAAGGTGTTGAAATTCTCAGTTATGTCTCATGAAACGACTCTTGTGTTGGGGGAAATAACAAAACAAAACAAAGCACCCAACAACACTAAAAGAAACCACAGATTTTTATCTTCAGGGCCTCACAGGAAGCCCTCCAAGACACAATCCTTAGTGGTGATCTCTGGATTTCCCTGCCTGGAACCGATTTGTACTTCACACAGTAGCTCCTCTCTGCACTGTGCACAGGTCTTCTTGGTCCACCCCGTTTTAAATTTTGCTCACTGCTTCTCCTATTGGTCCCTCACTAACATCACTATTTCTAAATCTGCTTCCAAGATTTAATCACTCCATCATATTTTCCCTACCTTCCCCCTGCTTTCTTTTCTCCAGGGCACTTGTATGACTCCTATTTTCCAGGGCTCTCACCCACCCAAATCTCCCCTGCTGTTTGCATAGCCCTTCCTTCTTAGGCCTACAGACATTTTTCAGCTCCTCATTTGGTCCAGTATTTTAAAAGCATAAACTCTCTTCTCCCTGTATCAACATTTGCTTCTTGTGGTTGTCTCTCCCTCCTCATGCTGCTTTGCATACATTGGCTGGGCAGCTGCAGAAAACATGACATGGCCATTCACTTCCTTGCCTGGGGGCAGGATTTATTAGATGCTGAACCTCAGAAGGCTCGATTCTCTCAAGATAGTTCAAGACACAGTGCCAGATTATCAAAAATTGGTTTTTTGGGCCAGACTACAGGGGAGCAGTGTTCGGGCAGGCCGTGTGGGAGGAACACAGGAGTATCGTCTCTCCCCTCCTGCAGCTGAGTGCTGGCAGTGCCAAACAGGGATTGCACTATCCTGCTTCCCATCTCAATGGGCCTCAGAGCAGAGGAGGTGCAGGTTTCTCTGCTTTAGTCATTAGCACTGTTTATGAAGCTGTATTGTAGCCCTCCAGAAAGTGTCACACCAAGAGCCCTGGCTTTTTTTCCTAGGTCAGGACAACTTCCTGCACCCCCCTGCCTGTCACTGTTGTAAAAACCCCTGACTGACCGAGTCAAAGCATGATATTTCTGTATGCAAACCAATGTTTTAGAGTTCCTGTGGCTAAAATCTCTTATCTGAAGTCTATTATCCGCATGGGCATATCATCTGCTTGCAAATATACCAGGCAGGAGAGAGAAAAATATGACCCTAAACTAATGTTCAAATTTAGATTAATACATCCCCAAGCACTATTTCCATTAGTGCTAATAGAGGAATGCATAGATCATAAATTGTCCTTTCAGGGTCTGACAATTCTAAATTTAGTACCAATGTTAATTAAGCAAGAGAAAATTGGGGAATGCAACAGATTTGGGGAGCAGGCAGTGGAAGGGGAGAGATAGGTCATCAGTTTGACAGCTTTGGGAGGTAATAATTTAGTGAACAAACAATCATGAAGATAAACCTGAATATTTCAGTGCTTTTAATAACTTGTAGCATTTAAGGACAGCAGATTATTTTTTTAATTATTTGGATTCCACATAACTAGAGAATAATCTTGATTTATCCTTCTCCCAGCCTTCTCTGCATTGACAGAAAGAGTTCATTTGTTACTCTGACATACATGCTAATTACTGTGCCCATATGTACACTCAGCACGTTTTATTGACTACTGTATGAGAGAGATTTCGAGGGGTTAATAAATGTGAAAAAATCTTATGTCAACATTTTCTTCTCTTTTCTTTCATACAATATAGGAGTCCGTTTAATAAATCCCAAATCAGTATAAGGTCACAAAGTGTTTGGCTTTAAAACTGAAGTTAGGGTAAGTAATTACAAGGCTCCACTGTGTTCCTTATTTAGTTGCATATTACGCAGAGCTGAATGGGATGATTAATAATCATGTTCTACACTGAAAGAATGTAATTTATAAAAGTTTATGTAAATACAGCAGCAGAATCAGTTGTTCATTTACCATTGCCCTGTTAGCACGTATGGGAATTCCAGCATTTTTAGAAAGCAACAAAGCCAAGATCCTCACAGGAGTTCTGTGCTTAAATACCTTGGAGAAGGCAGGCCCAAGGTACTAAAATAGCTTAGCATTATTGAATGTTTAGTTAAAATTAGACAGAATACTGGCATGTGTAGTAATGTTTGTTAAGAAGTCTTGGTGATACTGAGCTATGTTGGCAGTGGAAGAAGACTGGAGAGAATGAAAAGCTTTTACAAGATCATTGAGCTAAAAAAGAGCAAAATAAATAAAAATTAATCATCAGTATAGAATAAATTGCATTTTTAAAATGAATATTACTCAGAATCCAGTACAGGATGTTCTTTTAATTAATTCATTAATGTCAAAATTTTGATTTAAATCATATGGATTTTTTTTTGTTTGTTTTAATCAGCATGATCTGTGAGAAGGCTGGGAAAAAATGAGTTCTCTCCAGCACTGTCTGTAGCCCATGGTGCACTGCCATGACAGTAGTGAGTTGGTACTTCCCTGCAGTAAGCACCAGCAGGCACATACTGACCATCAATGCGATCAACAATAACTCTGCTCCATCATGTAATCTAGCTCAATTTAGAGCACACCAAATACATCTCTTTCACCTTCTGAATGGATGTTGTTACCACACACAGATTCACTGAGGCTAGAAAGATTTCCTAAATACCTCAGTGGATCCAGCAGTTAGTAAGCAGTATGTGCAAGGTAGCTATTCATTTTTGAGAGAGGAGTAAAACTTGCTCCACCATGTCCTCATGAAGACCGAATGCTAAGTAGAAAGTATTCTATAATTTTCACTTTGGAATACAGCATGGTTAGTCTTTTATGAAGATGACTAGATCCTGGGTTGTATTACACTTTAAATTCATTATACTTTTTACTGCTATTCATAGAGATTCATGTTCAGAAAAAAAATCAGGTTTATATCTATTTATATTTGAGATTATATTAAACTCCCAAATGTGGTTCATAAATAGGGCAGTAAATGGGGTTGCTTTTTTGAATGAAAAGTCCTTGGTAACTAAATGAGCAGGTAATAAATGGAAAGTGCTTGTATTCTGTACTGAAAAGGCTGGATCATGCACCGCCATGGCCAGTGGGAGTTCTGCCACTGACTTCAGTGGGCGTGCTTAGCGAGGCTGTTTTGTTCCTCATTCAGTTTGGTTAACAAGATTTGTGCTCCAGTCCCTTTTCACCAAAATGCTGGCAGACTTCTTACAACATTACTGGAAACTAGACCCTACACAAATTACTAAGGCCTTTTGTATTTTAATGTCTTTTTTGTAATGATATTCAGTCCTTTGGGGCAGCTGCCTAAGAGAGACATTAGTCAACTTCACTTTGTTTTTAGGACAGATGAGCCAGAGCCAAAACCATAGACCTGAATAACTTGAAAATCCAGAGGAGTTTGGATCCAGATTTGAGCCCCACAATTTGAGGCCCTTGCTGATTAGTGGGCCGTGCTTTAACAAGCTGTACTCGTGCTAAGAAAGGAGCTCAATATTTGCTGCCAGCACCATCAGAATCGAAACACAGGGCTCTCTAGCAGTGTCCTGGCTCTGACACTGTCCTACAGCCATTGCCTATAAAAGAGTATAGAAACAGGGAAAATACAGCAATATTCCCTTGGCACAGCTCCCCATCTTCAGCAGCATGCTGGGGTGGATTCTTTGTGTTGCCAGAGCATCTTCAGCAGCATGCTGGGGTGGATTCTTTGTTAGCATTTGTTAGCATAAATTTTCTTTGTTAGCACCAGCCATTCCTTTCTGGATTACCTATCGCTGTTCCTTGCTCTTGCTCCTGAGGCAAACATTTAGAAGGGAGGGCTTGTGAAATCTCAGTGCTGCTATATATGCGTGTGAGAGAGCTGAGAAGGGCAGGTCTGAAACAGGGATCACGAAAAGAACAAAGAGAGAAAGAGGAATAGCTGCAGAAAGTCTGTGCTTGGAAAGAGGAAAATCCTGGGGTCTAGGATACCCATGATAGCTTTATACAAAAGTGTAACCATGTCCAGTTAGAAAATGGTTGGACTTAAATTAGTACAGCATTCTTGCTTAGATAAAGTCGTCACTTATAAATGCAGTTCTGCCTTTTTAGGACAAATTACATGCACACAGACCAAAAAGTAGTGAAAGTAAGGGCAAAGTATTTGAAATTATGTCTGTGAATGCATATGCAAAACTAATTAACTTATAGATGGCATTTGTCCATATCGCCCATGTGATGCACTGACAATCTCTCTGGTATTGTAGAATTCAAACGCTTTGAAAAGAAATTGCCCGAGGGATTGAATGTCTTTCCTTTACATTGTTTTTAAAAGGAAGAGTTTCTCACACTGTGTTTATTTGCTGCTAAGATACTGTTACACTAGCACCCTCACAGCCTGTTTCTCACTGCAGTATCCCATAAATTAGGTTGTTGCAGGGAGTATCAAGAATGTGCATACACTGCCTGACTAGAGCAATTTTATCTGAATAATGTTTTGTGACCTTTCTTGCAAAAAGGTCCTGACTAGAAAAGCATAGATTTACCAAGCATCCTGGCTGTACTGAAAGATTGCAATTACCGTTCTATTTTATCAGTACTAGTAGAGAGAGTTCCTGCCCTGACATCTCCTCTCCAAACACAAATTAAAAGTTGGGAAGCTGTATGACCCAAGTAATGAAGTACATTAAATCCAGGTACCTGTTTCAAATTCAACAGTTGTGGAAATGATGGAAGAGCCATCACCATCAAGATGACTTTCCAACAGGCTCAGTGAGATGGTTTTGTGGACTCAGTCCAATTCTTAATGGACATAAGTCCACATTACAAAAAGCAACACACAACCGGCAGTAATTGATACTCTTTTGGCACTCAACAGAGAAGTGAAGTATTGAATGAGCATGAAGAATGGACTAACCTTTCACCTCCCCCCCTGCATTCCAGGTCAGGGATGAGACATCTGATAGAGCTACATAGGAAGCTTGGGCTGCTGCTCTCCGTGCCACCCCGTGCCATACCTAAACAAAGGATTTCCTTCTTAACAAGCATTGGGCTGACACTTTTCATGAACTTTAAATTTATGTAAGATATTTGGAGGCTTTGGAAGTTAGTGTATAACCTCAGGATTCTGCCTAAAGAGTACAAGCCACTGCTCCACATAAAACTGTGTCTCTCTGTCTGCCAGCTGCATATAATTCCCTGTTATACATACGGATATATAATGTATATGTACATGCATAGCATGTATGTTTATACATAATAGGAGAAGTAAGGCCTTTAGCTAAGATTGCCTAATGCTCATTTATAAGAACTTACTTTCAATTACTTATACAGTTTGACAAAATTTAACTGTTACAGCTTAAATTTTCCATGGTGGGTATCTGTCTCTAGCTGAATTGGGTTTGGAAAGTCTTGACTAAAATGGCTCAGATAATTCCAAGGACACACTCAGTAAAAATACATCCTTTTAGTCATGTTAAGAACCTTTGCAACCATCATATTGAGAGATTCTAGCATGTCTGAGTTTTGGAGCTGAAGTTTGAAACTCCATAAGGAAATTACTTTGATGTCAAGACTTATCTTCTGTCACTCCCGTGGCAATCTGATCCAGCTGTAATCTCCTAAAACACTAAATTCTCACGCACTCATATTCTGTTAAAATTCAAATTCTCCAAATACTCTATTTGCAGTAAGCATGCTGTCTTTTCATACAGCTGTGACATCTGAGGCACAGCGTATATTTGCATTATCTGTGGAGAATACCCACACATATATGTATATAAAAATATGTCTAAGGGCTCTCCCTGTCATTCGTACAGATTGCATATATCAGGAATGATAGCCCTATAGACCCATCTATCCATTGCATTAGAGTTCAGCTCTTCTCAGGGACTAGATGATTTTAGTTACAAGCATGAGGACAGCAGTACTAGCAACAAGGACCAGGAAACACCTGCCTCATGAATCAGGGTGCTTAAGCCTACTCTCAAGACTTCATCTCACAGTGAAGGCACCAGGTATCTAATGCCTCGTGTCTCAAAGAGGCCATGCCCAAAGACACTGGGGACTGCCCTGATCAGTTTCCATGACCACAGCAGCCAACTGCTTTGACCTGAACTTTGCTGAACCCTCTGGAGGGATTGGATATTGCTCACAGGGTGCTTTACAAACAAGTTTAAGGAACCACAGGAAAAAGGGTGAGCAGTTAACATATAGAAGGGTCATTAACTTCTGAAGGATTCAGAAGCGACAAAGTGCTTTAATTAACATTGTCCTTTCAAGAACTCCAGAGTGAGCAAGCGAGGTAGAAATCTACACTTCTGTAAGATCTGAAAATGAGTACTAGAAGCCAAAATATCTTAATGAGCTCCCACCCTCTGATCATGATATAAACACACAAGAGGAAGTGTAATGATTTTTATTGGTGATAAAGGTTTGAGTAGTGTGTATTAAAAGCAAAGGCTTAGACACATCAAAAAGTGAACTGGGTCAGCTTAAAAAAACATCAGCATCTAATTCGTCTTTTGTGAGCTCTCTGAATCCAGTGCTTTAAATAATATGAGGGCAAAATGGAAAAAATAACTTTAACACATGTAATCAAAGTTCTGTTTAAATACTTGCTCAGGAGAAAGACAAATTAAGGTTATACAGACCACTTAAAAACTAGTACTTCCTCACTTTTCAATCCTTGTGTCTGTTAAAATGGTTGGATAAGATGACCTACAGAGGTCCCTTCCAACCTCAACCATTCTGTAATCCTAACAATCTCTTAAATATACTATTTGGTATGATAGACATACATGTTTAATTTCTAGATTCCCCCCTCTCCCAGCCCCCCCCCCCCACGAGGAAAGAGACTATAAGCCAAACCTAATGTTTTCTTCCTTTTCTGTAATGTATTTTGAATTTTGTTTGTTTTGCAAGCTAACCCTCAGGTTGCAAGCACTTTTCCACTTTGCCAGCCAAATGAATATGATGAAAGGACACCTGTAGGCATACACAGAAGCCAAGAACATTCTGTACATCCATTATTTATTTAGTTTTCTTCTTTAGGTCTTTTATATAAAGAAAAAAACATAGGTAGAAAGAGGAGAAAAGCTAATCTGCTATGTAGTTGAAGTAAGAAAAAGCATAGAAAACACTACTTTTGTTACCTTGGCAAATAAAATAAAAATGCTCTCCACTGTGCAGTCTGTGCAAAATAAGTCCCACAGGAATTATGCAAGCACATTCTCATTATGGTAGTTATGATTTAGATTGCATTACAAAAGTAAAAACAATCATTCAAAGAGGCTTGGGTGCAGTGATTTGGAGAGAAGCTGCCACTCTGCCAAATAGAAAAAGAGAGAGAAGGGGTGGGGGCAATGAAAGAAATAAACCTTGCCAAAATGAACTCATGCAAAGGTGAAGCCAAAATGCCAAGAGGTACAGATTAAATGCTCTTATGAATGTCCCAAATGTGTGTGTCAGCAAACTGCCCAAATAAGGTTTTGAACTGAAAGCTCAGGCTTCTACTAGAAACACCCAGAAACACAGAGATTAGATATTGTTTGGAAAAAAGGATTCTGGCTTGGTTGTCTAGAATGAGCATTTGCAAATCACACATCACACAAGAGCACATGTTAATGCAATAGAAATGTGTTTTTGGAAACTGAAAAACAGTCCTTTAGTAGTTTCACAACAGAAGAAGTAAAGGACCACAGAAATTGCTTCCTTTTAGTTCCAGTTGTTCTACGTTTGTTGGGTTTTTTTTTTTTTTTTTAGTTTAAGGTCTGTAATGGCCATTAAAAAAAAAAAATGGAATCATTCAGATAATTCTTTATTTGCCCCTGACTTTAATGAAAAATTTTTGGAAAAAAACTTCTTATCTTAAACATAGCTACCAACTTCCAATATCTCATTTTTCTCACACAATAATCCCAGTGTTCAAAGTAGGTATTGTATTTATCATCTTTGTATGGAGCAGAATTTCACTTCACTTTTCTTTATGGTCTTATCACATAATTTACAAACACTTTATCTCTGTAACAGAAAATAAATGAAACCCTGGGCTTTTGATGAAATGCCATGAAGAAATGAATGGTCCAAAAATCTATATTGAGATGACTGACTCCTGTTTGTAGAAGACATGATAAATGTTTCATGCATATAAACTGAAGGATGATGGATTTAATGATCATAGTTTAATGGGGAAATGTTATTTTGGAATAATTAAGTGTTCTGTCATTTGCAAGTCTAAATAGACCATTGTTAGATGGTGCTTTTGTCTGTCAACAAGTCATTCTATTTTGTAAGGGTTATTTATCACTAAAACAATTGATGCAATGGAAACATACTACCGGTATGTGTTGTTAACAACACATTTTGTGAGAACTTGATTTGGGTCCATATTTCAGGGGTAGTTAATTGATGTACATTTCTGTCTTACAGAAGAAATAAATAAGAGGAACCTTT
Source organism: Corvus brachyrhynchos (assembly GCF_000691975.1). NCBI lineage: Eukaryota > Metazoa > Chordata > Aves > Passeriformes > Corvidae > Corvus > Corvus brachyrhynchos. The sequence continues at coordinate 5,712,144 of NW_008239547.1, read as the reverse complement.
GAAGGATTGGAGGTATCTTTCTCATGTGAAGTGTTACATGTGAACTGTATTTGTTGTCCTTCCTATAAAAATTTTCAGAGTCAAAAATACCTCCGTCTTAAGGTACACATGTGAAAGGAGTTTACACAGGGTTGTACTGCGCAGTTTCCAGTTGTAGCTCCAAGAGGGTGTAAGTATCTGCAGATCATGGTTTGTGTCTGCTGGCTCTTACAGCTGTCCTGGACACCCCAGATGGTGTATCAAATAGATGTCTTTGTTTGGACAGGTTAATCTCTCCATGAGGAATATCTCAATGGGAAGTATACTGCGCCTGTGCTATTTTTTCATTTTTAATATCTGCATCAAAACAACTGCAATCAAGACAGTTACAGTATTCTGATTTCCCCTGTTGCGCATACACAATTTTTTACTGACTCTGTATACAGAACTGAATGTGAGTGCCTTTTTATCTCGACATTCAATAGCAAAGAAAATAATAAGAAACATAAGTAATATGGAAAAATTCAAAAAATTGACAAAAAATAGCAGCTATACATTTGGTTGTGTGAGGATAGTGTATGATATTTAATATCTGAATGATCATCACAGCATGGGAAGGTATAAAGAAAAGATTAATTTGTATTTTAATCACAAACACTATTTCCTGGGATGCAGGATATTTATAAATATTAGAACACTTCATATATCTTCTTGTCTCCTGATACATATATTTTCTTACCACTCAATCCCAAACCAGGTTTAAAAGTATTTTGTGTCTTTTCTTGATTTCATAGTTTAAGGACTAAAACATATGAAGGTGAGGATCTGCAATAAAATTTAACCAAAGGTCTCTATCTCTTGACTCCCCACTCTGCCCTGGTGACATTTCAGCATTTTTTTGCCAGATATAGAAGCCTTTTATCACAGCTCTGAGAAGCAACAGTCTCTCCTTTTTACTGTCCAGTTCATTACCTTGCCATGAGTCTCTACTCTCTGAAATCGTACAGCCACACACATGGCTAGTGAGACCTACTAGCCAAGTAGAAATCCAAGCATGCACAAGTGTGGAAGGTGTGAAATGGATATATCTGATCATCAGTGATTTTGCCCTGGGCTGTGGGCAGAAGTACTGAAAGTATTCCCAGATGCCTAGAGCTGGGATCCACAGTTCAGATCTTGACAAAACTGACTGATATGTTGTGTATATATTTAAGTCTCAAAACTCTTCAGAGAGTCCTTTCACACTTCTTCCCATGAGAGTCTTCTGTGTCACTGCTTTCCAGGTCATTTTCCTTATCATGGGTGTAGACAGTAAGGAATGTCTTCAGCAGACCCTTGAGAAGGGGAAAAGGGGCAGCAATGTCTGTTCCAAGAGAACTTTGAAGAGAAGAGTATTGATGGGGTTGGGGTTCTTTTTCATCTTTTAAGAGAAAACATTTTTTGGAGTTTTTGTACTGAAGGAGATTTTCTTAGTCCTAAAGTATACTAAACTCTGATATTAATTGTAAGTCTTGATTTAATGAATGGATGGAATTTATAAGGCCTAGGATACATTTTGTTTCTTAAAAAACATTTTGTCACAATTTTTTTCCAACAGTTCCACAAATGTATGTAAGCTTAGCAACTACTTAGATGCATTGCATTATTGACACAAATACCCTGGAGCTTCAACACTGCTTTCAGCATACAATTTGGCTACAATATAATTCCCCATTTACCTTTTTTGCCATAATATTCATTTCTTGTTAAAATCAATTCTTTATTTATGGGAATAATCTATGCAATTGTATGCTCCACAGCCTAATTACCTAACAAAGATAAACTTTGTTCCTTTTGGAGTAGACTTCCCTGAGGGCCTGGATTTCAAGTCTGTAAAACCTGGACAGTTCTACAGAAATCAGACATGCTTTGGGGGGCACACTACCCTGAACTTGGAGCCATTGTCTTGAAACTGAAGCCAGTAAGGGAGGCTACTTCAGTTGGCCCCAAACACAGGTCCTTATTGACTATTGTCTAGGATGAAGGACCAATGGGGCAATGTCTCACCCTGTTTATGCTGAGGATGCACAGAGGCCTGAGCAGAAGATGATTGCTGCCAGGGCATTGCTCCATTCCTCAGCTGTCTCAGAAAAGGGGCCTTTGTGCCCATCTTCCAATTAATGGCACATATTGCCACTTGCACGGGAGAAATAATTTCTAGTCTCTCAAGCAAAAAGCAGTGAAGTATTATTATTTCACTGATTGCTTACACTCAGACACAATTACAACTTAGTTAAAGTGCAAGAGGCCCAGAATAGTCCTGATGACCTTGGTTTGAACAGACATAAGACCATAAACATCCAGGCAAACAAATAGTCACAGAAATTAAGATGCTGAAATTCTCAAGCACTTGCAGAATCAGACATTTTGCTTGTAGTCAGCTCTAAATATAGCATAAAGACTGGGTCTGGAGGAGTGATTTCAGTACTAAGTCCATTTTTAATGCCTAAAACAATGGAAGTCTCAATGGCAAACCCATTAAAATTATTTTCATGACACACAGTGAATATTTTGAATATATCAAGTCAAGATTTCAGTTAAATACATTCATATCATGTCAAGCTTAGCAATTTCTTGAAGAATCTTTACCTAATTTGATGTAATTGATGTTAAAGCCGTTTTTCCTAATATACTGTTTGTGGATCCCTTTTAAGTGTGGATAAGAACAAATGGATTTGTAGAAGATATTTTTAATTGATTCCAAAGGGAATAGCTACCATGGAATCTGCTGACAAGTTCCGTGGGGGTCTACACTCCAATCATTCAGCATCTATATTTTTAATGACAAGATGCTGCAGTGTTTAAAAAATGAATTTGAATTATGAACACAGATAATTAATGTCTGCTCTCTCCTAACATCTTATCAATAACCACTAAGCCTCCAGTTAAGGCAAGGACCTCTGTGTTGGCTTAGAGATTCAAATTGCATAAAAACCCAATGTCAGTAAAGCTGCATTCAAGGTCTTTGAAAGCTTCAGTCAGACACTGCATGTCAAATCCTTGATTTTCAGTTATAGAGGAGAGATATCAGCACATCACATACAACACACTGCGTAATTTGCCACCACTGGTTATTTTGGCATTTGTTCTTCCTCAGTTTTCACGTAGGTCAATATTTATTCAAAACTAGATAGTGTAAATCCTTTGGCCACCTCCATGGTAGTCATCCTCTCTGTGTGAAGTATCTCACTGGCTCCAGGAGATGGAATTGTATGACTGAAGGTTGCTCAGAATTAATAATGATCAGGCTTGTCATTTGTAGTGTGATTTAAGTCTACCTCTGGGTAATAAGAAGCAAAACTCTTGGGATGCTGCTGATACTGCTTCACTGTGTAACAACTGGACAAGATATTTAACAACATAATTTTAAAACAAAACCAGCAATGTTGTTACACATCACATTGCTGCAGCTTGATTTAGTGAATGCTCCAAATGACGTTCTGTAGATTGATCTGTCCAAATTATATGCATTTTACTAGGATATGAATGTGTAAGCAGAAATGTAGCCTATAGGATGTACTAAGTAACCTGTCACTTCACTTCAACAATGACAGGGACTTAGAAGAAATATTTCTACTAGTTTTGGCTACTACACTCCAAAAACCAGCTGTGGACTTTGTGTGGAAGCCCTGAGGAGAGGAACAAAAACAATCAAAGGTACAAAAAATATGAGCTATCAGGAAAGATTGATAGAAGAGAGAATGTACAGCCTAAAGCAGAGAAGTCTATGGTGCCACACAATAACAACCTCCAGGTGAAAGTGAAAAGGGGGGCTGAAGCTACATGTGCATAAACAATGTTCTAGTGATACACAAACAGGGAAATGCAACAGATTTCTTGAGGACAATGTTTTTCACTGGAGTGTTTAAAGGATAAGACACCTTCCAGGAATGGCAAATACAATCAATGTGGTCTTTGGGCAGGGACAGAGTGAAAGAAAACTTCACACTGCTTTATAATGTTACAATTCTACAGCTCTGTGATTGAAAGATGTTACATAAATGTAAGTGGCTTTTGCATTACTGCATTTTCACTGCCACTTACCAGTCAGATAAAATTACAGGCATCACCTGTACATGGAATCTGTAAAAAAAGTCCTATGCACCAGGATCCTGCCTATCACTACAAAGACTTACTGCGGCTAAAGAGTATCCAAAAAATCATTGTTTAGAAAGTAGGACAAAATAGTTCGCTACTTCCAGCTTGACAAGGACAGATGGAGATGCACTCTATCCATGCAGGCATGAGCAGAATAGAAGTGACCTGAAGCAGAAGGCCTGTTCAGACTGTGAGGTCCCAGTGAAAAAACAGTCCACTTCTTATTTAACTCCTTATATCCAAAATGTTTCCAAGGCCTCAAGTATTAGTCAGGTAAAGATCAGAGTATGTCTTTAAAGGTTGAACAGATGGGCACATCTGTTTGTCTGACAGGAAAATGTATGTGTTGCTTGACCCGGCAAACACTTCTTGGTGCAGTGGCATCACTGCACAAAATATATCATACAGTATCTGAAAAGGATCCCCCAGCAATAGATCAATAATTGGGATATGATGGTACAAAGCCAACAACAAAATTAGTTTGATAGTTCAAACTCAGTTAAAGAGGCTTTGATCAGTTTGATGACTCTGAAATTAGCTGTGCTAACCTGTGCTAAATGTCTCTGTCTTGCTGTGTTACTCATGAGAGATGTTCCTTTATTTTTTTCTTTTCAGTGGAGTGAGATGTATGAAGATACACTCATGACAAAAAAACCAGAGTTAGCTTTTTCAGAAAGGTATTCTACCCATCAGGGTTTTGTACCTTCTGTCTAACTCTGATAATTTAACAGGTAACTGGGCACATTTCTTGCTCAGGTGATACTGCAAAGTTAGTCCTTACTGACTCAGGCCTAGAAATGTGCCTCCAGTCTTATCTTTCAGAATCATGCAACAAAGTTAGTTTCAATCTAACTCTATTTTTTTATTAAAATAAAAAAGAGATTTCTGTCCCACGTTTAACACTTGCAGTGAGACCTGCTGATACCCTCAGTATCAGTAACATAATTTCTTAGCACCAGATGTTGGCACAGACAAGGAAGATATCCCTGTATCCATCAGAAAAGATTTTATCCTCTCTCACAAAGAGATCCTTGGGTTAGTACTGGCCAATCTGGTATAACACAGCTCTGATTTCTGTTGGAAATACTAGCTCTAGTCCTAAAAGCTGCATAATTACATTAGTGTTGTTCCATGCCCGAGGGAACAAGCTCTGCTTCTCTGCTGTGTGACCAGCCGGAGCTCAGCGCCGCTCCAAATGCTGCACCCAAAGTGGGACCTGGCACTGGCTCAGCAATAACAGCCTCACCCAGAAGAGTTTTTACTCTGGTAAAATGGTGCCACATTTTGATCCACAAGAGAAGCAGACTGAGATTCTGAAAGTCCAGATTCTCCAAGTTCCCAAATCTCCCTGTAAAATCAGTAGAAACTTTAATATTGTTGAAAATCAGATGCAGTGCCCATATCATGAGGGCATCTGGAATGCTAGTCACACAAGTCTTGCTTACTCACAGCACTGTCTCTGGATATTTTTATAAAATCTACATTCTCAGCAATAAAATATGTGTTGCTATGGGGCATCTGTTTATGTTTTTATGTGAACTGATAATTACCCTGGAGTTCCTTCTGTCTACAAAAATGGTAGAGTTTTACAGTGAGCCTATAAACAGTTATCAGTTAAATGTAAGGATAGTCCTGAATTTTAATCAGAAAAAACAAATGTATGGGGTAAATTAGTGCAAGCAGGTAATTGCAGGTATGAATCATATGTTTTACACATGTGACAAAATACAGTTTTGTCCCTTTATAACCTTATAAGCTCAGCTCTCCTCTGAGCTCAAAACACAGTACATTCACCTGCCAGCTGCCAGACGTCACAGCAAAGCATCCTAGGCTGGGTAGATCTCACCTACATTTCTTTGAACAACAAATGTCAGGCAAGTGATAGAAACACAGCACCATTCAAAACACATAGGCTGATAGGTAGATTTTATATGTTTGAGACAATTCTACTATGACATTCACAAACCTCAAACACACCAGAACTACATATTTACTATGAATAAGACAGGAAAAGGGAAGTAAAATAAAGTAAACTATGGTTGCACCTAACTCACACAGTGCAAACATTAACCCTGTGAGGCAAAATGTGCAAGAGCAGAGTCTCCTATGGTCCAGCTTCTTAATTTATGTTTGATCTTTTTGCCCGCAAAACACCCCAGCACTGCCATAACCACTGCTACAGACACTATTTGTTAACTGCCCCCTCACATTCTTTTGGTGAGTCCAGTCATACTCCTTGGTATGAAATTTGTCTGCCTCCATTATCTCACCCCTCAAATGCAGTTATAGAAAAGGTCTCTGAAAATACCACCAATAGTCCCACAGTTACATGGGGAATTTTTGATCCTGGATTTTTTTTCCTGTGTCACAGGACTCTGAGTGAGGATAAAGCCTTTTCTTTAGGGCTGGCTTCCACATCTTCCTCAGGATCCTGCCTTAAAAAAAGTCAGGATTTATGACCTACTTCCTCGGATTAGAGGTTTCTGTCTGTGTCCAGTTCATTTTTTCTTCAAAAAAGATAGGGTTCATATTTTCTTACAGCTTCCCAACTTTGTTCTGTTCTGTGTCCGATGTAATTGATGACAGATTAATGCCCATCTGTCACAGTTCCACACTGTTCATTTTTAGTGTAAATATTCTGTGCTTACTCTTCTGGGTGTTACAACCTGAAAAGAAGCAAATCCAAATCTGTAATAATAACATTACCAGAATTAGATATCAATGACAAGTCAAGGAAGCATTGCATATGCATATACATATGTGCTTTGCAACACCATGGTCAGACAGAGAAAACTACCAGTGGCTCTAGGATAAGGGCGTATGCAACAGAAAGAACCACAAAACTGGGGAGCAACGACCTTGGAACTACAGGAAGAAAAGGGGGCCAGAGACTCAGCAGACAGACACATTGATGGTCATTAAAACAGATGTGTAGTTGCCCCTAAGGATACCACATGTAGAGTATCTTTAAGATTTATCTATACAACAGCAACAAAAGGAATTTGTTGTCTTTATGCTGTACTTCAGAATCAAGTGTGCAGAATTTGTCTCAGATCCTATCCTGATCTCCTGTCTTAATGCTGTGGTAGTGGCATGAAAGTGTTTAGTACTATGGTATTACTGTCTTACTACCATAAACATAACTGTCTTTTGGTGCCTGATCTGGTCACCTCCTCTTGGGGCCTAACTTAACTCTGCTTGCAGCAATTGATGGAGGATGCAGGCAATGTAGGAAACCAAGCAATACTGAAAACATGACATGAGGATAGAAACATCCCTCATCTGGCTTGTGTGATGTAGCTGCAGTTCAGTCCCACAACATAAGGACCCTCCTGCAACATTTGTCTTTTTGCCTTCACCATTTGGTACTAACAGTTTTAGATACCCAAACATCCTATGAAATCAGGAATCAGTACCAGATTCTGTAACAGACCCATAACAGCAAAAACTGAACCATGGATTGAAATGATTACAAGCTTTGTCTCATCATCTCTAGGATGCGGGAAAATGAATTCTTAACTAGAATCATGGATTTCACAATGGGGTCCCAATACATGAGCAGAAGATGTTTTCCATGGGTCACTAGAAAATGCACAATGAGCTCTTGATATCTAAGTGTTAATATGAAATGAAAAATTCAGTTACAAGAATCCAATGTGTTCAAAAGATGAGCCATTGGGTATCACAGTGTACAGGAGACGAAACCAGAGGCAGGATAGAAGACATTGAAAATAAAAACAAGGATGACAAGGCAAAAAATAAAAGGATAAAAGAACCCCAACAAAGTAGAACAAAGAAGGAGAAGATTAAACAAAAGAAGATTAAAAAATAATTAGAACCAAAGACCAGAAGGTGAGCTATGGAATTGAAACAGAAGGTAGAAAAAAATGAATGCTGACAATGTAGCAGTAAAGAACTCTGAGCAGCAGTAATGCTGAGGTTTCTAGAAAAAGGAACACAACACAATAAAAATGAATAACCCATCCTTGTAAGAGGAAGCAAGAGCTAAACCATAATTAAGTGAAGCCCAGGCTACTTTCAAGTTGTGCTGGAAGATAAAAAGCAGAATCAGAGGAGAAATGTGATCACATGCTGTGTTACCACGAGATATGACAGTCTGAAAACATTTTTTTTAAATACCAACTTAAAAGCATAAGCATAAAAAATACATATTGCAACAGCTGTACAAGTGAGGAATAACACCTTGAATGGAGATATCTAGTATGACCCCAATCTCGTAGAACTTAATGTGAATCCACATGAATATCATACAATCTCTTCTTTAACAGGAGTATGCAAATTAGTAACATTAAAACAAAAAAAGAAAATGGTAAAACTAGTGATCACCAAATTAATTTCCAAATCAAGGACAAAATAATGAGTCACTATTGCAGCAGAATTGGATGCTGATCGTGTTAGAACCAGAAAAGGATATAGGATTCTTAAACAGGGAAACCATACAAGTTGGCTAGTAGCGCCAGAGGAACATACAGGGCTAAACAGTGAAGATCAATCTTTAATTGAACAACCAGCCCCAATGAATTTTAGCTGGGCTATACTTACTCAAAAATGCAAAGTAACCCAAAAGGTAAAAGTGTATTAAGGAAGGGAGCTTAACAGGTTTGACACTTCATTTAAGGTGCTGGTAAATTGTTGGTACATTTTTTCACCCTGCAGAAAAAAGATTAAAATTAAATAAATATTTAAATTAAAATCACCAAGGGATACACACAAGGAAATAAACTATTGGGTACCAGAGCCAGGGTTTAGTGACTGAGAACGTTGGCAATATTTAGAAAGAGGGTTTCACACTAGCTGTACATGAAGCACTGAACCAGGCTGAAGAGACAACCAAGCTCAGTAAATCCAATAACCATGAAATTGGAGAATTTCATAAATAGTATTTGAAGAGCTGAAGAAATTTTACAAGAACAATGTGAGAGTTAAAATCCTACCAGGTTAATAAGTGGAGGGGAGGGGTGGAAAACTATTCAAGTGGTAGCCTTCTCTAATCAATGTCTAAAGGGTCAAAAAGATTTTACAGGTGAATAGAATCATGGATAAGACTGTAACAGATTCAGCTGTGTATACAGCAAACAGGGTGAAAGTGTTAGCCTGGTCCTAAAAGATACTGCAGACAAAAGCATGGGATAGCAAAAGAAACAGGAAAGGAATAAAGAGAGGAATTAAGTGTTTTATTGTTATTCTCAGATGTATGTGAAATACATGGAGAGAAGACTACATATTTGAAACCACCATGGACAACGGAAACATTTTTCAAATTTAAAGACTTGTATATTGCACAAATCAACTTAAGTATTCCTTTGAACACAAGTTTTTGAATTATCAGCTGGAACATATTTTGAGTTAAATCCATGCAGACAACAAATTTAAAAATATATGAGTGCAACGGAGAAATAGATACCTACGTTTATTGAGAAGTGTGTGGGTAGTGAGAGGGGTATTAAATAGTATAGATCTGACATGCTTATCTAATGTATTTGCATTTATCATTGATAGGCGATGACATGATGAAAGTATTTATATAGGAAAAAGGAAGTTTGCACTTTCTAGAACATAACAAAGTAGGCCCATAGTCTTTCTAACATCTACTTTTCATTAGCTTCAAGTGTTATAAAAACAGCACAAGAATCTATCTGGACTGTTACCTGGCCTGTGTGATGATCTGGTATGCAAACCTTGTTACAAAAGAAAAATTTCCAAAACTTAAAAAGGTAAAAATGAAAAAAGTTGGCTTTAATAAGTTCTATTTCAGAAGGCTGTACACCCTTGTACGAAGCTTTACAACATCATATTTGTGATCGAGGACAGTTTCTGTAGTGTTGTATTTGGAATATTTTAAAATAAATACTTGTAAGTTAAAGGCCTTGTGTTTGTCTTAAGAAATACTAAGAAATGGTAGAGGCCATGAATTCTCTAACTGTGGAGATATACTGATAATCAAAATACTACAAATCTGTATGTGCAAGCATGTACTAATTTAGTAGAAAGATTCTTTGGCTTTCAAGGAGCTAATCAAGTAGCTTTAGAGATGTCCAACAATTGTTCTCTTGCTTCGGGAGAATAACAGCAAATATCCATCACCTTGAAGAATCACTCAATGCAAAAGTTATCTTTTTCAGCCTGGAAAAAACATTTACTTCATGTACTTTGTCATGTGGTATCTTGGCAGTTAGATCACACTTTGTAATTGAAAACCAAACTTTATCCAAAGATGTTTGGTGCTCTGTGCTCTCAGTCAGATGGTTTCAAGTGCATAATAAAACTTACACATTTGCCATTGTTGTAATTGAAAATAACACACTGGCTTTAAGCTCATTTAAAACTACTCCAACTGAGCCAATGGATGGAAGAATTTATGGAAAAAACCTTATACCTACATCTATAATGAACTATTCAATAGTAGAATTCCAGAAAAATTAAGGGAAGCTTCAACAAATCCAGGAAAACATTAAAACATGGGCATTAAAATTTGAAACAATAGTGATGTTTTTATAGGATTATATATTTTGCAGTTCCACAGCATCTAACCTACCACGTGTATTATTTAATCCACTTATTGCATTGTTAATAATACAGGTTGGGAATCTTCTAGGTATCATTATAATATTAAAGTGTTTATTGAAAACTTTTGCATATTACAGCCATGTTATTTGCAAATAATTATCAAAAGGTCAGTATCTGGCGAGGCAAGACCAAAGCATTCCAAATGCTGTCCGAGCAGCAGGCACACAGCAATAACCAGCCAATGCAGGTTAGAGAGTGCATGGTTTAGGCAACTGAATCAAAAGATCACAATTACCTGAATATATCTCTGTAATGAAGAGGTGTTCGAAACCTGAACGGGACCAATGTAGGAGAAAGCAATCCTAATGGTGCAGCAAGGACCCCCCAGAAAACCAAGCACCAGAGACCCCTGAATGCTGAATGCAGGAAGAGGAGGGGACCAGAAACCAGACAGGCATTACAGCTACCCACTGATACAGATGTGTAACAGTGTAATGAAGCTGTACCTGTAACAGGTACCACACATGGGCTGGTTTCAAGGTGCGTTTATTATAAGACTGCCATGAGAGCAACTGGTTACCCTTACCCTGTATTTCAGAGCCACATATGCCCACTACATGGTAAATACTGTCTGAGCCAAACCTTTAAAGGGACCCGTGTTTGGATGTTTGGCCCAACATTTTGTTGATTGAATTGGGCTGGTTTGGCTGGATGCTTTTGTGGAGCAACTGTTAAATTTAGATGCATGGAAGATGACTGGCTGGAAAAACAGATTAAAACTCTGCTTTTTTGTCCTTCGTCTATGAAGTCAACAGTTTTTGTGTCTGGGTAGGTCAAGAATTTCAGAGTCCTAAGTAAGAATGTTAACCTCAGAAGACTGGTCGCCTCAAGACAAGGACAGATTTGACGGGTTCAGAGGGCAATACAAATGAAAACACAGTGATGGTGAGGCCATCAGCTTTGGAGCTATTCATTTAAGAGTAATTTGTCATCATTGTTAGGAACTCCGTGTTGATGCTTGAGCATTTAATGTGATTGCAGAGATGTTTTAAAACAACTTCCAATACAAAATGGAATCAAATAAGCCTGTGGAGCTCC
>NW_008239547.1:5674273-5700380 GCF_000691975.1 Corvus brachyrhynchos | reverse complement strand
TGAACATGGAGTGTCTGAGCTGTGACCAAATGTCCGTTGCTAGCCAACTTTATTTTGCGGTGGATTGATCTCTCTTCTTTCAAAGCTCAGCATTCATAAATTGTTCTGGAAAACCTCAAAGTTATTTGAAAAGGTCTATAGCAATATAAATTTCTCTATGCAAAATGGCTGTTTAACAAGATTGTCTCCTTGAACTTTTCACATGATTGTGACAGCCAATTTCATTAACTAATGGAAGTTTTATAGCGGATTTTCCCACTACTCCCACATTACTGTTTACTATTATTTTATGGAGAATACTTTACCAATTGGGTTTTTGGAGCAAAGGAAAAGACATTTGGTGACATTCCCAGACTGCTATGTGGCTTGTTAGCAGGGCTGCCCAAGAGACAGCTTGCAGGAGAACCCCAGCTCATATGAGCTGCAAAGTTGTGCTGCAACTAATTGGCCTATGGGGGTTAATTCAACAGTCATTATGGTCACTGCTGAAAAACTTATTTTGTGTTAGCCCTGCTTAGATTAAAATTAGGAAGAACAGAAGCTTCATGAGGAGTTGTTCCTCATTAGTCATGGTGCAGACAGCAGAAGGATGGTGTATGTGTGTAGTTAGATTTTACAATAATAGTGATCATTTAAGAGAAAAAGGAAGAGAAGTTTACGGAGTAAGTGGTTTGGAAGGCATCTGAGGCTTCACGAACCCAACATTCATCATACCGTAGCTGGATGAGTTTTGGAACTGATCAGGAACTAACTCTTTTCTCAGGTCACCAACAGAGAAAGTGTTCACTTGGTATTTTAGGAAATGTCCCTTGTATTCCATCTGGAGAATCCCTGGGTAATTTTATGTTAAATTACTGCATTCCCTCAGGGCAACAAGTAAAGATGTTTTCAATTGCCTGATGAGAAAGAAGAGACTAGAAAGGAAGAAAAAATATCTGGAGAAAAGAAGACAGCTAGTCTACAGCTAAGTGCAGACGTTTAAGGAAGAAGAAAAGTGTGAGCAACAGAAGTGAAGGAATGATTTATTTATCTTTTATTTTTCCAAGTTATATGTCTTCGTGAAGTCTCTGTTGCAAAAGACAAACCTCGAGTTTGTCTTATTTGCCATTTTTCATTTTGTGCAGGAAAGACAGTAACATTTCTCCTAGCAACTAAAGATTTTTTTCTCCAACAAGTTATAAATGTGAAAAAAAAATAAATAATAAATGTTCTGACTTTGAACTTCGGTAGAGAATCTCATTTTTACAGTCAAACATCATCTTTCATAGCAGTAAGAAAAAAGAAAGATATTTACAAATGTCTTTTTTTTTTTTACAAGGAAAAGTAGCTTTCATTTTCAGCGAAGCTTCAAAACTTCACAGAACCGTGAATACTTTTTTATCAGTCAAAAAAAAAATTTTGTACATTCCTAAATGTGACACAATGAACACTTCTCAACTTTTGAAGATGGGTCATCCTTCTGAACCAGGGTCATCCAAAGTCAATGCACTATCCTCAGCAGTAACAGTGTGAAGCTTATGATTAATCACTTGTACACATGGGATAAAGGCATGAGACTGCATTTTCCTTCCCGATACACACATTACATTGCACAAAAATTGGCGGGAAGAAAATTAGCCTTGAGACACGCAGAACTGTCACATCTCTAATTGATATGGCTTGTACTTACTTCAAGATTAAATTTGATGTAGTGGTTGTACAATGTTCACTAAGAACTGTTTTGATTCTGGCTGTGTGGTTTCATAGCAACAACATTCACTTTAATGCATACTGGCATCACTGTAATTAAATTTAATTCATAAAAGAGCTAATTTTAAAAACTTTTATTTTCCTTTTGTTTCTATAGAAATGCTAAAATTGAAAAATCTAAGCATACATAGTCACAGCAGGAGCCAAGGAACTAAATATGCAGTTCTACCTCCAGACCCCTTAAATTGGCTACTGTTGAGGCACATCATCTACATCAAAAGGACAGAATTCCAGCAGAGTTATGTCCTCATCCATTACTGTGGCAAGTGAGGAGATGCACGATCAGATTACAATTACACTATGTAGATGCAAAGGATCAGAATAGCACCTCAAAGACATATACTCTGGGCTTCTCAAGTAAAAGATTTCCTAAATGTTATGCAAAATATTATGTGGCATTTAATCTTCTAAGAGATTTAAAGAAAATGTCTTCTATTTTATACATTTAAAGGAAAAAGTCTTTTGTTCATCACATTGGACAGAACTTTTATCCTTAAACTGTCAAGATGATAAAGGCATCAGCATACATTTAAATTCCTTACCTCAAAAGATGGTAAATGATGTATGCAAAAGAAAACCAGATTGCACAAGAAACTTCTTTACACAGGGATTGTACCATGGAATAAAGTTAATGCAAAAAAATAGGTGTGGATTTTTTAAGTTAATGTTAATGCACGATGAGGTCAAGTGCCAAACAAATCCAGTCACCTACAGGCTTTTTTTTTAATAAGAGAAAGGTATGGTTTTTTCAGATAGAAGATTTTTTTTGCTTTGCTTTTGCTTATATTGATGGACTGTGAAGGTCAAGAAGAGATTGATCCACAGAGGCCAGTAAAAGTTAGAAGTAATTTAATTAGAGTTGTCCAAATCTGAAATATCTTCTAATCCGATTATATACTTATTTCTTGAGAGACAGTGTGTGGGAATCTATATTTGCTATAGAAAGATCTTTTTTTGTAATCTAAAATGGTTCAGTTATCAACTCTTTCTTAAGAAGCAGAATGAGTCAAGAAAATAAAAACCCAAATAATTTTTCCAGAGTTAAAAAATAGAGTATGCTTCTATTACTTTATATTTCAAATTAACAGTGTGTATGTGTATTTTGTACATTATACTACATTAAATAGTCTTTTGGAGTCCAAGTAAGTGGAGGCACAGTTGCTTAGATGTGTCATGCGAGGATCTGTTTCCATGCTGTGCTGCCTGCTGTATGTAGCTGGTGTGATTCATGGTAACGAAGGGCATTTAGAGATGTAATTTTGTCTAAATCTCTTAATACAAAATAGACAAAATGCTTTCTGTGAAGAGGAAGGGTGTCATCCATCAAACATTTTTAATCCCTGCTTTGCCATGGTCAGCCCTTGAGGGTTTTAAGGGTACAAAATGCACAGTAACTGTGGGTACAAAATCTGAGGTGACTCTTAACAACTGTGAAAGCAAATGAGTCATGATGTGAAGGTGAATATGCTGTAAACGACCGAAGAGAGGCTGGGAAGCAAACTGGAGTATCAACTAAGGGCAGTGCTGTCTGCATTACGGAGCCCTACGCTGTAGAGCAAAGTCTTCTTCCAGTGCCCCAAAATAGTAGTGCTACAGAGAGGTTTCTAAGAATGCATCCCACCCTCAGATAACAGATATGGCAGCACAGGAGAAGAGATTTGCCTGAAAACTGTTCACTAGAAATCCTGAGGAAAAGTAGGTTTGGGTGTATAGAAAACACAGAAGAGTGAGTCCCTTCCTCTCCCTGTGCCTAATTGTAGAACCAAAACAGAAACAAAGGGGGTTTTCTTAAGAGTAAATTACATTTTTTAGAATTCCCCTCCCTTTCTGTTCTTAAATCCAGAGCCAGAAATAGCAGTGCCGAAATTCTGTGAGAAAGACCACTCTTGCCCTTCTGGGAAATACCATTGTTACCTCTATAAAGTCTGTTGCTGTAAGATTTGGAGATGTTTTGCTGACTGCAGAGATCTGGATGTTCTTCAGATAAGGAATTGAAAGTTTGCCTCATTACCAGATGCAAATCTCCGCTCTAAGGTCCATCCATTAACAGGTTAGACTATTGAAGTACACTGAAGTATAGCTATCGTAGAAATCTGGTTGGGTGTCCTTGACATGAGAGTTTGCAGCACTGCTTTCAAGAGATTTATAAATACGAATGGACTGGTGATGCCAGCCAACATGATTAAGATGCTCCCTAAATCAACACCACCACTGACTTGCCCACAAATGGCACAGAAATAATTTTATTTTGATAAATAAATTGTCAGAGATAAAAAGCCCTGTGAACTGAGTGCTGTGCCTCCTGAGCTTTTACTTCTTTACCTTAGATGAGCAATTGATACAAACAGCAATTAAAGGCTTACTTTAAGCAAGAACTCTCATATATTTAAATATTTGTCTTGCTATTAGAAAAGAATGCAAAATTTATATCCATGCAAATTTATCCACATATAACAGTTTTGCAAATCAAGAAATGTGTTGTATTTTCTAGAGCTTGCTGCATCCTGGGAAATGGAGAATACATTCTTCTGTCTCACTCGATATTTCACTGCACAACTGAACAACTGAATTTTCTGAAGAGTATTGGGCAGACCATGTATTCCTAATGATAAATATGCCAGCATGATGACAACTGGTTTTACCTTGAACATTTCCCTGAATAGTGAATTTCTTCTAAGCTGATAATAATATGGCTCAGTCCCCAAGAGGGGAAAAAAGTACTTTCCTAGGAGCTGTGTTAGTCCATGTTGAATGAGGGCTCTAAAAGTAAGAAGTCACATGAATGGTTTCTTAGACAAAAAAAAAAAAAAAAAAAAAAAAAAAGAAAAAAATGTGTTTTTAAAAAAAAAAAAAAAAAAAAAAAAAAAAAAAAAAAAAAAAAAAAGAGAGAGAAAAGAAAAAGGCTGACCTAAAAGAGTTTACACAGCTGTGAGTGATAAAATATAGCAGCCATGGCAACCCACTCTCCAGTATTCTGATAATGCATCAGAAATGAGGCTATTAGAATTATTAATTCACATTAGCGGCTATTAAAATTACTACCTGCAGATTCACAGCCTGAAAATCCTTTTCTATTTCTAAGGGAAGGTTCAATTGCAGAGGGAACCTTTTTGCTAAATAGGTGCACTGCATTGTATGCTAGACATTATGGGAAGTCCAACAGATAATAAAGCTCACATTGAGCTTTATGTAGCTGCTTTGTAATGCAAGCCTAGCAGATGTAATACTTCATTCTTTTAATGATGGCTAAGAACCAATACACCCCTAACAGCAGTAACAATAACTGGACTCTTACTGGTTCCCTGGAAGCTAATACTAGAAATTCAACTTACTGCAGGGTATTTCATTAAATAGCAAGTGACATACAAAATGTTCTACACTGGTCGGTAATAAACAAAGCTGACAGAAACCAGCAGAAAAACTGAGCCAGGCCCATAGAAAGGTTTTGTAGAGATGCTGTGGTGAGACTCAGGGAGTCCTGCAGAGATTTGGCTGCATCCCTTCCATCCCCCATTAACTTAACTCAAAATGCAATTGCATGCTGTTTTAAGTAAAAGAAGAAACACTATTACACCAAGGCCACAGCAGGATATAATCAGGGGGAACAGCAACATGGCAGAGAAAGAACATTTTATTTATGGAAATGAGCAGAAAAAGTAACACACAAGCTAGAAGCCAAATAGGTACCAGTAAAACTGAAAAACAAGCAAAGAACATGAACTTGGATCACAACCAGTTTTTAGGAACTCACATCACAGTCTATCTCCTTTAAGATCCCATGTACCAAAAACGGATATGACATCCAGTGCTCTTTCAAAAAATTATCATTCTCAGAAAGAGAAGAAGAAAACAAAAATGACTGTAAAATGAAATTTAGTACATCTCCACAGGCTAGATACAGCGAATGATGTAGGTGTGCACAAGGGGCTTGAGTAGCCTTAACACTAAATGCTATTCTAAATTCTTTTTCCCTGATCACCACCTAACTCAAGAACAGCCTGAATTTCTTAGGGATTTATTTTTTTACAAAGTTCCCTCTGTGCCTACAGACATTTGTTTCTACATATCCAAAATTTTACTTCCTGCAAAACTCTATCAATAATATCCATATCTGTAGAAGTAGATATTTAGCCATCTAAGCTTCCTTTGGATCATGGAATGACGCTCTCAGCAAGTAAAGACACTCTTACTTTCAAAAATGGTGGCAAATACTCTCCTAACAAATAAAAAGGTGGTAATACTTAAGGTTATTAATTAGATGACCTAGGGTTTATTTCTTGCTGGGGATGTCCAGACTGACAAACACTGGATGTCCATATCGCAGTCTCCCTAGTGCTTTTGGGGCTGTTGTGCCTAGAAAAGTTTAGTTTAGTTTAACTGTGCCAACAAAAAACAGCAACTCTGGGTGCACTTATAATACTAAGAAGGGGAAAGTAGAAATTTGGCTTAGTCCAGTTTGGCGTGCAAAGTCAAAGAAATTAGGCATACCAGAAAATGTTATTGATGGTCCTTTACAAGAGATGACCAAGTAACAAAAATATTTGTCAATGACCTTAACTGTAAAATTTCCAAGGACTACAATTCTGTGGTATCAGTACCCTGTCCTTTTCCCATTTTGCTTCAGGCATTCAGACAAACATTGCTGGATATGGTATTACTCACACAGATAACAGCATCCCTGCACAACCAAAGGGCTTCATGCGTGAAGAAAAGTATTTGTTATTTCTTTCTTCCTGCTTGCTGTTCATCAGCTCAAGTTCAAGTCAGCAGGATGACTCATGTGCTTCTGTTTAGCACGTGCTTAATGCTCAGCTGAGTGGAGCAGAGCCCAATTTGCCAGCAGGGATGCGAGAGGAGAGCAGCTCATGCCCCATGGCCCAGCACACTCGTGCCACCACACCGGCAACTGCTGAGCACTGCTTCATGCCATGGGGAGTGCTCGCCCAGGACTCCGCAGATACAGCCACCCTTCCTAAGGTCACAGAAGTGTCAGGGAAGTATTTTTGCCTAAGAACTTGCTGACTTGTAAAAAACGAAAGTTCCAGCAGAAGCTGGAACTTGGTTTTGACATCACGTTTTGTTTTGTTTTCCAAATTAACACTGGAAAAAATATTTTAAAACCTTCTAAAGGCAAAATCACCTTCCCCTATACAGTTTCTGTGCAATGGACTAATGAGCAGTTATTTTTCCCTGGATCAAAAAGAGATTTTTAGGAAACATTTGAAGTGAGAGACAAACAAAACTTTGGCGGGAATAGCTGGAGAGAACATGTGAATCAGAGCAGGCACTAGAAAACATTAGAGTCAAGTAGGCAAAAATCACCAAGAGTTTCTTCAACTTTTGCACCTTTTTTCAGCTTTTCATCTCACAAGGCAGAGACCCCAAGAAGTTGGCTGAAGGCGGCAGAGGAAGTAGCGGATGTGATAAAGCTCTTCCTTTTTTTCTTCTCACACACCATGAGTACATTTGCAGAGATTTTCAGTATGACATGTTAAGCCCCTGAAAATACACCAGAGTACATATCCCAGAAAGCAGCCCAGTACTGGAAGAAAAGTTTAAGTATCCAAGTACATTATTATTCATTACAAAAGTGTGTACAATTTAAAGAAAGAGTCGGGTTTAGAGTAAAATTAAGCTGGACAATTGCTGAAGGATACATGATGAAATCTTCAGTGGGTCAGGGGAGATGGACTCCAGGAATGCACAGGTCATTCCAGACACAACTCCTGGGAGATGCTCCCCACGCCCCACACATCACTGCTTCAGAGTGGCTTTGCAGAGGGAGCAGACATTTCCACAGCAAAATGGGCTTTCCCCATTTAACTATTTCTGCTAATAATATCATCTGACATAAGCAGTTTAAAATCATTTGTTTCTTTCTACTTTAACATTATCTGTGTGTTTTCCTTCAGATCATCATCTGTTAAGTCACCACAAAGGAGCAGCTTCCATACATTGCCCATTGACTAAATGACTGATGCTACTTTTAGTCAATTTGATTTTAAATTAATCTCACATTAAAATCTAAATAAGGGAAGATTTCAGTTTTTACTTGGAAGATGGAAGGAAGAGCAATGTGGGACTGTAACAGCTGCAGCTTTAGAGCTTTATTTGGAAGGCTACAAGGACACACTTTATTTCCTTAAGGATCTCAAAGGCCTGGACTAATTAGTACTTATTAGAAAACAAATTAGAAATGCATTTTATTTCTCCATATGGTGAAAGAAGGAGCTACAGTAAAGGGGTGGGATACTGTAAGTGCTGAGACGTTGATTTGCAATGCATAATTTATTTGGCTAATTTTGCCTTTTCTTTTATGTCTATGCTTTGTCTATAAAGTGGTAACAACTTCCTTCAATGTAACCATTGTTCTGAACTATTTGAATAAAAATTAAATAATTTCTGCTATGTAGTATAGGAGTGTATGGTGTTAGGGCAATTGGGAGATCGCTGCTGTGCTCCCCAAAACCGTCTCGGGCACGAGACCGCTCGGGTGTGTCAGTTCACGCTAGCAAGCTTCTCCTTTCGGCCCCGCGCAGATGGTGAGCGCTGGTGACACACACACACACACACACACTTAAGCCAGACAGCTCAATATTACCAGAGATACGGAGCCAAGGAGGGCCCTCCGCATGGCGCGTTCCACAGACGAGGTTTATTTCATCCTCTGCAGAGGAGACCAGGGGCGAGAGAGGTAAAGCAAGTTCAGGATCAGGTTTACAAAGGGTCACGGAGCCAGAGATCTGAGGGCATGGGGGCGGTACACAGGCGGGACCAGGGAAGGGAACCGCTGAGCAGAGGGAAGGGGCGGAACGGGGATCAGGTCAGGTATGCAGCCCCACAGGATGCTGCGAGAGGTAGTTTTCTTCAACCAGGGTCTGGGAGGTGTGTAAGGTTACATTTCATCCTTAAGGAACTGTGGGAGAGGCTTTCCCTTTACTCACACAGAGGTGAGAGTGGTATCTCAAATATCTGAGTTTTTCCACCAGCAGGCCTTTGCTATTCGGGGCTCTCTGGCCCACCAGCTGGCTCAGCTGTTGGCTCAGTGACCCCAACAATGTAGCTCATCTGTGAACAGTTCATTGCATATATTTGATCATTACAATTCAAAATTGTAGTGGCAAAAAGAATTGATATGCATGTTACCTTAATTTTTTATTTGATAGCATGGATACCACTATGACCTTTTTTATGTGAGTGTGCTTGATTTTACTTTTTTGGTTTTGTCTGCATAAATTCTTCAAATTTAACTTAAAACTGCTTGAACTAGAATTGCTATGTAAGAGAAAACAGACACTACCAGAATTAAGTAGAATTCACAGAAGTGTAGACCTTATTCTCACTGTTTTGTGAATGTTTCTCCCAAGATGTACTTCATGTATGTAGAAGGTAAACCTGGTCAGTGAGTAAACACAGTAATAGAAATCTGATTTTTAAAAGTTAATGAATACTCAGAGACAAAATAGAAGTGATCTCAGTAGCTGCTGTCAGAGACACCTTATGGCAACCCTGTCATAACCTCATAACCAATTCACTATTTGTGTTTGTAAAAGACAGAGATTTCCAGTATTTTGAGGCTGGAATGAAGAACTTGGTGTTCATTATGCAGTGAGTACACTAAAAATGGGAAAACTGATCGCTTTGTTGATTATCTCCTGACACTGTTCAGCACCAGGTGACACCAGCGCCTGCAGAATGCCACCACAGAAATGCCTACTATCCTGTGGTGTTGGAGGTCAGATCATCTCAAATTCACAGCTCTTAGTTCTCTTTCCTGAATAGGACGTAGTGGTCACCAACATAAAGCCATGATTTTCAGCCCAAATCCTCACCTACAGCGCTGGGACTAGTTTAAATATGGAAAGATGGTGTTTTCCCCATGCCCGAAGTTCAGGTCTTTGATTTCTGAGTAGACTCCTATTCAATGGGCTTTTATAGAAACTGTTACTAGCAATCTGCCAACCACATTTGTTGTGAACATCGCATGGTGTGGAAGTCAGTATTGCCAGTGTGCTAGGTGTGCTTTCAGCCCACCTACAAATCAGGGTTCCTTAGGAAAGAATGTGGAGAAATGCCAGATTTGTTCATTCCAAACAATTTCTCATATTTATCTGCTCCAGGAAATTTCAAAAGAGAAAATTATGCACAGATAGAAGTAATTATGTCTATATGCATGCTGACCAAGTAATTGCAAGAACAATGATTCTAAATATTCCTTTAATTCCCCCTCCACCTGCCTCACTCTAAACTGCCATCTTTAGATCCCAATATATGGAAGGCACATGTAGCCTAGTCCCATTAGTAAGACATCTAAATTCTTTGGAAGCAACCACATACCCTTCACACTACTAAACGTTCCAAGAAAAGGCATTTTTTTATACCCACTACAAGGAAGAAATATAAAAACAATCTATCTATGTAGGCATGAAAATTTGGAGGAACTGATTTTATCCCTGGATTAAAGGTTTTTGTTCACTATTTGTAGATTCCAGCCAGACATAATTTATTTTACTCCAGTGAGAGGAAAAAGATAGGAGATACGTTATCTTCCTTAAAATATTTTTTGGCTAGAAAATGCTTCTAATTTGTATGATGCATTTCTCCATCAATGTTACAGAACTACATGCTTAATTTATACAAACTGTGTGTATAGATCACACATGGTTTTTCAAATTATGAAAGACTTGTTCTTCTCTGTTGATTTCCTTTCTTGACAGGACTGAGCTCACCTTTCAACCACCTCTTTTAACAGCACTTTGTTAATCTATAGGTAGTTTATAAACTCTTTTCTCCCTTCAAAAATGTTTTCTCCAGTATGTTGCACATTCAGAACTTTATTTCAAAGTGCCACTTTAATCCTTTTTATCTTTCTGATAACTTAGGGATTGGTCATTACTTGGTTATTCTGGTCACATTTCACTTTCTTCACTGAAATCTCAATAGAGAAGGAATGCTTTAGGCAAAATGAACTCTGAACTTTTGTGTCATCAAAATCTTGATGTAAGTATATTGAATACAGCCTGCACAGCTAAGCCTAAAATCATAAGAAACACATCACATTATAAAAATTGCACCAGCACAAAAGCAGACAATTTTGTGAAAAATAAATTTTATTTCTTGGTGTTATTTATTACAACTCTGGGTATTTAATGAATCTAAAAATAAAAATAAAGTTTTGAAGATATTTATATAAAATAGAAGAATGGCAATGTAAGGAAGCTAACTCCAAGAACCTCCTGCTCCTCCTATACAAACCATAATGCTTTTTACTCTCCATAAGCTATTAAATGATTTTGCTTTCTAAAATTACAAAACTAGGACGTTTTCTTCATTTGAATACTTACAGGTCATGATGACACCATAAAAGCTAAATGTGCATACTCTTTTTTAAATACCATTAGGGCTCCAAGGAAGTAGTGCTTATCATAAAATTGTGTTTAAATTAAAAAGAGATATTAGCGTGAGTTAAAGTGTCCTTTTCTCTTTCATTCTTTTAATACTTTATCTCTCAGGAATCATAAGAAAATTACTTGTTTTCTAAAATAGCCATTTCTGACATAGGTGTTTTGGTACATACTTTTCGTATATGTCCCCACATCATTATTACATTAAATCACCACTTCTGAAGAGGATTTTGTCTTCTTCGCTTCATGTTCTGCATTAGTTATCAAACCTGCTGCTTCCTTCTTGATACAGACCAATTTTTCACAGCTTAATACTCAAATTATTATCTTAAAATTCTTAAAATGCAGTTCCACCATGGCTTAGCCACTTCTGCTGCTTTTAAAATTGCTACTCATTAATGTTAATCATGTTAGAATGCTGGGTTTTCTTAACTAGTATAAGAGCTTAAGTTTTTAATCTGAGTCTTTTTTTCCCCCCTCACAAATTTCCAGAAAATTGCTAGGATTAAAATACCATAAAGATTTCCTTTCAACCCATGTGAGCCTGTAAGCCAGGTTGCTTGGAAGTGAATCTTTTATCCTATTCAAAGGACATATGTGCAGACTGATGTAAAGCATGATCTGTAGCACGTGTGTGTTCACTCCAGCAGGACATTTGCACACCTTGCATGCTGTGGAGGAAATCTTGTTAGAAGCAGCTATTTCTTCCCTTCACCTTCATCCTGTATCTATCTATCCCCCATCTTTTATACACCTTTTGAGTGTCACTCCAGGTTAAATATGTAAGGCTTTTAAGCTGTGCAGACACTGAAGGGTAGTGAAAGCTGGGCTTCCATTCAGAAGAATAAAGGTGACCCTACAGAGGAAGCCAAGCCAACCTATTTCATTGTAATTGATTACCTGGGGGAAAGGAGATGGACAAATGAACTGTTCACCCTAAGTGCTCTCCAAGATAGGCAGTGCATCCACCTGTGGTCACACTGGGACTGCAAGAGATAAATGTGACTTCTTCTCTGGCAATATGTCAGCCAGTTTAAGCAGCAGCTTGGAAGCTTGAGGAACGACTTAATTTTGAAACCTGAATTTTGGAAGTGAGTTGAGCACAAATACATTAGACCAGATAAATAGTTCTGATTCCTCATAAGAACTAAAGATAGCATTTTTGCGAAACTATATAACCATTAGTTTTCTGAAACAATGCATGTCCCAGTCCTTGCAATTCTGTTGCTATTATATTTCTCCACAATCTCCTTTCTAATGGTCTTCAAGAAGGAAGATGGGGATAAATAAACCAGTCTGGAACATTAGTGTGTCCTTCAACCATTTTTTTCAGGTCCATTTGTGTTAGAAGAATAGTACAGAGACTGTTCTAGTCTCACTGTTTGTTGGTTTCTCCTTAGCAGTGGACAAAATCTCAGATGTCTGTTGTAATTTCTTAGATCAGTCAGTGGTGGTTGATACCTACGGTCCTTGGTTGTGATAAACAGCACAGCTTTTATGCTATCACTCACTTGAGTGATTTTGTTCTTTTCTCTCCAAGTGTCAACTCCAGTTCCCACTGAACTCAACTGCAAAACTGCTTTAGGCTTCAACTAAAACAGGTTTGGGCCCCAGGAGATGAAAGAAAGTGATTTTGATCAATTGCTCATCTGCACTTTCACACAGGTTCTGCCAGGCTATATTTTAGTGCACCTCCTCTATGTGATGCTGAGAGAGATAATAACACAGTTTGGGCTGTTGTGCTTTCAAGATGCAGGTGACACGCTGCTCTATGCCTCATTTTCATCAAACCCAGATGGTGCAGCATCTTTGCTTTGCCTGTGCCTGGCAGAGATTAATACTTAGATAAGGGCAAGCCGACAGAAGCTTCACTTGGACAAGATGGAGGAGGGGCTATTTTGTAAGGGAAAATAGCTGTGATCTTTTCCACTTCCCATTTGGGAGGATTTTGACCTGGAGTGTGTTTGGATTCCTATTTCCATTTGAAATCGCAGGTGGGTTTGAGGGCCCAAGACAGCTTTTCATATCTGCTTCAGTTAGACATCTATCACATTTCTTCTTGGCTTTGGACAGTGCCACCTCTAACCCATGCCTTTTTAAATTCTAGACTTAATTATTGTGATGTGCTCTATATGGGGCTACAGATGAGGACCAACTGGAAACAATAGTGCGTGCTGAAACCAGCTGCTTGCCTGGCTGGCAATGGGAGCCACTGAGCACATACTAGATAGCTTCTCTGGCAAAAGTTCTGTTTTCCTCCCCACCAAAGGAATGGTTCCCTCTCTATTGAAACTGGCTCCTACACTGAATTAGTGTTAAATGACCTGGGTCCTATCTTCTTGAAAAAACATCTCCTGCCAAGTGAAGTCTCAAAGCAATTTCTGACAGTATAATGTTAGAGCTCTAGATTTAAACAAATAGGAGGCAGTAGCAATGCTTTTAAAACAAACAGCTCTCAGCTTCAAAATTGGCTTCCCCGACTACTCCAACAGAGCCCAAATGTGTTAAGCTTGGCACAGTAAATGACCCTTCACTTTTCCCTAGCTTTGGATTATCACCACACTTATCACAAAGGACTCATTAGAGAATCCTGAAGTAATTGTGTCTGTATTCATGATCTTTTTAACAACATCATTAATATTGCACTGGAGTTATGGACTCCTCATGAAATTATACTAAACTGACACCAAGAGCTTGAACTTTGGATTCTTATTTTAAAGATTCCATCCGTGACCCATTGCCCCTCAAAATGTGTGGTTCAGATAAGCACTCTCAGGATTCAATATTTTTCTGACCTGCCTCTTGGGTCAGCGAAGTGGTTTGGAAAGCTCAAGAGAGTAGCCTTATTTATTACATTTCAACACTTATTTTTTCTAATTCTCACTAAAACCAGAACCAACAGAGAGAAATTCTTAGGACATTAAAAAACTCCTCTCAAATTCCAGAAGGCCTTTATGTTTAGTCTTAAGATAGGAAAAGCCTGTCACTTCTTATTGCAGCCAAATCATCCATTACAGGAGACACCTTAAGCAGAATACCCCTGTCAGAAGTTTTATTACTATGTATTTAATGCAGGATACTGAAACATTTTCTAATAGACAAATATTTTTATCTGTATCCACGTCAGATACTGCTATTCTCTATCAGCAGTGAAATTGCCAAAATGTTGTAAGATACTCAGGACTGAGCTATGACTTTATGAGAGTACCCGTGGCAGGATTTGTTTTTTATAATAATAGACTAAGAATCTAATTCCTTCCACCATTACTCCAGCTGACCAGTTCAGATGTTGTTATCTGAATACAATGTCTCTGTCTCACATACTCTGAGTAAATGGGATTTAGATGTAATTTATAACTCTTGGAAGGGAAAATATTTCATTACTTCCTATATAGACTACATATGCCAGTAATAATTTAAATTCCTAAAGATACGCAGGTGCTTGGATGGAAAAAGTAGACATTTCGATTCCTTAGTCTCTGCTTTGCTTAATTGGATTTTACTGAGCATTTTAAATCAGCTGAGACTTTTGATCAACAGCATATTCACCGTCACTTCCAAGAGCTTTCATAACACTACAGACCTGAATATCTATCTGACAGACATACTTTTGAATCTACTAACAGTTCCTTACTCAGATATTTTCATCAAAAATGTAAAACCTTATAAAAAATTCAAATGTTTTGGTTCAGTTGAGGCCCTCAGTTAGAATAATGTCATCTCATGTCTACATGGCATGGTGTTGTTTTTATTTGGGGGCTTTTAACGCTACAGTGATAGTGATTTCAAAGGTTCTAGCTCCTTTTTAAGAGATAACTGCACTATTCTTGATTTTGATCTGTCACCACCTTGACACAATATGATATTCCAGGTTTCTTGTTTTGAGTAAATGTATTTTTTTTATCTTTGCAGCTTGATAAAACAGAAGCCCATTTTGAACAATAAAGAATAAGTAATGTATTTCTATTTTTATATGTTTTCCTGGACATGATTGCAATTTATGAGAAAAACCACTAGAATTATGAATGCAAATGATTTCACAGTTACTGCAACAGATTTTGTTTATATATGTTAAACTATGCTGAGAAAGAGCCGGCTTTGATCTGGGAAACTCATTAATGTCTTTGCAAAACAGCAATCAGAACATGGTATACAGCAGTGATAGTGACTGTGGTTCACCAGGATGTGAGTCAAACAACGCCAGCTTTGAAATTCAGACACCCTCTTGTGTCAGTACACAGAGCTGGATCATAAGGAAAGTAGTAAGACTTTTTAAATTAAATTGTTTTAAGATTGTGTTTCTAGCTTGATAGAAATAATACTGTAATTTATTAAATCAATAGAATTATGTTTCCTACCAAGGCAAGGCAGAAGTTCCAGGGAGAACTGACATTGCCTATCCATATCCTGTGAAATCAAGGAGGGTGAGGGTGCAAGCTTGAGCATTCAGCCCTTGATGTCTGCTCTGCATTCTCTTTTGTAGTGGTTTGGACTATTCCCCTTACATCTCTTCAACATGAAGCTTGGGTTCATCCTGAGGTTAGCTTCCACCAAGGAGCAGCATGGATGAGGCCATACTGTGTTTAGCTGTCTCCATCTGTCACCATCCTCCAACATTAACCCAGAAGACCTCGTACTCTCACATGCAACCCAAAATATTCACACAACACTCCAGGGCATGTGTATACTCTCCACATCACACTTATTAAAATCCCACTCTTGAGGCTGTAAGGAGGTTTCCTCATTAGCAGCCTGGCCTGTGGACCCAGGCCTGACGACAAGTGCTGTTAACACCATGTCGACAGATGTCTGAGGAACACTGTGGAGCCAGGCTGGGCCTCACAGAGACAGCAACCCTCCTTTCAGCATGCAAAAAGAAAGCCCAGGAGGGGAGAGATAGCCAGATGCCCCAAAAGAATCATCAAGGTGTTGCACGTTCCACAGGCCATACTGGTAGCACCACATAAGTCCAAAAAACAGTAGTTACCCCAAGAGTATCCCCACAGCAATATAACTAAAAGACATTCCTTGCCTTCCCCTTACCCAGTTTCCTGATACCTATTCACACTTCAGTGTTTCACTCATTCACAGTGGGCCCAGGTGAGCTTAGAAGGATGTAGGTAGGCCTTACACAAATCATGGGGAATATCTGTGGGTCACCCAGCAAACAGGCACAAGATGGGCACTGTGCTGGACAGCCTTGAGACCTGGAAGAGGAAGCTGGGAGGTATGGCATGAGAAGGGCAATTCATCACTGACTTCAGTGTTTTCTCAGAACTCACCGTCACACACAGGGGCGTCTACAGTGTGGTGGAAACACATGCAGGCCCCTCTTACAGAAAATGTGAGATTCTCTCCTGGATGTGGTGGGGAGCAGATCAGCACAGCAATATGGGGTGGTGGCCCTCTGTCCCTCTCAAAGACACCCTCCTCCCACCAGCAGCGCATTTGAAGTAACAGACACTGGACCCACTCCCCCTTGCCAAAGAGCAAGATCTCACACTGTGGAATACTGAAATCCTTCCTAGACCTGTCAGCCAGAGCAGCTGAAAGCTTTGTGCACCCCAGTTTGGCTACACAGAAATCTGATCTATAACCTAGTAGATGAACAATAGGAACTCAGGAAGGGGAGGAATGATTAATTCTTTGCATGTCCTCATGCTCAAAACCCTCCTAAAAACCCAGCCTGGAGGATCTGCAGGGCCTGATCCTGAGGTATCAGCAGAGGGACTGCTCTCCACAGTGGGCAGCTGAGCAACAAGTGGCAGTATGTAGGGTCACCCTTCACTTTGATTGCTTCCTCTCCATACCCAAAACATGTTCAGCAAAAAAAGTAGCCCTTCATTTTGGTTAACTCTCACCTTGATAGTATTTGCTGGATAGCACCAGTTTTTGCAAAGATGTAGTAATTGCCTGTGCAGCTACTAAAGCTGTGTCTATACTTGTTGACCAAATGGGTTAGAGTTTGTGCTCTGGCCCAACAACCAGACGGCAACTAACTCAGCCTCATTTATGCAGGACAGCTTAATCCAGACTTTCTATGGAGAGTGATTCCTGACCCATGTTGACTCCCCTAGGTGCTGCCTGCATACACTAGCTCGCAGTGAATAAAACCACCCTGAAATCATAATGACAATTATCAGTAGTGCTCAGGTCCACACCACACCTCATCATTATATCATTTTAACTAAGGCCTGCTTAATTCACTGAAATATGAAGCTGTTTCAAGTTGATATAAGTAGGGATTGGAGTGACTGCAAGTTCCAGAGCATACTCTATCCTTGATTTATCCTTTAGACAAAGAAACTTTCTTTGGACTGGAAAATAGGTTAACAACTGAACAAAATTAACCTGATCTGTTTTAATACATTTGAAGTTAAGTTTGATGGAGACAATTTTCCATGGGGCATAGGCAAGCAGCAGAGTGTCAGAAATATTGACTTAGTTCAATGAGTGTTTCTTAGGTAAATCTTCTGATTAGTTGCCAAGGAATTGTTTCTTTTCAATGTTTGCAATACCTTACTTTTCAATGAGAGCCGACTGTGGCTGGCAGCATTCTCATTCTGAGGCAGTGGGTCAATAGGTTAATGTCTTGGCTAAAGACCCTGAGTGTGCTTCTCTTGGCAACGCGGAAGCGTGGGCCAGAACACAGCCACAGACCATAATAGTGAGCTTCACTGCCCAACACTCCCCTTCACCAAGGGAGGCATTACACTCAAATATCCCCAGCCTCTCTAAATACCTGTTGCTGTCTTTCTGCTGGGTTTTAGCATTTACATGCAGTCTTGTCACTGTGTCTGGGGATACTAAACTTTTAAGCTACTTTTTTTTTTTAAAGCAGTCAATGCAGAAAATCTTCTCATTTAATCTGCAAAAGTGTGGGCCTCTGGAAAAATGAGCTTCATCATGTGTGTGGTCTTCTTTAGCCATAAAAAAGGTTACATTTAAAAGCAGAAATTGTTTGTTACCACCGTCTCATCATGAACTTAATATTTTTTTTCTTCAGGTACCACATTTACATAATTAAGAACCATTTATACACTTTGGTTCTAAATTTTAATTCACCTTAAACTCTTCAAAATAAAGTGTCTATACTTTACTTGAATGGAGACTTGGAGAGATTCTGAATATATGGATGAATGCAAAATGTATTACATATTTACTGATTGCAACAGGATCATATATGTATGCCACAAAACATTCTTGTAAGACAAAAATCAAGGCAGCAAACAAAAAAGAAGCCCTTTCAATAAATCCAGTAAGTTCTGATCATTCTCAAAAATGTTATTTCAATTAGATTCAGGAAGTGATACTGCACATGTCAAAAAATCAATTTCGTTAATTTTCTAATGTTTCATCCAGATACTGTATCACGAAGGTCTGGAAGCCCTTTTCTAATTGTGGGTAATTGGGTGAGAGAACATTTGAATTTATATTAACTTGTGAACTTTCTGCATGAAGAATGCAGAGCTCTCCAGCAACGTGTTCAGTGTCTTACTAAGGAGCTGAAAAAACCTCAGCTCCTATTCTGTGTTGTATGGAAGCTCAGGTTACTCACTCTTTTATAAGATTGCTCCATATCTTGCAGGATTAATTTGAAGTGGTGTTCTTGGCCATTGGTCACAGCATGTTGTTTTCTGCCTAGCTGAAATCATCTCCATTCCAGTCAATAAAACCCAAGCACTTTTTGGATTCACTTCATGCAATTGCCAAGCTGTTAAAGTGGGCTTTGACCTTTTTCTAGCCTATACATGGTACCTGGTTTTGTCTGTTTATTACTCATTAAGATCTTTGTGAAGGAAGAATTTGCCCCAAAGGAAGAGAAAATAATTGAAGGTTTTATGATATGCTATAGCATGATGAACAAGCCATGAAGGAAATCTCAAAAACAACATAACATATAAATGTCAGAGAGTTTGCATTCAAACACAAATCTCACCAGAATAAATCAAGGACTGTTACTAATGAGAGTCTGAAATAATCTTAAAGAACAAAGGTGTGTGTAAGACTTTAACTACAGGGATAAAAAAGGAGACTATATAATGATTATAAATTCTGCAATGATGACAAAGAAGCTTCAACATAGTAAAGCCAACAGAGCAGTTGAGAACAAAAAAAAGCAATGTCTCTGGATAGATTTAGAATAACATTGAATTTAATTTTTTTTTCACAGCAAACAAGATGTTCTCTGGCAAATGATATGAATCCTTTGTCAAGGCTGTCCAGATGGCCTTTGCGAATAAAATACTGCACACAGCAGTGACATACTTGTTGGACAGATAACTTACAGATTTGGAAACAGCCTGTTGGAGAGCTTCTTCATTAAACTAATAATGTTTCTGGTGATTTGGTTACAAGAAGCCAAAGGCCTGGTGACAATTTCACAAAAAGGAAAGTTTTAGCTGCTATGACAACCTGAACAACTGTGTTTCTCCTCATGACAACCTGTCTGAATTATATAAAGTCATGAACCCACAATGAAAAATAGATTCTAGAAAGGTCTGTAAGAAATGTTAAGCTATACCTGGGAGATGACAAAAAACCTAATATAATGATTCTGTTACCCTTTTCATGAAATAAGATTGAGAAGATTGTGAAGCATGTTGAAAACTGCTTTGGTTGTTGCTTAGATGCTTCTTTTACAAACTCTTTTCCCCAGCAAAGTAGGTAAAGCTCAAAACAGGAGTTCTTCAGTTGACATTATTGGCAACAAAGTAGTCTCAACACAGTTAAAAATAAGGTAGAAAAGATAGGATGAAGAAAAGAAGAAGAAAAAAGACAAAACAAATTTTCGAGAAAAGCAAGGCTTGAGTAAAAAAGACAAACACAACAAATTTCCGATAAATGTGAGGCCTTTTAAAATATATTTTCCTATCCCTTGTTCAGGCTCTCTTTTAATTTCTTTTTTCTAGTTCTATACCAAGGAGTTTGCCAATCCAATTTTCTAACACTGCCATTGGGTTTCTCTGACATCTCTCTACTGCCCCCTGTAAATTCAGTTTTAAAAAAATTTCCACAAGTATTCCATAACAAAAATGTCCTTCTGTTTTGATTGTGTCTTTCTGATAAAGTAACAAAACAAAATTCCATGCTGTGGTGGGGGTTTTTTTCAAAGCAATTTTATGAAACACAACACAGAGCAATATTCCTACAAACATAGCAATAAGGAGAAAATACTGAATCCAGCATTCTGGAAATGAACCCAGTAGATCAGACCTCTATGTTTCTTGCTTTCCACTTTCAAGCACTGATATGAAACAAATTTTACCC
This sequence comes from Corvus brachyrhynchos, assembly GCF_000691975.1. Lineage (NCBI taxonomy): Eukaryota > Metazoa > Chordata > Aves > Passeriformes > Corvidae > Corvus > Corvus brachyrhynchos. The sequence goes on along the minus strand of NW_008239547.1, from coordinate 5,679,957 downwards.
ATGTAGAGCCTAAGAGCTTCTCCCCAGATCTCAGTCCAAATCCTTGCACTGCAAGAACAACAGCAGCAGACATATAAATTATATTTTATTTGTTTGAATAATACTCCTACCATTATATGTAACCACCTGAATAAAGATCTGTGTGCTAGGGGGTGCTTCCATCTCCTCCAATGAAGCTAACTGACTGAAGGTAATCCACTGCCTAAGAGTTAATCCCTCTGAATACGATTCCCTGAATTTCTAGTTAATCCACTATAGTCTACAAATGGGTTCTCCATTGCATGTATAACATCAAAGTATGCCAATGTAAATGTTCCCTAGTTAATAAATAACCCAAACAAACATTTAGCGGAAAAGCCATTTAACATCAGCCGTAATGAGTGACAAAGAAAATTATGATAGAGAACATCTCTTGAAGAAGATGAGAGAGGGCAGAGAAAGGGAATCTGATCTGTAATGAATGCAGTTCTACTGCTTGTTTACCATGACTGCTACACTGTAGCTAAAGGGGGTGCATGACAACCATGCAGTTGTTGCCGTGACAGCTTCCATTTCCCATTTAATAACATTGCACCCTTCCAAGTATTAGTCTAACCAATGTAGCACTTATAAAGTAGTGCATATAATTCTCAATAATATGATATTATCACCTGGGCCTTTACGGATGAACAGATTGTATGAGCAGGACACTAATTTTCCAGCTAAAAATAGAGCAGGACAAGAAATACAAAGATACATCCAACACTGTTTTTACCTACTTCTTAATGATTATAGACCTTCAGTCTGGCAAAACGTTACTTTGAAAGGAACTATTTTTGTTTTTTGCTGCCGTTATCTTAGTGTAAACACAGACACTGATATACCCATTATGCAAGCAAATGGAAACAACTGAAGCTGATAAAAACAAGTTTATAATCTAAGGGTCCATTATCATCATACAGGGCCCGCTTTTCTCCTTTGAAGTCAGTGGGACTTTGTCATTGCCACCAATGGAAATATAGTCAGATATTTAGTCCATATGGTGAATTTCCTATGCATTACTTCCTTAATCACAGAAACAGCTACTTCAGAACCCCTTGAGTTGATCAGGCATTATTTTTAAAAACACCACTGTAAATCATATGTTGTATATGTTGCCTACTTCCTATTTCAGATAAAAGCAGATTACTCTGAGAATATACAAATATTACTGAAGAAAGGAAAAAAAAAAAGGAAAAAAAGAGAGTGGGACAATTTGGAGGAACATGGTGACCATGCTTAGATTTTGGCAGCTATATCAATGCAAGCAATAGAGGAATTAGGCCATGGAGAGACCTGATGAGCTTGTTGTCAAATTGAAAATGGGAGTATAATGATATCTGAGATAATTTGCCTCTGACACAAATGGAAACACTGGACTTTTGATGATCAGATAATCAGCTAATAAAGCCTTGGGCAGTGTTAATTTTTTGGAGTGGAATGTGTTTAGACAGGATGATGGACATTGATAAGGCATTTATGACATGGCACAGTTGTGTTTCCAAAGAGTTTGGTAAGATATTTGTAAAGTCAATCTGACCCAAACAACGTAGTCAGTGTGGAGAGATGATGTAAAAACAAATGAATCTGATCTCTAACCAATGGAGTCTAGGATATGAGTGTATATTGCAACACGTAGCCATACATAAATTTAAATAGTATATAAATCTGATGGCACAGTTTATGAAAATAAATGTATTTGCACTGGTTCTTTGGAGAAAGGTAAGATGCACAGTAAAAGAAGAGGGATCATTTAGATGTATGTGGCTCTGTGTGGAAAAGAGGTGTAACATGAGAGGACAGGGTAAAAAAGCATTGGGTGTGAGAGACTGAGTAGGAGGATAAAAGATGTAGGAGATAAAAGGGTTGAGAGAGGAGAGATATAGACAAGGTAAAATATATGTCTGATCTTACAGATACGGGTAAATAGCTTGGTTCAGTACAGTAAGCAACAGGAAGCCAAGTAGTGATTCATATGGCCAAAACAACAGAAGATGACACAGAAGCCTAGTTTTGGAGAGATTATTGGGGAAGATAAGTGGAAAGAAAAAAAGGAAAACATTAGAGAAAAGGATATAAATGAGCACCAGACTGTATATGAAGATATTAGTAGACACTAGTCATAAAGCAAATATACTTATATTCTGCACTAAATACTCATAGGAAGTCTCCATTTTCAGGCTTTTACTATTACGGATGAGTTTAATTTGTTGTGTTTCTTTTTCAAAATAATACCAAATAAAGGTGTCTCCAGCCATTGATTAATCATTTGCCAAACTTAGTTTTTAATTAAATGTGCTATGTGAGTACATAAAGGAGTAAACATCAAAGTTGCTCTGGTCTGCTATTGTTAAAATGGAAAAAATGTTTTTTTCCTTTGGAATTTTAAGTTTTATATTACATGATTTAGCCCACGGCAAATATTTTTTTATGGCTGAATTATAAACTTCTTGAGAAACAGGTTTATAACAGAAGCACAGACAATCTTCAAAAAAGCATTATAAACACCAAGTCAAGTTATGAAGCAAAGATGGGCCTGAACCCAAACCCCAAAGCTAGCCACTCCATTAACTTTTACATACACTAGATTCAGATTCAGTCTTTGTAACACTAACTCATCCTTGCCATAAAATCCCATTACTGATGTGAAAATGGAGAGCTGAACAAATGTGTAAGCAGTTGCAGGATCAGGACCTAAAATACCGTGACTAAAATGTGAGAAGTGGATTATAAAAAGAGGTTTCTGAATGTTTCATTTGATGCCAGTTTATATTCAAGATTATTAAAGATTAAATATTTTCAGGTAAATACATGTAAACCAAGGATTGAATGTCTTCACTCATCATTTCAGGGCAATTCATACATAGAAGAAACCTGTGCTTTTATCCATGAACTAGAGAGAAACAGATGGGTGGAAAAATTAGACTAGTGCCATTCATGTTGTGATAGGAAAGGATATTAATGTACCATACTCTGCTATATTTGCTAGGCCTTGAGATTTCAAAGGGAAAAAAATAAAAATAAATAAAGTCCCATTGTGGAATCCAAAATACCCACACAGTGCCAAGGAGGGGCAGAAATCCTCTTGCATGGGCCATGTTAACCCCAATAGAGGCCATTCCTGTTCAGCTGTCTTTGCAGCCCGTTGCACATCTCTCTCTGCAAGAAGAGGAAGCACTGATATTTGAGACATAAACATGTTGAAATAAACCTTGGTACATGGATTAGGGATTACAGGGTAGGCTCAGGTGATAAAAGCAACCTTCATCATTATCTTACAATTTATCACATTGTACCATCTTCCCTAAAGTACTTGTTATGTCTGCATTTAAGTGTTTAAATTTTCTTTCAGAGAAAGGAATTTCTTTAAAATACACTAGCTACTAACAAAATGTATCACCATCTGCAAAAAGCAACTTGTTAATCAGACAGGAAAAAAATGGATGAAACACAATGGCTGGGTGGTGTGTTGGTTGGTTGGTTGGTTTGTTGGTTTGAAGCATCTTTTCAGTGTACAGCTGGGAATGATTATATCCCTTCTGCAGATTCCTAGAAATCACCTGACAGACAATGCTAATCCCAAAGCAAGAGAGCCATCACTGTCATGAACTAAGTGTATTTTTTGATGTACGTGCTTTCTGGGTATCTGTCACTTAGGGAATTACTCTTGGTTTCTGAAACAGGTTTTAAAACTAACGTATGTGTATATTTCTGCAAACCCTTAGTAAGCAACCATCAGCAGGTAATTTCTGTCTTCAAAAATAGATTTACTTTATTTTAAAAGCTATATTGTTGCTCAAACAGACAAACTATGATCAGGTCAGAACCCATTTAACTCAAGGACTGTCCAGCAGCATGAGAGTTTTAATAATCAGAAAGCACTGTAAACTCTCCCCTTCCCCCGTGTTCTGGGAATGTCTCTAAAAGAAAAAAATAAAGGGGGCTTAATGTGCTACCCATAAAATATACATCCCAATCAATCAAGAAAATGCATAAGTATTGCAAATGATGATCCAGAGACTGCCTAAAGACAGGGAAATGAGACTGAACCCAATAACTCAATCTGACTAGTTCCAGCCTGCCTGGTTTCTAGCCTGCCTGCAGACACAGGGCAGGAGCAGGGGCACGGGCAGAGGCAGAAGCTGACAAAGGAAAGAATGAAGTGTACAGAGGGTATAACAGGATCAAACTGCAGTTTAGTGCACAGTATTAGAGAACTGCAATCACGGAAGAGAAGGGGAATGTCTGGAAAAAACTCAGAAAGTAGTGGTGAGAGAGTGCAGTATGAAACCAGCAGACAGATTTCCTATGGACTTCATCTCCAGACTTCAGCCAACCTTAAATTCAGGGCTTCAAAAGGGCAGCAAGGGAGAGTCCGAGTGCAAGTCTCAGACTCAGTGCTAGAGACAAAGGGATGGAGGAGACTGGATTTGTATATGGTTTCTGTAGTTTCTATGTTTGTAGTTAATCTGTGTGGCTGTAGACTTACAACTATGTTTGAAAACTATTTCAAACATGGTTACATCTTCAGAGCGGACAGGGATTTACTTTCGTGGCTACACTTGGAGGATGACCCTATCCTCAGCAAAGCCCAGCTCTTTTCCCACTGCATCCTTCAGAAAGACTCCTTATGGAGTAGGTCTTCTATCAGGCCTTTTCCCTGATGAAGCGTTAACAGAGTTTGCCTTGACTGTGCACCAGCAACAAATTATTTCCAAATGGCTCTGGGAGATGAGAGTGGCTGACATCCACCACTGGCCGCAGGTCATTTTCCTGGCACAGACCAATCTTTGGGGATTATTTAACAGTGTTTCAGCTTTCAGCCTTGGAGCTCTTCTTCTAACCCCTACCCCAGGGACTGGATTGCCTTCACATAGAGGGACTGCAAAATACTCCCCATTAAAGAAGCAGTCGGGTTCAGCTAGGTGATCACTCCCCAGGTGCAGGGACAGCCTGTAAGGCAAGGCAATAGGGCAAGGAGGAGACAGGGCCCATAGCTGGTGAGCACCAGACCGTGCAGCCAAAGCAGCAGGATTCAGAGCCCAATATGTCCCTGCTTTGTTTCAGTCCTCTGGTGCCAGTAGTAGCGGTGGGGAGAATGCTCAGGAGTAGACACACACTCCCCAGTGGGGATTTCATGCTGCATAGCCTCCTTCAGCAGCACAGCCGGCCCTGGGGAACCCCAGCAGCTCCTCAGCCCCTCAAGAGGCTTCATGAGAGACAGACAGACTGAGGGGGTCAAAGCTGCAACAGAAGCTAAGAGAAACGGGAATGACAGCAAGAGTGGGTGAGAAGGGAGATGGGAAGAGGGTCGGAAGGGAGGGGATGCAGGGAGGCCTTCCCCCGAGATGCAGGTATGCAAAGGGGACGAGAGGGCAGTGGCCAGATGAGCCTGACACCTGGGGATACTCTGATGGGGGGTCGTCGCAGCTCACCCCATATCAGCACAGCCAGCCTCCCCCAGGACCAGAGGGGACGGCGGTGTCCCACTGGGGAACGGCAGGGACTCCGAGGGACGCACGTAGGGACTGACGCACTCTCGCACGAAACATAAAGAGAGTCTTGGGAGGGGGGAAAGGTGGCGGAGGAGGAAAAGGTGGCAGAGGGGGGACGGAGCAGAGTTCCCGCGGGGCACCCGAGCCGAGCGAGCCGGGAAGGGGGCGGGG
>NW_008239547.1:5672804-5673390 GCF_000691975.1 Corvus brachyrhynchos | reverse complement strand
TGGTTCCCGCTCACGGCCGCTTTCCCTTCCTTATCTCCCCTCCGCAGAGCAACCCGCCCAGCAGAGCGCTCCCGAGGTGCCGGCAGCCGCCAGGATTTTTTGTCTGTCTTGTTTGTGTGTTTGTTGGGTTTTGGTTTTGTTTTTTGTTTTTTTTTCCCCTCGTTTTCATTTGGCTTTCTAGTCTCGCTGAGAATGGCAGGGGCAGCGGCGCCTGGAGAAGGAACAAGTGTGGGGAAAGGGAGAGGGAGCCGGAGCTAAATGACAGGATGCGGGCGGCTTGAGGCACAGAGAGAAGCCAGCCTCCTTCTGCCCTCGGGACTGCCCCTGCGGACCGTGCTTTCTGCTCCTCGCTCCGGCTGGAGATTTAAGGAAGAGTTGTCCGTGGAGGGCATTTTTATTTTTTTCCTCCTTTCGCTGCTGTCGGAAGGGAAAATGGATTGGGGACTTCTCCTGCACTGTGCAGCCCTCACCTTCACCCTCGCCAGGGCTCTGCGGAGCGGTGAGTGACACGGGGGACGTCGGGTCTCGGCTAGGGCAGCTGCGGGGCCGGGTTCCGGGGCTGCGGGCACGGGAGGCGGGCGGTGGG
>NW_008239547.1:5664400-5672634 GCF_000691975.1 Corvus brachyrhynchos | reverse complement strand
GGGAACTTTCTGGCGGAGGAGGGATGTGGCGCAGTCCCCGCCTGAGGACCGCCCGCCCTGACATTGCCTTCCGACTTTATTTTCTGCTCTTTCGGGTTATTGTATAAAGCAGGCTGCTCATTCTCACTTGATCAGGACAGCCAATTATCTTAATAATGTCCCGTCCCATAGGCAATTAAATGTCCCTCCTCCGATGTCTGAAAGATAATGAACACTTTAAAGGGAAGGCTCTCTTCCCCGCCCGCCCTTTCTCTTTCCCAAAGCGTAAAATTTTGGTCATGCCTCCTACTAGCTGTGTGTGTACCTGCGAATAGTCTTCACACAGAGAACTGTCTAGAGTACCCGTTTCCCAAGTCTGCAGTTTACGTGCAACTTACACTGTGCCAAGAGGGGAGCTGAGCTTCCCTGTGAAGGCTCAAGACTCCCTTCCAAGAGGAGAAATCCCATAAGAAAGGAGTGGTGTGGCTAGTTTACTGTCAGGCAGACCTTGAAAACACAACTAATTAAAAGCAGCGTGCTCCTCCTTCCCCGAACAATGCCAGGGCACTGTGAATATTGCAGTGAGCATGATGCATTTTTAAAAGATGGTCTAATTGTGGGACTGCTTGACATTTAGCTCTTGCACATGAAACAGCTCATGTGAGTCTTCCTTTCCTGACAAATCCTGAGCAATTATTATTAACTAATTATCAAATATTTACTTTTGCCTGACTGGGTTTTCAATCAAAGTAATTAAAAGAGGAGAGCACACTCCACTTACACTGGTATATTGTTTTAATAAGGGACCGCAACTGGAGTGTCAAGCAAGAGTATTAAAATCGCGTGTTTTATGATGGAAGTTAATCTCTTTCCCAATATGTTTTGAGGAGGCTGCTTAGTTTAATCAGGATGAGCTTCCTCCTCCAATGCTGTGGCACAGGAGCAAAGGTGCTAGAGAGGTGCACCAAGCCTGGTGTGGAGATGCTCTGAGAGATGCACTTTGCTCATCCTCCTAGCCCAGCTCAGGGTGTGGGCAGCTGCCTCCCACACAGACCCATAGTGCCACCGTGTCCCTCTGAGGGACAGAATGGGGCCACCCCCAAGCTCTTGTTGATCTTTTCTCCCTGTTAAAAGAAGGGGAGAAGAGCGAGTTGCTGGGCAGAAGCCTCCTCCTCCAGTGTTTAATGTGGTGGTCCTGCTGGAGTCACCAAGGCCGTTAACCTCCTCTATAACCTACCAGACCTACTAATGCCACCTTCACCTACACGCAGTATTAGTGTCCACTAAATTAATTCATTAACCTTATTTGGAACTAATGGTCCAAAGTCATTAGAAACTGCTCTTCTTAATCAAGTGTGAGAGAGATTGCACAGAGCCAAGGAGTCTAGCAGACCGCATTATCTTATTACACTGTCATTTTCCCAGAAGTCGCAGATTAAGGAGCGCTGGTGGTAGTGAGTCCACCTCAACGTCCTCTGAAGTGACTCTGTCAAGTGACTAGAAGCAGCACTGCTTTATTTCAGGCATTTAACAGATGCCAGACTCTGCCATGTTGTTTGCAGGGCTGGAGTGGGCTTAATGAGACAAGATCACTTTCTGAGTATGCTTACACAGAGAGGAAAAGGCAAGATTCCCTGAGAGCCCCAGACAGCGGATTAGCAAGATCACCAGTGACAGCTTTTGAGCTTTGAGCAGCAATGCCTTTTGTTCTGGTCAGAGGAAAACAGCCTGTTTTGTAAAGGCACAGCGGAAATATAATAAGATAGCCTTTCCCAGCTACGTGCTTAGCAGTATCTGGATTTTGACCATACATCTGAGTACCTATCGACCCCTTCCCTCCTAATTTATGGCAAATAATTTCTATAAAGAGTGTTGCTTTATGCATTTTTGATGTGCGCTTCCTCATTCATTTCCATTTGACCTGTTTTTCCTACAATAAAATCCTGTATATTTATAAATTCATGCTGTGAGCAAGGATTGCCATTTTGCTTTCACAGGGAATGTATTAGATAGAGCACTGCAGCCTATATATACCATCATTGAGATGTAGTGATATATAGTCTTGCTTTAGAGGGGACATTCTTCCTGTCCATAGTTTACTGTCATGTTTTATTGCTCAAAATTAAACAACCAATGCGTGGAGAAAGTTTTTTCCTCCCTGAAGGCCCACAGAAGGGAATCCATAGTAGTCAAAAAAGTGATAACACTGCACTGGACAGTGAAGTGAGTGGCCATGTAGTTTGGACTTTTTGTCCCTTTTTACTTTTCCTATAAACCTTAAAACGCAACCCTGACAATGCTGACCAAAGGAGCAAGATGCAGCCTTTCCACATTTCACAGTCACACTTTGTGATTCTAGAAACTTTTGCAACTATTTTGCTGCTAGAAATAAATCTTTGTTGTTGTTCAGGGGAGGAAGGAATGAAGGGAAGAGGAAGGGATGTTGTTCTGCTCCATTACTTTGATGCAGTCTCCAAGCATGAACAAACTTCCTTGAAAGAGTAAATAGTGGATGATTTCTGCTTCACTAGAGCTACTTTGTTCTCTGCTACCCTGAGTTTGAGGAGCACAGATAGTTTCAACCTGCCTAGATTTATGGACTGATAAAACAAAGGGAGGGTCTCCTGCGAATGAGCTTGGATCCACCAAGATAATCCCAGTGGTTGGTGACACAGACCAGGCTTATCCCATAGCTGGGCAGGGTGTCAAAAGGCATTCCTTAACATCTCCTCCCAGCTTTTCTTAAAACTTCATACTTAAGAAGATTATAGTTTTTGGAGTTTATTGTGTCGCAGGTACCCTTCTTAGCCGACATTAACGCTGTTATGAAGGTGCAAGGTTTTAACACTGTAAGGGGCACTGTTGGAGCGGAGGGCTTTTAAAAAGGGGGCGGCTTAGGAATGGGGTGCTTCTGCTACCTGCTGCCTGTCCAGCCACCGGATTTAAAGATGGGGATGGAGAGGGAGTCCTCTTCCCTTCGGTAGAAAGTAGCAGAGATGTCTTTAAAAGCAGAAGTATGCAGCATAAGTTTGCCTGAAGAAGGCTGCGGTCTCGCAGCATTCCCACGGCAGTCGGCGGGGTCCGCTGCTGCGGGCTGCGCCCGGATGCTTGCCGGGGGCACTGAGACCTGCCCATGTGCTTGCTTCCCCCGCAGATAAGTGTGGAGACACGATCAAAATTTTAAGCCCCGGGTACCTCACGTCTCCCGGCTACCCGCAGTCCTACCACCCCAGCCAGAAGTGCGAGTGGCTGATCCAGGCGCCGGAGCCCTACCAGCGCATCATGATCAACTTCAACCCGCACTTCGACCTGGAGGACCGCGACTGCAAGTGAGTGAGTCCGGCGCTGCGGAGCGCCACGGCGACACCTGCCGGCCACCGCGGGCGCTCGGCGGGGGGGGGGGCTTCCTGCGTCCGCGCGGTGCGCTGCGAGCGGGTGGCGGTGGTGATGCGCGGAGTGCGGGTGCGGTTGTGGTGAGGCACCGTTTGTTGGCCCGCTTGCTTCTTTAAGTCTCTTGTTTGAGTTTGAGAAAGGAGTTCCTTTTCCGCTTATACCCCCACGACTACAAACAGCCCATGGAAGAGACAGGCCATTTATAAATTGCCAAATCTTCTTAACGCAGAGCTAGTCTGGCATTTACTGTCACCCTTCAAGGGGCAGTGGAGTGGAGGACTGATAGTCATATTTCCTTCTTTCTCCCTTTGCTGCTGATTTATAGCCAGTAGCTTTTCTTTCCCCTCCTCCTGCTCTCCTGTAGTGCTGTGAGAGGAGGAAGGAGGGAGCTGAGGCTCCCTTTGTCCCCTGTCCTCGCATTCCCTTTGACCGCCCGTTCCAGAAGTGAGAAGGGGAATCAGAACCTCCCAGAAGCTGTTCTCCACTTTTCCCCAAATCTGTAAATCTCACAGCTTGCACAAGGCAACACGTGGAAGATCATTCCCCTCTTCAACATGCACTCTGAATTCAGCCTGCTTGTTTCACGAAGAAAATATTTTCATTATTCATTATTTAAGTATTTCTGGAGTATCATAGTTATTGAATTATTTCTTGTGTATCATAATTTTTTATCCCCTTCTGATAACTGCAAGAGAGTTGCTGTTCATTAATGTTACCAGTCAAGATTTTCTCTGCATGTCGGAAAGATTAAACTCAATAGCTGGTGGTGTTTGGTATTTCATGGGAGTATACAGGATTTGGTGCCATAAAATGATGCTCAGTTTATCAGAAGTCATTGTGATAGCCCATGAGATTAGAGTGTTGGACTTAGGGAAGGAGAGCCTGTACTCAAGCACTTAATTTTTGCCATTCACATCTTTGTCCTATTATTTAATAAATTGATTACTTAGACCACAATTATTGTTTTCTCTTGAAATGAAGTTTTTTAATGATGCACTGTGGTGCTTAGTTGCCTTTTTGTGGTATTTTATAAGCACTTATAGATCAGCATTTCAGTGCCATAGTTGAGTGATAATGCAGAAAAACCCTGTGCTCATAAAACTAAACTGACTCTTTGCGAAAATGAGTTTTTACTGTGGTGTTGGAACTGCAGCTCGTATTCACACCATATGTTCACACACTGACTTCCCATTCTTTAATTTTTAATGTCTTGTACTCAGGCAGTGAGTCACTTCCCTGTGTCTTCTTAATACAGGTTTTGCTTTCATTCTGTGGAACGCTGCTAATGCTTTAAAATATTTGTCACTCTTTGTCTCTTAGATGGAAATTAGGAAATTAAATCAAACATATTTCAGTGTCAAATCTTCTTCCTCCCTTGCTAGAATGCATGTTTTTCCAACTCTGTAAAACCAACATGGTCTTTGGCAGCAGTAAAATGGTGTACAGCATACAATTATTTGAAGAACAAGTAATCTTTGTGGCACAGTGTTGTGTTAAACAGTGCTAGACTGAGCTGAACTGGGTCCAGGGAAAGGATTGACTCCCTCCCTGTGCTGCTTCCTTCTCAGTGTTCATTGTCCACTCTCCCCACTGCATTATTTCTTCCCCTGAAACGGAGCCCAAAGCAGTAATGAGATGGTAGTGGGTGGAAGGAAGTCTCTCAACAGGGTTGTTTGCATTGTCTTTGCAGTGTGTGGTGGTGATGACTTTACCATTATTTGTCTGTGCTGAAATGCTAATTTTCTAGGCTTTGCTAAATTACTCAGCTGCTACTTCATTTATACTGAAAATTGCTCTTTTTAACTTGAGAGGGATTGTATTAGTGGAAAAAAAACCACAAAAAACAACTAAGGACCAGAACAACAGAAAAATTATTTCAGCAACAGGAATTTGTCAACAATCTCCGTTGTCTGAAATTTCAGCATCTGCTTGCAAAATTCACATTCCTTGTACTGAATATTAAATACAACAGGCGATTAATGCAATAAACCTATCACAAGATTATTTTGTTTTCCAGCTAAGTATATTTTGTTTTTCTAATATGCTTAGTGTATTAGAAACTCAGTCTGCAATCTAGAAATGTGTAATTTAGGTTACACTGTAGTTTATTGAAAGGTTTAGCACTGGAAATTAATAACCACTTAAATATGAAATGCAGATAGAAAATGAGAGATAAGGGAATTCATGTCTGGGAACAAAAAATGTCCCATACAATTAGAGTAGACTAGAGAAGATTAGCTTGCTGGCCTAGCTCCCAAAATCCTCTTTATAATGCTGTTCATTGCATCTTGGACCTTAGTTAGCATTGAAAACAACTTTAATAACAAGGACCCCTGAGCCCAGGAAGGGAAACACTGTGGCTTTGGAAAGGTTACCTTCTTGTTTCATAGTGCCAACAAGAAAATCGAGAGGCTTTACCTAACTTTAAAAAATATTGCTCTATATAGAGGTCTAGACGTATTGAAATGTAAAACTGGTGAAAGGTTGATTCTCAGAGGAGAATCAAAAGCAGCACATTTAAGCATTAGCTGTTACTGAAGTTGTTCCCAGTTAGTCTCTTTGTATGTTAGGGTTTGGAATTAATTTAAGAATATGCCCTTGATTTACCTACTTATTATGCTGTGCTTTAATGAATAAGTATTTCTCAAATGACTGATAATAAAATTCATATATGTATATTTTTCTGACAATCAGGACCATTTGAGTTGTTCTAAATTTCAAGTAAACATGGTGAAAATTCCTTTTTCTCTGGAGGCATTCTGAAGGACTCAGCTTCTACAGTTTTGGAGAATAAAGATACACAAATAATTAAAAATATGTTCACACAAGCTAGGTTCATCTAATAAAAAGTCTTCTAGACGGAACTACTGTACCAGCATTATGGAAATACTGGGTTTCGACAAGAAGTGTACAAACATGTCGACCACAGATTGTTATCAAGGACATATATAATGAAAAAATACATAGTCTCTTTTAACATTTAACTTTAATGAGTGTTATGCCTCCTCTTCAGGAAGCCAAGAAACAGAAATTATGGTTGTGCTTTAAGAGAAAAGTAGTTTTTGTTTGCCGTTTTGCCTTTTCTCAAGCAAGTCCCAATAATAAGCATGCATTTTTGGAGTCAGGAGCATGGTTAAAATGAATAGAAGAGACAAAACATATGGCCACATATTAGTTAAAATGCTCCAGTGTTTGTTGCATGTGGTAAATGCTTTTCAGCACTTAGTGCAAGCTGTACAAGTCTCGTGTTGCTGAAGTATCCTACTGTGTAAATGTAGCCATCTTGAATCTAGTAAAACTTTATACCTAGATAATAAACAAGAATGTCACTGATACAGTACTTTGAATTTATGGAACTTTTCCGGTTTCCCAGCAATGTACACTATCAGCATGATAATTTATAATGGTTTGTGACAAATGTTGCTGAGCAAAGAGGTGTGTGGTTACATTCAGATCAGATGTCATTATCTAGGGAGCAATAAAAATTTCACAGACACTAGGTTAAAAACATTAAGAAAATGAATGTGAAGCTTCAGAAGAAAAGGGCTTAAGAAAGGTGGAGGGTTGGCTAGAGAAAGCCCAATAGTGGTTTCCTTACTGACAAATTATTAACTTTGTTGTCAGACTTGACTGTATTGTTTTACAAGGTTTTCATAGATATGCCACACAGCACTATTGTTTTAATGGCTATCATTTATAGATGTAGAAAATAAGTATCATCCTTGCTTAACACTTGTGGATTATGTGCGACAATGCTGTCAAATCACTCAGAATGGAAAAATTGCCCATTTTGGAAACATTCAAGTTACAGGAGAGATGTCACAGATAATTACTCTTCATATTGCATTTACTAGGGATTAGTTACATGGATGAGAGTAGAGCTTTATAGAAATTGTGGTCAGCTATAGAATACAGAGCAAAACATATCTATGGTTGTTTATATAGAAGAAAATGGCTCCTCCAGGTCCTTGAGTAAGGAAGAAAGCAAAGGTATTCAGACCTACAGAGTGAATGTATAGCTTCACATAACTCCCATAGACCTTAATGATGTTAGAAATTCATCCATACATTTTATTTCTAAATAATGTCAATGGATTTATGCTACAAATCTGTAGGTATAACAAACTCAGGCTGGTAAAATAAACAGGAGCAAGTGAAGTCATGGCTCAGCCTTCCTTTCGTTTCTGCATAGTTTAAGCTTTCATTTGCTTTTGTCTAAATCCTGGTTCCTGTTCTTCCATGCAGCAAGGTCTGCTTTGTGCAGACCTTGTGCCTCGCGTTTGTCCCTTTTGTGCAGGGGCCGTTCAAGCCCTTTGGGCTGAGCCGATGGGAGTAAGAGTGCCTATGTCCTTGCTGCCCACCTGCAGCACCACCCATGAAGGATCCTGCTGAGCTGCCCACTGAGCCTGTCAGAAGGGTCCTGCCATCAGCTGCACACAACAGCTGCTCCCTGACTGCCCCAGCTGCACCTGAAGCCTAGACAGTTCTGAGCTGCTCCCACAAACTGCCCCAAGGACATCTCAGGGGAAGGGGCGGTCTGGGCCCAGTGCAGCCCTACTGCCCTCCACTCCCACAGAGCTGTCTCCCATCATTCTTGATGACTGCAGGGAAGGGTTCAGCACAGGCCCTGTAGGATGGTTAATGACTGTATCAGTTGTTTGGATAGCAAATGTCAGTCAGAGCTTCCTAATTCCCTCTGCCCGGCCACTGTGGGGCTGGGCAGGCAGTGAGTGCCTGCAGCTGACAAGGCAGGGTGAGCAGCAGAGCAGCACAGGAACAGTCACTCAGGTTTGTGGAAGGGGAGCCAAGGCCTCTGAGCTTTCCAACAGAAATACAGCTTTACTGTCTCCGCTCCGCGCGCT
>NW_008239547.1:5619882-5664390 GCF_000691975.1 Corvus brachyrhynchos | reverse complement strand
CAAGGTATCCTGGAGAGGTGGAAATGCCCCCTCCTCACTGCTGAGGGCAGCTGGAAGGATTCCCACCCTCCCCTGCTTGCTCTGAGCTTCATTAACTAATCCATCCAGCCCATGCATGTGCAGTCACTCCACCGTGGGCTGCACTGCCTGGGCAGAGGTGAGCAATGGGCTGGACATGTCTCTGTCAAAGCCAGAGAGGGATGTGGGCACCGACGTGCAGGGAAGGCCATACCTGGGCTGAAGAGGCAGCATCGTACCCCTTTTGTCTCCCTCAAGAGCTGTTTGGGGTTACCAAGAGATTAATTGGAAGTACTAAAGGGGTGAAGGGGGCTATCCTTCATTCTGTTCCTAAAACAAGAAACAAGTGGTTTTGGCTTAGTTTGAGATGAGTTGTTGCAGTAGGTTTGGGGGCCATGTGGTATCTCATGTTTCTGCATGCACTTTGAGGGAATTTCTCTGCTTTATATAAAGCACATGAAAGGCTTTCTCAGGGAGCGCTTAGCTAGACCCAGACAGCTCTTCCGGTGACCACTGCTGTTTGGTACCCTCCATAAGGCTGCAGGAAAGGTTTCTGTCAAGGAAAGGAATCAGCCCAGAGCCTGTGCAGGATCATGGAAGCAGAAAACACTTGTTGTAACCCAAAAGCTCTTCCTTAACTTAAAGGTTCTGCATTATGAAAGTGTATATAATGTTCTCTTTGCCACAAGATTCCACAAGTATTTGCACACACAGATGCAACTATCTAAAGATACTGTTATTTTATTGTGCTTTTGGGACTAAATGAGAGTTAAAAGAAGTTGGAAATTATATTGTTTTTCTGATTAGAGTGTAATGAAAGAATTCCTTTGGTTTTTATCCAAGAAGTTAACTCTTGTGAAAGTCTCTATTGTCAAACTCTTTAACAATTTGTTCTTTTAGCGTAGTGGTTTGAGTTTGAGTTTTCTCAGAAAAGGTATTAGGAAATCCATGACCAAACTGCCTGGTCATAGCTAGGGAGACTGTGCTGGCCCATGTTCAGGGCTGAGGGGCTGGAAGCAGAGCCCAGTGTTGCACTCTGTGTATGGGAGCATTCCCTGTCTTGACTTGGGTCTCCATACAGTAGCATGATAGAGCTATAAAACCAGTCATATATGGATGTTGCTATTAACCTGAACAGTTAACTGTGAGTAGAATTCTGTCTAGATGTGCTACAACCAGATGCCCTTCAGACAGGAAAAATTTGAGGGTCAAATATGGATTCCCTTAAGCCTAATCCTTCATCCTTTCTGTGGACAGAGATAAACAAATTCAGAACAAAGGTCTAAGTCCTTTCTAAATTGAAACCCAGAGTTGTTGGAATTAGCCGCATGAAACTCTCAATATGTTTTCAGCCAATCCCATAGTGCTCTTCTCTCCACCCTCCTCTCCCGTGCTAATCTAATTGAAAAAAACCCCTATGTGTTTCTGTTAGTTTCTTAGTTTCTTAGTTATAGTTTATTGCAAGCTTTAACATTGGATCATAATTTGATAATTGATATAGAGATTTTTATGCAGCTGATGAGAAACCAAATTAAATTATTTTCTTTTGTAGTATTTCTAAAGAATGAAATTATGTTGAAAACTGGATATACATGCACTCACATGTATATGTCTAGATTTATATATCACACCAAACTGCTTGGATATAGGCATATGTTACGTGCACCTCTTTAGGACTCTGCATATATACACGTATTTATGTCTATGTTATCGATTTCTTAGTTTATGTAGAAGTTCCTAAAGTAAATCTACTAATTAAAGCGCTAATACCCATCTTAAGGTTGATAATTAGGTATAAAGAGGAAAAGAGACAGGATTAGTGTTCAGATCATGTTCCAAATGCCTCTTAATTGGGTGTTTGTAATCAATCCTGATTGCAAGAGGCAGTGGTTTGGCAGAATAAAGAATGAAAAAGGCTTAGCCCTGCTATTTTCCTGTTAGTTGACTTGGCCGTAGTATTTTAGGACAGAATCCAGTGTCAAACAAGGTAATTTTGTCAGCCTTAGCAATCCTACAAAAAATTTTAAAAATCTTTTCTTATGACATTTTTTTCAAGCTAAAAACTCTGTCAAGCTAGAGAGTTATTTTTATCCAGAATCTTAAAAATTGTTTTCAAGTGAACCACAGGAAAGACTTTGTTCTCCTGTCCTCTATCCACCACTGACTTCGGAAATCATGTCTGAGTTCACTGTGGGTTTTTCATTGCATTGACCTTGGTACTTTTCTCACCAAGCCACAGTTTTCCATCATAAAACCACACAGCTTGGTATAATGATTATTTCTTTATCCTGAGTAACCAAACAATTTTTTAAACAGGGTGACAGATTTCCCTCTTGCACTGTGGGAAACAAGCACCTGGCCATTTCCAAATAGACTTTTAATGAACTTCCTGAAGGAGATTTGAGAGAAGTTTAATAAGTCACCTGCCAACTTTTTGGGAGCATAGGTCATTTGCTTTTCTGCAGGAATTCACAAAAATGTGAGAATAACCCCCTTCCCAAGTCCTAAACTTCCATGGAGGAAATTGATTTTCATGGGCAATATCAAAGGTTTTTAAAAATGTAACCTCAGAAATCAAATTTCTGATTGTTTCTCACACGTAAGGTACTGTGAAACTCTGTGATCCACAGAGCTGGTTATGATCTGTGTGAACTTTATAATAATTTATTTAAACAGGAACAGATTGTGCATATTTAGACTCATCTTGCAGGTTAATATCATTACAAGTATTTTACGTAATGCTATAAAATGAAGAATTTAGATGGCTCAAAAGGACCATTGAGAAAATATCTCCATATGTGGAAGAGACACCCATTTAATGTGATGATTTCTTCCAGAAGAAACTATGTTCATCCCAGAAGCACTATAACCAGCTGTTGTTCAGGAGAAACTGGGCAGTTGTCTGCTGCGTTCCACACTGACGTGGAGTTGCAGTGGCCACATGTCCCATGCCTCCGCTAAATACAGATGGGCTGTGGCTCACACTGAGTGAGAGCCTGGGTTAATCCCTTCCCTACCCTCCCAGCACTTGGGCCCCATTGCACATTTGTGCTCTGGGCTGCTCTGTGCCCCCACATGAAGACACAGCCCATCAGAACTGTGGTGTGGGAATGGGATTGGAGCACCCCACTGCAGACAGGGCAGGACTGACCTCACAGCTCAGCCCTGTGCTGGGGCCATGCCATTCTTTGAAAGAAAGATACTGGTAGTCCTTTTTCTTTTTTTTTTCTTCTTACAATACTCCTTATTAATTTGAAGTTGGTAACCTAGAGAAAACTAGAGGTCTGTTCTCACCGGAGTGATTATTCTGCCTCGAGCTTTGAGAAATGCTCCCTCAAAGCCAAAGTTTTGCTCATTCACATAAACAGTCACACTGAAGTCAACTAAAACAACAGACTCACTTGAGCAGGGCTGATGAGTAGGACATATATTTCTGGCACTACACAAATTAATAATTGCTTTTTATAACAGTGGTTTTCAGATGTTTGCAGAGTAATTTACAGTACAGTACAAGATTCAGCCTCATACTTCATAGGTCACCATAAATAGGTTATCAGTTCTTCTCCAGCTCTTAGCTCTTAGTCGTGAATGTTTGGGACAAGTTGCTAAGTGCATGAGTAAGAATCAAAGTTTGCCTTCTTTTGCCAATCTGTCATTAAGCCAGACAACTTCTACTGACTTTCTTCTAATGTATTCATCTGTAACAAGGGACGCAGATCTGCAATTTAGAAAAGGTTTAGCTTGATCACCATGCAGAAATGCAGGCTATGCTGCCTATTTCCATAGATCACACCGCTTTGCCAGATGCAAAATGAGAGGCTTACATCCCTCGTGCTAAAAGCCCTTCTTAGAGGAAATCCTAGGCTGTCGCTTCATTTGAGTAGCTTTAGCTAAGTCTAGAAAAATATGCGAAGGTAGCTCTTAAATAAAAACTTTTTTTTCATGTTTCAAAGTCATCTCCATAATCTGTTTTGGAGACAGAGGCATAAGATATATTAACATGGAAGGCATATGTTCTGATTGCTGAGTGGTTTTTGACATTCCCAGAAAACCCCTGGGACTTTGTGTCACAGTTCTGTAAACTTTATCTATTTGTATATTCATATCTGGGCCAAAATCCAAAACTTCTTTACATGCATTACAGCAGACAGTTTAGGTTCATCTCCTTGTGTTCCAGATGGCAAGCAGTTAAATCAGGTACACATTTTAACCACTCCACACAGTCAAATGCTCTAATGCATTTCAAAAGTTTTCCTATGTGTTCTAATAGCACATAGACTATATAATGTAGGTATATAAAATAGATACAGGACTACATAGAGCTGTGAAGCAAGTGAAGACAGCTCCACTGATGCCAGTACAGCTGCACCTGCTAATAGCTCAAACACAAAATACCATAAGAAGATCGTATTATGTTCCTTACTGGTTTCCATTTTCATTTATTCTCCACAGCTACACTAGATGAAGGCCTTCCAACTGTATAATAGCCATCTTTATCTCATTTCTCTGACATAATTTTCAAGCTCCTTATTACTGTTGAACAGGGTAGCTAATAGTGCCCAAATTGCTTCTCATTCTTTTCATTCTAGTAAGTCATTATTCAAGAAACCAGTACTGTTCATCCTTTCCCACACAAGTAGTTCTCCCCCAAGCTAAACTTAAAACTTACCTCCAAGAATCAGTCTCACATTTGCCAATTAGACTCCTTCTACTGGCTATTACATTCATACTTTGCACATTTTTACACTTTTAAACTAACTGTATCCATGTACTCCTTGAAATTCTAATCTTTGACTTCTAAGCCTAGTCTTCATGCACTGATTTTTGCACCAATTTAATGATTTCAATTAAGGTTTTGTTTGTGTATAGTTGAAACAATTCAGCATGCACTGGGGGATAGATATATTCTAGTATAAGTACGTCTAATGTCAGTACTTTTGCAGAATAAACCTTGCTAATGTCAGCAGTTTGTAGCCAAGACTGTACTGTTTAGAAAGGTTTCTAAACTGGTAAAGCTAGAGTGCCTGTAAAAATAATGTATAGACCTACATCTGTGTGACATAACTAGTCACAAATGCTAGTAGAGGATTTGGGATATTGCATTAGCTAAATTTGTCAGCAAAAGTTAATTGGATTGCCTTCTGATTGCAGGTTGCAGATTGCAATATAGACGTAGGTGTGCATATTGAGGGCCTTCCTGACACATCCATTTTCTCCCAGCCTTTATTCTTCAAACAAAAGCTTAGCCAAAGTGTCTAAGCTAAGCAGTTCCTCTGCCTGCTGCAGCTTATGCTTTCCAGGAAGGTTTTTTTTGAACTTGTGTTACTAGGCAGCTGCATAAATTACTGTGGTGTGACCTTCAAGCACCTCACTTGCTCCATGGAAATTATCCATATGCACACTCTCACCCTGTGATCTTCTAAATGACATGTAAGTTTCTTAGTTATTCCTCCCCCATACCTGAAATTACAAAGTAAAAAAATACTCATAGGTGTAACCACAGCTCATCTGATGCTCTGAAATCAAACTCTGAGTACTCTGAAAATAAGTATCTGCTCACCAGGTAACTTTTGCATGTCCCCATATGCTCAGCATAGAAAAGAAAATAAATCCTTCCTTTCAACGTCCCAGCTTCAGCTCTTTCTCATCTGAAAGATACCAGATAATTTTGATTTAAATATGTAAAGAAAGAAAGCTGTTTTTCATGGACCATATTCCTAATTTGGAGAAAGATCCAATTTGTTTAAAGATCATTCTACTGAACTTAGTGGAACCCCAGTGATTTATATCAGCTGAGTGAGGAGCTGACTCTACACTTGCACATCTCCCTAGAAATTCTCAGAAGAAAGGTCAGTTTTGTAGCTGAACAAATGTTAACTCGGAGTGAAGTCAGTTAAAGTTTTGCCATTCATCAGGATTGCACTTTAATACTTACGCAGAATGGGTAAGAGCTTCTTAAAAGGAGATGGAATAAAGACCAAAGTAATTCTGTATGTGTACAAAACTCTCTTCCCACTAACATCTTTAAAGAAATACACAGGATTGGGTGCTGTGGTACTGTGACTCCTTATAGTGCTAACTCTCTCCTACTGCTTGATCTTGGGACAGTCAATCGTCATCTTTGTGCCTCTGTTTCCTTAAAGAGCATAATATTTTTCTGGTTTTCAAATATCTGAGGATGTGCTTATTAGCTTTTGCAAAACCCTCAGAGACTGCCTGGTGGAAATGTAGAGAAGTATAATAGTGATTTGCCATTGTTTTGTGTTGTTCATCTTCTAGCTGTTAATTTTTTTTTAAGAATATAATGCTATGCAAAAATGCATATGGCAATCTTCTGACGTTCAGAGAGAAGTGTTATCCAAACAAAAATAAAGAATAGGACTCATGCTCACAAGAGACACATTATCCATGATGAGGAGAATCTGTAACAGACATGGCACTAACTCAAAACTGTGCACCAAACACCATCCAAATGCAAGCAATTTCAGATGTGTGCGTATTGCCAGTACAAAACCAGGCCATTCTGCAAATGCAGAGTCCCCAAAGGAGCAGTGAACCTCGCAGCAGCAGCACTAATGGCTGTCTTCTCATGTGCAGCAGGGGAAAGCAGCACTTTAGAGCCGCCTTGGGCAGCTGTTAAGTTATTCATTCTTAACTTACTTCTATAAAGCTGTTACTGGATGGAAGCAGATGACACAAAAGATTTTGGACCTGTTCTGTCTGTTGTGGGGGGAGCATTCCCCATTCTTGCACATAGGGTGAAACTCTGGCTTCCTCCAAGTCAATGACAAAATTTTTCCCCAGTCTTGCTTGAACTGAAAAAAATTATTTTAGGCCCCAGAAAACCCTTTTTTGAAGAGCACTTTAGTGATGCCAGTGTCTCTTGTAGGATTTTTCTAAGTTTAGACATTATTTTCCTTCCAATGCACACTATGCAAAGGTATTTGTGCTGCTAGAACAATAATGAAATAAAATCAAAAAACAACCAACCACAAACAAAGCCAAAAAACATCCCAAAACCATTTTCTGTTAGAGTACATGTAATGAGTGGGGTACTGTGCTGGGCCATCTGCCTTGTTTCTTCACCTCCTTTCAGAATATTTTTAGGCTGCCTTTTGGTTTGCTTGTTCCACCTGATGCCCTGTCCTTCCCTATCTCCTCTCTACAGGCCGTGTCAAAACTCACATTCTCCTCAGTAAAACACAGCAGTTTTCTTTCTCAATTTTATCCACTCCAAATTTTCGGCATTATAAGTCAGGCCTCAAAAAATTGTGTAACTTTATAAAAGTCCTTGTATCTCAAAAATGACTGCTGATTTCTGTTTCATTTTTTATCAAGTATATTTTGGGGGCTTTCCTCTGCTGTAAATGATAAGTTTGGTAATACCATGATATCAACAGCTGATGCTTTAAAATATGCAACCAAATTTCATGCTACTCATGCTAAAAATAATGAGGGCTGGTAATGTCAGATTCTTCCTAAAGTCACAACTTCCTGATGCTGTTTCTGTTCTCAGTCACAGCCCTGAAACTCCCACTGAAGGGAAGATCTATAGAAGAAAAATAGAATCAAAAGGAAATGGAAGTATTAATTTATATTGATTTCACTGCATGACTATGTTTCTTCACCCCTCACTGTATGATCAAAATTTTCAGAAATCAAAATTCATCCAAGAAAAAAAATACTTCTGAGTTTACCATCCTTTTCTCTGAGAAGACATAAAATAGCATTAGGAGTCGAATCATTATCGTGGCTGCATATTTGCTTGGCTTCAAAGCCAACTTACACCAATGAGAAGAAATTTGATTGAAAGCCTTTAAACATCAGGACATGACTTTTGGCAAAGGAAGAAGCTGATCTGCGAATTGCTGGCATGGTTGGGACAGAGATCACACTGGCTGATCCAGGATCCATTCCCCGTCCCACAGCTGGCCTCTGCCAGTCCTGCTGTAGATAAATGAAGTGGACTGACACAGAAGAAACTTGCTTATGCCACGTTCTTTTATGCGTTGTGCAGGCTTATGTTTGCAGGGGATTGTTGTCATTCAGATATTACACAGAAATACGGTGCACAGTAGCTAACATTGACATTAAGGGGCCCATCCTGCACTTAACTATACAATTTCTTTTTCTGCATGTTTCTAGTGAAGTAAATGAAGTTGTGGCCAACTACTTTGTGTTTCCTTAATGGTTTGGATCCTTCCCTGCTGCAGTTACAATAACTGCAGTGGGTCTAATCTGATGTGCACAAGCTGAGAACTGGATGCATAGCTCTAAACTCAGGGGCTGTTATGAAGACAAAACTAATTTTTGAAACGTTTTTATAAACTCAAGGAAATCTTAATGTCTTTATTCTGTTATTACTTTACAATAATGATCCCAAACTGGCCTGGGAGCTATTACTCAGTGAGCACTGGCCCCTTGGAAGGTTTCAACTTGTCAAGTTTTGCCATTTTTTGAATGCACAGAGGAAGTCATTAAGGCACATCAGGCTGCTGATTGCTATTAAACTCTGCAGAGACTTCTGTTCAAAAATCAATGCCATAGCAGGGCTACAAGAATCCAAGAGGTGAGAAAAGCATTTCTTTACCCTCTGGTAACTCAAAAATGGATTAATAGGCTTTGTGAAACCTCAAAAAAAAAAAAAATACCACCTATAAGGGACCAAATGTAAACCTCAGTGACAAAACAGTACAGCTCAGAAAGCTCCAAACATGTGAAAATGGGTTTATAATGGAACTGTCACTGCTGTAACCTTAACTGCATGTTTCTGTGCTGGGGAAATCTCAGACATCTGCACATCTATGCATGCACGTGCTTATTTATTGTATCCCAAGGAACACCTTTTTTTCTGTATTGCTACTAAGGAACCTAGAGGGAAAATGCTTTTTTAGTTAAGTATGATCTTAGATAGCTTTTGGCAGGAAATTACTACAAGAGTTTTCCAGATGAGTTCCATCAGAGAAAGTGTTATTTAGATGACTGGCTGATTTTGACTGGGGGGAAACTGCACTGAAAAATGCAACACAGTTGCAAGAATTGCTAACAGTTGAAGACTTTTGTAAAAAATACCTTTATCATGGGATAAAAACTAGTTTAAATCATATTAGGAAGTTGTATTGTAAACATGTACTGTATAAACCTGGCAAAGTCCGTTGTCTGACTCTGGAATGTCTTAAATTCCAGCTGTCCAGTTCTCTTCCCCCACAAACCAAAGTGGAGGCATTCAATTCAATTTTTGTCATGAATTTTATTCATATTTTGATGAGAAAATGGTGAAGCATCTTTTCAATTTGTTGGGGTTTTTTTTAGTCATATGAAAATAAAATTTTACTGAGTTGTATTAGGTTTGTTTCAGTCTATCATAGGAACATTTGGGTTGGAAGGAGCTAGGAAATCACCTCATCCAATTTACTAATCAAAGAAATTGCATTTTATATAATGTGAAAAATAAAATGAAGCAATCCATGTAAACCAAATGTTTGTTTCCATAAAACCAAAGAAGATCTAGTTATGGTGTTTCAGAACCTTTATTTCCCTGACTATCCCAGCCTTTCTGCTTAAGTAAATACTTAGTTTGTCACTAGCTCTGCTTATTAATTTTAAAATTTTAGATCATATGTTTTTATTGAAAAGAAGGTTCCCTTCTGTTTTTCTTTTTCAAAATACATGAAAGTATCATGTAGGGTTGACCTTCCCTGGGAAGAGGGCTGAGGAGTAGGGCCACAAGCACATCCCTGCACGGTGGTTGCAGGGCCCTGCTGGGTCATGGTCTATCCCCTCAGCAAGCCCAGAAAAGACTTTTTAAAAGAAAGAGTATGAAAATGAGCCACCTCAGTGTTAAGGCTTGGGGAAGACAGGACTTAGGACCAAAATAGCCAGCTTTGGTCCAGGTGCAGGCAAGTTTTTCCCAAAGTTCATCAAGGCCGTAGCTGTCTGACAATTTCCACCCTGTCCTGAGGAATCACCACTGTGCCTCCACCCATGGCAAGAGCATGCGGTCATGGCTGCAGCCAGCATGGCAAACCCTCCCAAATTATCTGGAACCAAGACTGAGATCTGGAGAACAGGATCAAAAATGGGCTTTCTGTTAAGGATTGCATCAAGTACACTCAATGGAAAAGCTTTTAGCAAATGAGTTGTTAAAACATTGTAGTGTGTATGGTCTGGACCGGCTGCAGTGAGGGGGCAGATAGCCCATTTCCCCAGCATGGTGCTGAGGAAGGAGGCTCCTATATTCTCATTACAGCAGGGAAAAATCCACTTTTGTTGCATGGATAATTTAGAAGTTATGAATCAGCCTGTTGTTTTTATTTCAGCGGAGTACAGACAAGAGTTGTGCAAAATGAGGCTGCTGCCTGTCTGTCAGGCAGCTGTAGTTTTTTACCCTGCAGCCTCTTTTAATGTGCATTCTTGGCAAATTCTGAAGAGAAGCAGTCACAACTGTGCACTCAGACGTTAGAGCAGATCTCATTCCCTAGCCATTGAGCCGGGGACTTCACTCATGCATCATCCCGTGTCTGATGCAGCCATTAAGCACCCTGACCCAGTAACCAGAAAACTGAATTGGCGTCTAAGTTAAAAGGCACTCTAAAAATATGTTCTTGAATCATCTGTTTTTGAAAAGAGATTAATATTTTCTTGCAATGTATCTGCTTTTCCCAGGTGTTAAATAGACCATTTGCTGTCTGCTGGTCTTTAGGATTTTTTAAAGTAAGTGTTAAAGGCTATTCCAGACTAGCTCTACAGGGTTTTAAGGTGTGAGAGACAGTTACCTGCGGAAAAATGCCCATCTCTCTCAAATAATTAGCAATTATCTGTCAAAAAAGCTTCTGAGCTGACTACAGTAAGAAAAATACTTTTCATCTTTGGCTTTTTTGCCTCTCTCCTTCCCTCTCCTCTTTGCCTCCCTCCCACCTTTCCCCTAGCATTTTTTTGAGCAGCCTTTTCCAAAGGAAACACTGATGAAAGTATCTTTCAGTGCCTGAGCAGTTCCCTTGGACACCTCCTCCCTGTCCACCCCTGAGATTGCAACAGGCATCTGCCTTTGTACAAACCATGTCAGCATCCCACAGAGACATTTTATGTTCATTGTTTCTCCAAATAAATAAGAGCAGCACAGACGATGCAAACTGGCTGTAGACATCCCATTGCCAATAACGGAGCTATGTTAGTAGTTGCTAATAATGATACAGCGTTTCAGCATGGGAACACTCTCCTAGATGCAATGAGGGTAGGGCCTGAATAGAGCAACACAGATGGTAACATTATTGCATATTTCTTTGTAGAAGAAGTTGAAATTTTACTGTGGGAAAAAAACCCAACATTCCTACATTTTGTTCCAATTATTTCTTTAATATTAGCAGCACTGGCATGTTTGATCTGTGAACTATGTCAGTGCCACCTAAGGAAATATCAAGAGGAGTCTGCAAAGTGAGGAGAAGCAATTGTTTCCACTTAGCAAAGGAAGCACTTATATGCTATTTGACAGAATTGCATTTGCCTCCTTTGGCAAGGATGACCCATTTTGATCACACGCAACAGCCAAACAACAGCCAATTTGCAGTAAATCAGACTTTAAACATTTCTGTAGCTGCTAGACTGATTCTGGAGTCTTGTCTCATGTACCAGAGTGCCCACATCTGTACCTCAATTGTCTGGGAGTGCTTCATTGCATTTTGCAGGCCACAAACAGCAGGAACACATGGTTTGTGGGCCAACTCCTGGGTTTCAGCTTCCTTTAATGCCTGCAAAGAACGTGCTCCTCTGGGAATGCCTGACATCCTCCCTGCTTACGTGTGCAACCACTTCAGCACCCTGGTGAGTCCAAGCCAGTGGAAGCACACTGTGCTACTTTGGCCCGACTGCAGCACGTTTCCTTTGAAAGGTGTTTGGAGAGCTGTGGCAGCATGTCAAAGATAAGAGAGGCAGGAATTGGTTTTATTTGCCAAGCGCCTGCCTTTGTTGGCTCTGTCCACGAGAGCAGCTACCCTCACTTTTGAACTCTCTGATCTGGCTGCATGTTCATCCACAAAAATTGCTAGCTCACCCAGACCTGGAGTGTCAGGACCGGAGTTGTCCTTCCTGCAAGAGTAGGTCATATCATTAGATCAAAGTCCTATTATGCCATTTTACACCACGTGGATGCAACACCAGCCAAGTTTCAAGTCCCAAGCACAGGTGTCTAGTAGCTGTATGATGCACACATGAAAATTAGAGCCATAAGCCAAACTTAGGAGCTACATTTCCTGACTTTCCCCAACATTACACCTTTTTCATCTACACTTATAACTGCATTTCCAATTTAGATTTCAGAAGAGTGCTGCTAATATCTGAAACTATCCTACCTGTTGTTCCTTTGCAACTTTTGCTCTTTATCTGACAGTTTAAAACTGCTCTCAATAAGGCCCTTTTAAACAGCTGAGAAACAGTGATCTGCCAAAGAGGCTTCTTCCTGGCAAATGGAGTGCTGCCTAGTATTAATTTCCTTGTAGAGGGAACATGTAGCAGAAAACACGGTTGGCATGTAGGTAGGAAATAAACACGGCATTTTGCTGCAGAGTTTCTGTGTAGATGGGAGTGCAAGGCCATAAGCAGGAGTGATAAGCAAGTGTCATTTAAAAATTATCATGAGAAAAATGGTGAAGAAGCACCAAACCCCTCATAATTTCACCTAATTCATCTTTCCAAAAAATGTGTGTGTTCTCTAATCTGGATATGTGGGTTTTTTCTGTGGCTTATGGAGCAAAAATAAATCCCACCTTAAGACTGATCACCAGGATAAATCATTCTTTCCAGGTGCCTTTATCTCTCTCCCCAGACTACCAAGGAATAACTAGCTCAGAGTATCTTCCTGGGTTTTAGACAACTATTATAAGGTGAAATAAATTCCACCCCAAATCCTCAGAAATGGCTATCCTAAGTGGACAGGAAAGCTGGCAGACTTAGATAGCTGCTGGAGCTCATTTCTCTTGCGGCAGACACAGCTGATTGCCAAGGTTGGTACAGTATTGCCCATGTCAATGAGGTAAAAAAACTTGCTACTGTTTTGAAGTTTTTTGTTGTGTCGCAGGCTTAATGCACAACAAGTGGTGTAACTGGTTTACAAGTGAAAATTAAAACAGAAAATGAGCACAAGACCTTTATGTTCTGCTCTTATAAAAGTAAACTTTTCTTCGAGAACTGAAATGGTTGTGTTGAAATGTATCACACGTTGATGTACTCATAGTGTCAGATTGTGTTTGCTTAGGCAGTGTTACCTGCAGTGCCTGTGGCTTGGCTCAAAGCCTGTGGGAGTCTCGGTGGGACAGGCTGACAGACCTGTGCTTGCTGGTCTGTGGCGTTCAACGTCGCTGCTGCAGAGCACAGGCACCACAGGAGCACAGTGGTCAGCAGTTGGAGATCTTCTGTAGCAAAGATATCTGATAGCACACAGTGTTGTGAGCAACATCCCTGAAGTGGAAGGGAATGGAAAGAAAAATATGGGAGCATAACCCAGGCTGCCTAATTCAACAAACGTAATTAATTTACTTAGACTTCCTCATTCTTCTCTTAGCACACGCTCAGTCCTGTTTAACATATGCTTGAATCCTGTTTAATATAACGTAGCCAGCAGGTGCTTACAATTAAGCACATGCTTAGTTATGTGCCTGAATTAAGGCCCAAAGTATTCCTGCTTTAACACATGAACAAGACTGTTCCCATTAAGATGGAGCACTGCACGCTAGGATTTGTAATCACTACAGATCACACCACATGGACAATGAAACACTATGAAATGCTTCTGTTCAGAAGACTGTTCATGTGCATCCATTTGGGTCTGAGCTCAAAACTCTTTTTTTAATCAAAGCAATGGCTGTCTTAGACCAATTTGTGAAGCCCAGATCCTGAAGTTCCTGTTGCTTCAAAACTTCCACAGACTTGAAACATGCGAACTGGATGCAGTTCTTGGGCTCCTGGCAGCTTGTCAGGGCAGTGTCCTTAAGTTTGTGTTTTGCTAAATTGTAGTAAGTGGTTCTGTTTAAAATTCAGGAAAAATGGAGGACACTGTGTTTTCACTTACAGTCAGATGTGTTGTCTCTACCTTATGTAACTAAAATAGGGTGGACTGGAACACCAATAGGTTAAGCAGTAATGACGCCAGCAATTTCTTTTGCTGAGGCTTTAGCCAGGCTAAGGACACAATGTTAATCTGGGGTTGTTTCTCTTTTTCCTTAAATAATATTTTTATTGAGCAAGAAGCGGATGTCAGAATGGCCTTTTGATCAGCTAAAAACAACAGTGTCTCTAAGAGAATCTTTCCTGTTTATTGTATGCTGCTGCATTTGAAAAATGCTAGCCTATAGTAGAGCAGGACTCCTTAACATACAAGAAGCAGGGCAAAACAGGATGAGGCCAAAATGGGAGCTGTATATCACAGGAACTTGGAAAGACAGGAAGTTACAAAAGAAGTAGAAATTTTCGATTAAAAGTATAATTGTACCAGCTTGTGCAAGAGGATAATGACTTTCAAATGTCAGCCTTTGTGCCTGTTCATAATGATAAAGCTATTAAATCATATGTACTGTTCTTAATTCCATTTCTCATGGCAAGTCATTTAGGATCTATAACTATTCTGTCCACTAAAATCTAGAGTATTTCTTCAGCCATATATTCAAAAAGTAGATTAAAAGGAGTGCTAACTAGAGCAGAGCCAACCAGGACTGCTGCACAGTAGTTTAAACCACATTGGAGATTTTGTTATAAGACCCTATTTTCAAGGATTTAAATATCAGCCATAAAAATTCACTCCCAGGATAAAAGTCAACCAATGAGTGAATATTTAAACCCAATTTGTTTAAATAGAAAGGCATGATTTTTACACTTTAGAAGTTTCATATGTAAAAAAGAATAAGCTCTTCAAACATTTTTTGTAGATCTGTGACTGAAAAGTAAATCTACTTCAAAAATTAACTCAATAAGAAATTAGCACTTAAAGCAGTCAGTGATTTTGTTATTTTAGAAAATCAGTCCTAGTAGAGATAGTCACAAACAAGCTGCACCATTGAGCTTGGTCCAGCTCTGGCTGGAAAATGGAAAAACCTCATTTGTTTCAGTGAGAATTAGATCAATGTTAACTTGCTCCTCAGAAAGTTGAAGTCTGGAAGAAAAACTAAGAGCTCAGTTTGACAATCACTATGCTTGTTAAAATGTTCACCTCTAATATCAGCAAAGTTACCTCCAAAGGGAGGAAGACAAACACTGTGCTGGTGTCCCCATGGATGTCTCAGCCTTCCCCAGCCTTTCAGTCAAAGTGTCAGTCCTTCTGATCCCAGGCCACAGGATGGTGCTGCTTCCAGACCAAAGCTGGTAATAACATGTTTTATCATTATAGGCACATGAAAACAGGAAAGCTGTAGAATAAATTGCCATTACAAGATGGGTCAATGTTTTTGGTGGGGAGATACTATCTGCAAATTCGGCAGCAGCTTCTGCAAATCTTACCCAGCAGGTGATATTTATGGACTGTTTACAAGATTTTCACATATGGCATTTTAAAGAGATTCGTAACTTTTGTACTCATCCATCCAGTTTATTTATTTTGCAAAAATCCAGCTCCAAAGGTCAGCTATGTTCTGTCTGTCTCAGCAACTCCAGGCCTATTGAAAAATGCTGAATGTAATCTCAGCATGAAGTAGTTATACAAATGTGCTTTTAAACATGGTAGAGATGGTTCTGTGTCTTGTTCTCATATATCTTAGACTGTGTGTCTCTTGGCTTTACACATCATTTAAATGAGAGCACTCTTTAGCACCTCTTTCACATTCAAATGATATATTTGTGCTCTTTTGTGTGGAAATGTCTGTATATTTTCAACACTTCTCAGTTCATATGAAAGCAGACAGGAACAAACCAAGGAGACAAAGATTGTGTCAAAGTGGCTGAATAATACTGAAACGATCATGATGCATCTATTCTTCTTTTCAAAGTCTTCAGAATAAACCCTTCTTTCCATTTCCAGTTTTCAAGCAATGGAAGGAAATTTATTTCCAACCGTTCCAGCCTGACATTCTGCTCTTGGTGTTGGGTTCCCACCTCTGACCCTCCTCCTCTGCTCCAGCTGCTTCATGCCTGGAGGCCAAGCCCTAATACTGCCTTTCCTCATTACCTGACAGCAGAACAGAATACCTTCTCTTTTTCTTACTGCGTCTTATCCGTATAACTGAATAGATCCCACGCTTAGTAATAAATTGCAGGTGAAATTATGCAAACGCAGCTACTCTCATCTGATTGAATCATTTTGTAGGTAAAAAGCATGCTTGCACAACAGGGAAGTCACAGGTCAGCTTTTTTATGTATATCCTAAAAATCACTGTAGCTGGAGGTATTAAGTACCTCAAAGTTACATTTCCTGTATGTCTTGGTTTAACCTGGCAGGTAGCTAAACACCACATGGCTGCTCATTCAGTCCTCCCCCCACCCAGTGAGATGGGGGAAAGAATGTGGGAAAAAAAGTATAATTTATGTGTTGAGCTAAAGACAGTTTAATAGGACAGAAGTGGAAGGGAAAATAACAATAACAATAATAGAAATAATGTACAAAACAAACAGTGCACGATGCAATTGCTCACCACCCTCTGACCAAAGCCCAGCCAAGCGCATGCAGCCCCTGGCGAACTTTCCCTTTAGTTTATAAACTGAGCATGACACTGTATGGTATGGAATATCCTTTTGGTCAGCTGGGGTCAGCTGTCCCAGCTGTGTCTCTTCCCAGTTCTTGTACCCCCACTTGTCAGGTGATGTTAGAAGCTGAAAAGTCTTTAGCTCAGTCTAAACACTGCTCAGCAACAATGGCAACATCACTGTTATCAACATAATTTTCATCTTGAATGCAAAATACAGCACTGTACAACCTACTAGGAAGAACATTAACTCTATTATAGTCAAAGCCAGGACGCTGTAGAAGACCAGTTATAAAAATTTAACCAGTGTTTGGATAGTTGAATCTCTCATTCATAAAAGCAATATGATTACAGAGCAACTATTATTTATATGTTTGATTTGTGATATATGTGTATAATCAATTGCAAATTATGTGCTTTTCAAACATCTGCTGTAGTTTATTGTGAGTCTGTTAGAGGATATCTAATATCCAGTAAGAAATGATGTGTAAGAAATCCATTACCTCTTTCTGTGCAGGAGAGCCCTGTAATTCAAACAGAGGCTGTCTATCTCGTTTTTACACCAGCCTTCTGGATTTGAGGATCTGAGGCTTTCTGCTGAACTATCCTGAAAATACGTTCATGATGTTTTCATGTCTGCCATAATAAGCCTGTTTTTTGACCAAGGGGGCAAAGCAGCTATACAGCATGTGAAAACTGGCACAGCTTTAAAACAGGCATTAGTTCAAAGTCATGAAATAACACTCTTAGAAAAATAAAATCCATGTCTTCAAATGAAAAATCACAAAATTCTTATTTTCATCAGCTACCTGGTATATCACAAGCACTATTTCTTTAAGGAATACAACCCAGGAGTATAGATTCTCTTTGCTCTTATAAGTCTGACATACCTGCTTCAGACGCAAGATGTCTGGTTGCTCACAGGATACACAGGGAGGTTTGCAATTTCTGGTCTTATGTGAGTTTTTTCAAACTGCCACAGTTTATGAATTCCACATTCTTCGCTCAAGAGAGAACACTTGAATCCACAATTCAGCTGCAAGGCATAAAAGCATCTATTAAATATACCTACTGTTACATGTTTATAGGTGCACTAGGAGGACTTGCCTTGGGCTAGACCTCAGCGGGTTAAATTGCCTCCACTTAAACTAATGGAGCCATGTCGGTTTTCAACTTTGGTGGAGCTGGAGCAGCGGGACAGGACGGGATGCACATCCTACAAGCAGGACCAGAAAAGCTCTGTGAAAAAGACTTGAACATATTTTCCAATTGCAGATTTCAAATTGCTCTTTAAGAGCTGAGTTTCTCCACTCAGCAACATCTTTCCCCTCCTGACAGCAGCACCTTTGAGCTGCCATGCCCTCTGCTACCAAAGTCTGAAGACTTTTGCTAAATGCCAGAGAGGGGAGTGCAATTGCAGAGTGCAGATTTTTTGGGTCCCCTGTTGGGTAGGGTGTCTGTCATGGTTGTCTGCCCAGGGCAGTTGCTGCATGTCTCCCTTGAGGTACTAGTCTCAGACACAAGGCAGAGTGTTGGGCGTGTTTTTCCTTTTTATTTTCTTCTCAGCCTGGAAAAAGTTCTGTTCCCTCTGTGGGAATTTATCTTACATATAGACTGTGGGATCAGGACTGCAGCTTACTCTGTTATACCTAATTAACCCTGGGAATTCATTTCCACAACACAGAACTAGGCCAAGTATATAGGTAGCTTTACAAAAGAAAATTAAGGATTTGCAATGAAGACATGGAATATC
Source organism: Corvus brachyrhynchos (assembly GCF_000691975.1). NCBI lineage: Eukaryota > Metazoa > Chordata > Aves > Passeriformes > Corvidae > Corvus > Corvus brachyrhynchos. Next base: position 5,645,958 of record NW_008239547.1, on the reverse strand, counting down.
CACAATTACATTTCACATGATACAAAATAATTAAGGGATATAAGCCATAATGGTTCATGGTACAATCCAAGTTCTAACAGATGGGGATAGGATGAAATTTACCCATGGGAAAGTGATTTTGTAATTGTAGAGGTGGGTGTATTCCATTTACTTCTGTATTTACTTTAGATGAATGTTTATATTTGTATAAACATTAAGGAAAAGCATCATTCTATAACCTCTGGGTATTTTTACCATTTCTTTAAAATACAGAAGTAATTGCTGCATACTTCTTAAAGAATGAAAGGAAAAAAAATTATAACTCTTGGTTTTTCCCACCCACACATTTCTCTTCATATATCCCAGCCCTCAGATTGCCCCTCCCTCTGGAAAAGCCTGGGAAAAGATTCACAAGCACATGTGAAAAATGATAGTTTCACATGGCTGTAGTAGGTTCACATCCTTATTATGTAAATGAGTGGTTTTGGTTTGGGCGTCTCTTTTGTGGTTTTTGTGCAGATGGTTAAATACTTAAAGACAGTGGGCCAAATTGTTCCTACTGGAATTTCACTGGCTTTGGCTAAACTACACCAGGAATCGAAGTAGGCCATGGAACCAAAATCTATTATTGCATAAAATGAAATACTCAAATGGGTAATGGGATTGCTGCACAGTAGCAGAAAGGAAGAAGCAGCCATGAAGAGATTTCCCTTTGTCTATTTGGTAATTAGTGAAGTGCCTGGAGAACAACAGATCTGAGAAACTTCACTTTGCTCCTGTGATCTGCACTTCCTCCAGCCAGGTAAGCACAGAGCTGTGTGTGCTGGAGACTGATTAATTAGCCCAAGCCAGTTGTAAAATCTTTAGGAAACAAGTGGTGTCTGTTTTCTTCTGCACAGGATGCCAAGAGATGTATTTAAAGTGTGAGAGTCAAAGGTCAGTTTGACATCACATTCTCTAAGAAAGAGCCCGTGCTTAGATCCCTGTTTCATGTTAGAAATGCTGTCTGTGAGTGGTGAAGTTATTGTACTTGATAAGAGAAGGAGTAGGACTAATCTGCAGCAAGGAAAATTTAGGTTAAATATTATGAAAAATGTTGTAACTGTGAGATCACTTAAGCAAAGTAGCAGGCTGTCAAGGGAGACAGTCAAGGCTGGAAGTGACACTTTTCTATCAGTGCTGGTTGGGAGAATAATTAATAAGCATTTCCCTGTGAAGGGGGAGTGGCACCCAGTTCCCCCAGAGGCTTCTGCCAAACCAAAGGAGCCGACGGATCTCGCAGACATGCTTGGAGCTAATGCTTATGTACAGATAAAATGAAGCTTTCTGAAAAGACTTTTCCAACCTCTTCTCAGCTTGTGTTATATATTCTAAATGTAAATTGAACACAAATACTTTGACCTGTTTGCCACAAAGCAATTTACAATCTCCTACACTACCCACTGGAAATATAAGGGTCCATAGTAATGCTTCATGTAATTCTTTAGAAACTAATTGGGTTACAACAGGAAAAAGGTCCGCCTCAATCTCTATGACTTCTCAGCCCATTTAATATTTTTTTCAGAAATTTCTTGTTATAATTTAATATCTCTAAGTTTTTAAGCAATGTCTTCCTCTATCAAAGTTAATGATCGTGTTAACATTGTAGTCAGTGGGAAAATGCTTACATTAGATGCCTGGCTCAAGTTCTGAACATTCTCCTAAGTTTTATATCTTCAAATTGTTCAGGTTTATCTGTTCTCACTGAACCAGTAATAATAAGGTATCTTTCTTTCTGTCTTTGCTCTGGAAAGATAAAATTTGTCATTTCCTAGCATTATATCCAAGTACAGCAAATTGCAAAACAAACATATTACCTCTACATGATTTTGGAGACCCAATGAATGTTAAATTCATTTTCAAACTCAGATTACAGGAGGTTAAACCTCAGTCCCTAATTTGTGCCAACGAAATAGTCACATCATCTTAACAAAGGGCCAAAGAATTATTGCCCTGATAATAACAGAAAATGAGAACTTGGCAGTTTTATAGATTGGCCCATGTCTAAAAACCTTTAGTAAAGGTTGTTCTCCACCATCTCCAGTGGAGCAGTGTTTCATGAAAGCAAACATTCATTTTGTCCACTAACAGCGGTTTTGGCAAACTGAGGTGGGGCATAGGCAACATGATGTTTAATCCATAGCTTTTTGCCTACTACACCCTACAGAGCCACAACCCAGGGTACCAGAAGAAAGAGATCAAAAGGCTTTAAAAATGTCAGGCAACAGGATCTCATTTAAATTATTAGGTGAGATGCCCTCTTGGGTTTGACAATAGCAAAACATACCACATAGCCTGTTTTCTTCTCTCCCTTTATGCTGATTTTGACAGGCTGGTGCAATTGCATGTAGAAATTGTATTTCTGCTCTCCAGCATCACTCTGGACACCGTTTGAAAACATGTTTTTGTAAAACAGTTTAATATTCAAAGGTATTTGAATCATGCAGAAAACGGAGGATTTGTAACAGGTTCTTAACCAGTATTGACTGAAATAAAACTTATTTGACAAAAAAAAACCAGAAAAAAGCCAGAAACCTGCCTTAGGTGAAGCTGATAAGCACTTGGGGAATACAGAAAGGCTTATCTGTAATTCTGTTAAGTGATTCAACTTAAGGAATTATGCATTTCTAATTCACAGACATATGCTAAAAGGTTTTTTTGAGTTTTCAGCAATTGAAATTGTTAAAACTATATAAGCAGAGATTTTTTTTCTTGTTATTTTGATTGGTTTTATTGCAGAAAGATAGATACAGTTGCAACCTGATGTCATACTGCGGAATATTGAAACCTTTTTCCCAAGCTCTGTGTGTAACCTCTATGCTGCTAAATCCTTGTGCATGAATAGTCTCACTGACGTCAGCAAAAGCAGGGCTGCACAGTCTAATTCTTAAAATAAGTCATGTTCATATAAATTCTTGCTGCTGTCATTTTTATCTCGGATTTTGTATGGTGAAGCATATGGCCTGAATATGAGACTAGCTGAACATTAAAATTCTCTAGCTTAGTGAGTACGTCATGTTTCTAAATTGTACGAGTAGTGGATAGTACTGATTTAATAAAGCACCAATCAGTCAAGACTTATGTGCTTAAAATGAAAGAAATACAAATAGAAGGTCATTAATATACACATGATTAACGATCATACTTAAAAGCAGTTTTAACCATTCCTCCTTATCATGGATTTGCATGTCTCTGTGCCTGTCTGTATGAAGGATGGGCTGAAACAAGGGGAAAAAAGATCTCAACACTGTTCTGTGTTCCTTACTTATGTTAATGCCTTTGGGATTCTTTACAGAGTAACACAGATATTGCAGATTTAGGAAAACAGAACAGGCTATTTTTAGAATTCAATTCATATGAAACCACGTTCTCTTACAGTATAGCAACTCCCTGATTTTCTTCTCACAATTATGTTGGCTAAATGCAGATAGGCAGGAGACTGCAAAATTCAAGTGAGCAGGACTTGCATCCCTAAGGATTAAAAGCATCAGGAGACAAAATACATGTTGAAGAGGAGCAGGCTTCTGGGAGTAAGGGGCACTGGTCATATGGGTGAAAGGCATTTCATATTCAGAATGCCTCGCCATAGCAAAGTGCTTGCTAATGTGCTCCCATCCTCTCGTGTTGCCCCAGGTATTGAAGACAATTCCTACATGGCAAACGGAGGGAGAGTCATTTATAACGTGGCAGACTCATGCTAAGGCTGGCAGGGAATATCGTTAACCTCATGAGTCTTGATGTGACTGAAGAGGCTCGAGATCTGTATGGGAGACAAGTCTGAAAATTAACAGCCTCATTAATCAAATCACAATGTTTTGACAACTTCATGGTGTGAATGCAATCTATCCTGTATACAATTTAGCTAAGGCTTTTATGCAACAAGAGGGTTTTTTGCAATAGCTTTATGTGAAAAGACTCCACCTCGCAGCAAAATTGTATGCTGATTATCAAAGAGTAAAAAACCATAATAAGATGAAACTCAAATAGAAAATCCTGCCAGTTTTATGGTGGAGGTAGCATACCTCCTTTTTTCCTACTCTATTTTACTGACAGCAGTATAATCATCATCATCACTTATTAGATAGTCTGGGGGAAAGCTGGCCAACCTCTCACACCTGAGCTCAGGAACTGGAAATACTCCACTTCAAAACAGAAATCCTTTGAATCCATTTGCCCAATGTGTTTAGTCAGGAGTGAAACTAGAGTGGATAACCTGCTGGGGCACCCTACCCTCACAAGGCAGAGCATGTCCCTCAGATAACCAGTTCTCCAAAGCAACAGGTCACTCAGGGTAATTCAGAGTAACTCTGGGTCCCTCAGATGTCAAACAATCATTTTCTGCGTAAATACAGACTGTGCCCCAAATCCTTTGCTTTTCAGGCTCCTTGTAAGTACCTACCTTAAGGAGCTTAGGGATACATGGTTGCTTCTTCTGCACCTAGGGATTTATGAAGAAGGCTTATTAATACTTCTGAGTATTAATTGTCTAAATTCCTGCACATCTAGGAAAGGCTACATCAATAATTATTTCTGAGTTATAAAGAAATGTTGTTGCTTGTTATAATGGGCTTAGTAGAAGAAGGTTTGATCTGGTGGCAAGAGTAGCAAAATGCTGTATTTCACTATGATGTTTTGAAACAGAGACTCACAAAAAAGACATTGTATTTTAGGTCTCTTTCTTTCTCATTGTTCTTCTTTCTCATTGTCCAAGGATAAAAATTTGAAATCACAGATAAAAAGGGTTAGAATCAAGAATGAAGAGATGTCAGCTAAATATATCTATTTACAAAAGGGGTATTGAATCACAAAATTAATGACAGTGTCACTAGTACTGTGGCCATCTCAGTTCACTCAGTGTCTTCAAACTCTTTCAGGGAAATATCAGTATCTGATTTTCCAATCCAGAAAGCTGTGGCACAGGGAAGTTAGCTGACTCTGAACAGCCATGGCAGATGAAAAGAGATTGCTTTCAGCCTTCTAGTCCAGTGTCTGCCCACTTTCTCCCGTCAGCTCCTATCTCCGTAAATTACCTAAGTAAGCCCCATCGTACTGAGGGACATCTAAGCTCACATTTGCAGCTTGAAATCTCAACTCTCTCTCTAATCTCACAGCTTTATGGGCCTGCTAAGTACTTTGTGAACAGAACAGAGCTGTAACAAACCAGAAGGCATACAGCTGACTGAACAGGCAACTCCTGGGCAGCCCAATTCCTTTCCTGTGCTCCTGCCTTCCCAGACAGTGGCTCTGATGAAAGCAGAATGACTCCCAGCTTGCAACCTGCCACAGGTTGGGTATTTGCATCTGCACTGCAGTCGAAGACGTGACTGTGGCATCCATAGTGGTGCCAAATTTTTACCCAGTTAGTGGCAAAGCTGTGGTGGCACAGGATTTATTGGTCCTGGTGGGAACATTCAGTACTGAGCAGAGTCTGTGACATTATTAGTACCTCAGCCAGTTAAATAAAAACAGTTCAGACATGTGTTGTAATCAAATCTCCAAATGCAAGAATTGCAATTTTTGGTAGAGTTTATCACTGCTCTGAGCACCACCATTAACAAGAAATACTGTGATTTTCCCAGAGCACAATGCTGCATAGAAACCTTATTCAGGTTCTTTCCAGCTGACATATCCTTTTGTTGCTGGCATGAGACATGTTTCCATGATCCTTATACCTGTGGGGAAAAAAAGGTAATCCTTCATCAGTTCATCTATTATCCCTCTGCTAGGTCTCATTTTTGTGAATTCTCATGTGGAATTTTTACAGGGGGAAGGGACTAAGGTTTGAAATATTTCTCAAACTTGTCTGGCTGGAGTGGTTCCTATAGTAGCCATGCAGCAATCATGTGAGGACTGAGGACACTGTGGTATCTGCTTGAGGAGAAATGTGCAGTAACTGAGGAAAAGCTGAAAAATGGGATGTTGTACGCCAAATATGTGAAAATTCAATTCGGTGGAGCTGTTTCAGGAATCTGTTCATCACAGCATGTTGGTACTGTGAGTCAGTCAGGATTGTGCCTCTCCAATGGTCTGTTAGTCTCCTAACATCCCTTTGTTCAGAGAGAAAGAGGGACGGGCTTTACAGCGCCCGCGAGACCAAATCCGGGTTAAAGCTAATGAGGAATGAGTACATTTAATTTGTTGAAGGGGTTTTCTGCATGTTTCAGGAAAGGGGGGGGGGGGCTATTACTATTTCCCCCTGTAATAAAAAACAGGATCCCGTATCTTGGAAATGTTTACAGTGTAACAAAATGAGGTTATGTTACACTGTAAAATTTTTAAGGGGGACTAGCAGGGACACCTAAGCTCAACAGCATGAAACCCATGAGCTGTTGGGACAGCAAGGGTTTGTATTTAAAAATTATGAAAATAATGTTTCAGTCTGAGATAAAAACAAGTGGGTTTTGACACAAAGGTTGAGACTTTCCCAGCTACAGGCCCTCCCCCTGCCAGGTACCAACAGTTTTATTCAGAGTAGGGGCTGAACAGGATGCACGTACCACCTGGCTCAAAGCTGGGTGTGCTGTTGGTTATTTGGGTACTGAGAGAGCAAACCCAGAGGTTTCTCTTTCATCACTACACTGCAAGGTGACAGTGTCTGGCAGTACTGCTGGCCAGGGAGGACAGGTGCCCAGTGTGCTCTGCAGCACTGCACCCCGGGACCTGCACCACCTCAGATGCAGCACTGGGAGTGTTTGCAACAGAAGGATGGAGGCTGTGCTGCCAAAAGGAGTCCCTGAGTCCCTCTGTGCAAGTCAGACATCTCTGTGAGCCTGCTCAGGAGGCTCAAAGTGAGGAAAGGGATGGTGTATTATCTCATTTCCTTCCCAGACTTCCTACTACTGTTTTGGGCAATTTATACCTTTAAGAATGCACAAGGCAAACAAACCTTGTTCTCCCTAGTGTGCGAAAGCCTGTCTTTTGCATTATTAAACCATGAAGGAAAGCCTGGCGTTATCTCGCGCAGATTCTCTGCACGTACAAGAGGATCCGGCCCAAACACATTTCACGGCTTGTCTGTCTGAGTTAGTGCGCTGCTTGCCAGGAGTGAGGGAGAGGAAAGAATCAATGCTTAATACCACAGAGTCTTACACAGGTTGCTCTTGGATGTGCTTATCACCACTAAGTAGACAACCAAAAGTAAAAGCATTTATAGATACCTACTGAAAGTGTAAACTAAACAAAAGCCATCAAATCAGGATTTTATCCTTTTAATTGCAGAGTAAGTGTTTTCATCAGCTGTATAATGGTTTATCGCCTTTCAAGGCTTATTTATTGTAATTAATTAAAGAAGACTTAGAACACCACTCCCTTGTGGGTTGCAAAAAGAAAGAAGATACAACACCATTTTTGTTTGCAATTCATTGAGTTACTTGCAGATCCCCTTGGTCTGTCAGGTAATATATTATATCTCATGTCACACTGTCCATTTCTCTAAGTAGAAAGCAAGGGCAGAAGCCTGACCCATGAAATGCAGATGATGTATCAACATCGTTATCCATACTTTCTTGGACCCGGTAACAGCTCTTTCCTGAAGGGTGTCTTTTCCTTGATTACAGCTGTCGAAGCAGCCTGTACAAGGATGGGAGAGTGGTTCTAGGAGAACTTTACTTCTCACCTCAAAAGCAGCAATTTCTTTGTGAGTGTGCTAGTCCTGACTTAGGTTTTCCACTGCCCTGATTTCAAAGGCAGGGGTCATCTCACAGCCATGCCACTCCAAACTACATTTAGCCTCCACTGAGTACAGGTCCAAATGCTCAGCAGATTTAAGAGAGAGTATATCTCAAGAAGTTGCACTGATGAGGGAGGAAAAGGAAGTGGAAAGAAGACAAACTCGGTCCCATTTAATGAATACTTCCTTGACATTTGTGCAGCTCCCGCTGGGGATTTGAGCTGGCACGCATGTATGCAGTATGGTCCCAATTACTGAAACCCATGAGCTGTGTATGTGTTTGTGTTGGGTGTATGTCCGTTACCCTGCTTGCCTTCACAAGTATTAAGTACCAGAAGAAAACTATGCAATATTTTTTAGCAGACATGTGTGAATTCTGGTAGGTTTTCCACTTAGTTTTCCATTTTAAATTAGTGTGGGGCAATGCACCTCGGATGCAATGCCACTAAACTCTGTAAATTTGTACCAGAGATGATGCTGATCTGCTGTGCACATTTTCCTTCCTGTAAGTCATTATCGCATGCCTCTCTTTCTAAGAAAGACATTTTTATGAGAGGTGGATCATTGTGGTGGGTTTTTTTGCATGACTGGTTTGCCCCACGTTCCAGCTATAACAATGCAGTTTCACTGGGCACTGGGTCATATGGCTGACCTCAGCTAACAAGCTGTTCCTGTTTTTAGGCTACTGGGAATGTTTATTGGCCACTGTTTTCCTCCTTTCTAAACACATAGTTATTTCTCAAGACCCATATAAATCATAAGGTCACAAAACACATAAAAACTGTGACATTCTCTGTGATATAGGATACAAATGAACTAAATTCAGGCTTAACAGCTTTAAATATCTATGGTATATTTTATTTATTTAAGTTATATATACTTTTCAATTCTAGGATACACACAATAGAATGGCAATAAAGTTGCTCAATGGGACAAACTTTTATATACTGGCCTTTCAAATTGGTACAGTTTAACTGTGAGCTCTATTACAAAAACAAAGTACTGTAACTCTGAAACAGCTTAAATCATGATCTGTTTGCAATAAATATTAAGTAATCACATACTTTATAAGAAAATTATAATTCTGAGGGTAATATTGAATTACCTAATGCAGATTTCAAGAGCAGAATCTCAGGGAGAAGTCTGCACTCCTGTTGGATTGACACACTGATACATGCAAAACTAAACTACACCTATAAGGACATGCATAAGGTATCAACAGGAGTTTTATTTATAATGTCTCTACTGAAATTAGACAACAAATTAATAGAAAAGGGTTGGTAGCAATTACTGTAGTTTAAATTTGCATAGAGGTTTCCACTCTGCTTCCCTGTTCTCATCTGCTTTAATGGTTTTGAAATGAACATCTTCCAGGCTGAGTTTCCCAGGCTGTTTCTCTGGCTGAGAATGAACTTTGGGAAGAAACATCTGAAATTATTCAGATCTTTTCTTGTATAAAGAATATAAAAATATACACACACAAACACACACACATGCATGCATACATGTCCCAGTTGCAAAACAGAGGAAGACAAACTGTGGGACTTTTTCAGGCAGCCCTTCAACCACACTTACTAAGATCAGAAGTCTGGAATTTGAAAGCACCATCCTTGAGTAAATGTTCCTTGCGTTGCTCTTAGGAAGTATCATTCAGATTTCATGAAGCCAGGGCTCCTTTAAAGTTGCCAACCCCAAATATTAGTCATGTGCTTAAGGGTTGTTTGTTAAAGTGGCAATGTACACAACCAAATTATTTTGTGCTGAGATAACGGCCCGCCAGGAAACATGCAGACGGTGTAAGTGGGTTGATCTCTGAACTACGAATGTTTCTTATTCAGCTTTGTGTGCCTCCTGTGCCAGAGAGCACTCCTAGATGTTGTGGCCAGGCACTTTGCCTTTCCAAGTTTGTATTATAAGAAAGAAGTAAGGAGATGGTTTTCATCTAGATGTTAAAACAGTCTGCCAAAGGTCTTTTCAGCATTATGAGTATTTACCTAATAATGCCACGTATCTCACACACTTAAGGACTCTGTTTTCAATACAGAAAAGACTTGAAAGTTTGGATCTCCTTTATGTAGTTCAAACTCTTTTTTTCCTTGGTGATAGCTCAAGAGAGTCTGGCCCCCCTTTCCCCAATAAAAATCCATGGGAAAAGCTCTAACACATGCACATGATGAAACACTGATAAGTCAAAAGTTTCAAAAGCAAATCTGGACATTTTCCAATAACTCCACTTGTTTGTACATATGCCTAATCGTGTGGCTATATACAGGTTTTAGATAGTCTCAGCAAAAAATCAATCCAGTAATTTACGTGTGTCACACTTTCAGGCAAGGAAGGCCCATAGCAATCATTTATATCTCTACAGACTAAGTACGTGAAGACACTAATCCCACAGTGAATTTTTCACTTGGCCCAAGGGCTGCCCACAGGGCACATGATGCAGAAATCACAACAAAGGGAACAACACTGAGAAACATTGAGCTCCAAGTGCCTAACACTGCATCCTTAATATTCTCTTAATATAGTTCCTAACTGGAAATAAATCATTTTACTGTATTTACAGAGCTTCAGGACATGGTTGCTATGGAAGAAAATTGCCATAACTTCTGATCTAAAGCTGATATGTATGTCTGCAATTTCCTTTCTCCTTTAGCCTCTTTTCATTTCATTAATTATAGGTATTGGTCAGAGAGGTTGTAGACAGCCCACAAGGGACAAATACCTGATTTTCCAAAGTGTGGAACTTATTTTATGTAGAGAACTTTCACAGTTTCTCTGAAAAACTAACATCTACCTAATACTTCTAAAAGTTGAGTTCCTAAGGTTGTGATTAATATACTACATAGATCCCCAAAGGAAAACTACAAATTAATCAGCAGTTCCAAACTCCCAAATGGAGTGCTATAAGGTTGCCATAACTTTAAAACATTTCTTTTCTACTTTCATGGAAAGAAAAAGAAATCACGACCGATTCTGATCTCCATTTGCTACAGCTCTTTCTCTGTTCTTTAGGCATTCGAGGAAGCAAACCCGAGGCTTCTATAACTTACCAATTAGGCAGGCTTTTTCATGAATTCAGCACAGGACTAATCAGAATGCACACAGGACTAATCCAACCACAAATCATTAAACTAGTTAGGCACATGTAAACAGTGTTTGATGGGTATAGAGGTGTACAGTGAGTGTGAGTGTATATATATGCATGAGTCTCTGTATGCAAGTTATTTAGTCTAGTTCTCCTACAGAAATACATTTGTGATTCTGTGTGAGACTTTGCAGCCCCTTCTTCCAGTCATTCTATGGCTTAGGAAAACTTCCAAGTTTCAAGCCTCTGTTAAGAAGCTTTATTTGAAACCCACAGAAGCCACTAGGAATCTTTCCATTATTTCAGGAGAGGTTAGACTGGGCTCTTGTGTTTAAAGCACGGTTCCAGCTATCTCAGCTTTTTTCCTTGCTGCTTGCAAAATTTCTGCAAGACTGCTGGCACTCAGTCTCTCTCTCCCTTTTCCGCATATGTAAAATGAGAATGACAACTTTACCTCAGAGGAATGTCGCAAAGCTTCACTTATAAACAGATTGGCATACTTGGATGAAGTTGCTCTACTAACAAGAAGTTTTCTGATTGATGGGCATCTCTTGGGAGGTGATAGAAACAAAAACAAAACCATATAATCAAGTTTTGGGATTTTTTTTTTGACTTACAAGAGCCTATTCTTATGCATGATGGCTGCTTGTGTCGTCTTTCTTCTCTCTCTTATCACACAGGATATCTTTCCAAATCTAACCATGTCAAATTAGTGGCTAAATACTAAACTAAGCCAAGGTATAACCCTCACCTGAAACATCCACATGAAAAGCTTGAGGTACAGTGAGTAATAAGAAAGTTAGTTTTTAAGAAATGCAACTTTTTTTGCAGTTTCTAAAACCCTTAGCTGTCTAAACATAGATAAAGTAACCATTAAACTACCAGTAAAAATTAGACTGCATTTCATTTTGTGGAGAACACTGGAAAGTTGGCAAGAGGTAAGATTTTGCAGTGAAATAGGGAAGTGAACAAGTTGTAAATGACTCTAATATCTTCCAGATGGCATATTTTACTTGGGAACTGGGTTTAGAGTAATTAGAGGCATGTGAATTTCCTATAAATACTAAACTTCACCAGTTTGACACTAGAAAGCTCCTTCCTCTCTGAAGTCTTTAAACTGCTAAGTGTTTCTTTTTCCTCCACTTAAAGTGGAAGTCAAGCATTTGTAAATTTGTCTTATTTGACAGAGAGAAACCTTTTCCATGAAAAGATAGCATTTTTCTATGCCAGAAAGTTATGAACTGAAGTTCCTTACTGAAGAGGTTTAAAATTGAATGTTTCTTCCCAGAAGAGGTTTTCATTTTTATATACTGGGATCATTATATTATAATTTATTACAGTATGTGGCAAGCAGTGAAATCAGTGGAATTTACTGTAACTTCAAGATCAAATCTTTTCATTGGTGAAATGCTTTTTGCAGATAGATGTGCTGAAGACCTTAGCAGATGAATTTTACTTTTAGTTCCCTTGGACATTGCAATACTAAAATGGCAAAACCCGGTCTATAACCTCTGGTTCTTCTTCATTTTCTGCATGACAATGTTACATATATTCCAAAAGTGGATCCTGGTGTTCTCATTTCTGTTGAAGAATTTTCCAGATTTTATTTGGTATTAATAGAATAGAACTAAGTAAATACAAGGTAAAATATTCTGTCACCACTTGCACCCTCTCTATATATCAGTGTAAACTGACTTAGATTCATTGGCATAAAGGGGCTAATCTCATTTGCAGCAGCTAAAGATCTGGCTACTGTTCTCAGTGGAGCTGTATAGATAAAAGTGCAGATACAATCTTGCTTATTTAGTTCAGATCTTCAGGTCTGCCAGTCCCAGGTACTCAAAAAACATGAGCCAAAATACCAGGAGCATGTGATAAGGTGAAGGATACTCAGATTATTCTAAAATAGTAATGATTATTTTTGTTACTTCTGGGTTTTGAAATATTATTGGCTAAGGTATGTTGCATTTCAGATTCCTTTGTTCAGCAGAGAATTAAGAGCTTAATTTTAAACAAAATGGCAAATCCCAATGCATTCAATTATTCCAGAAACCAATGTAATAACAAGACTGCTGCTAACATTAGTTGGAATTAAACTCTTGCAGTGAGTAACTGTAGATCTTCATTTATGTCTTTGTTACATCTCTTCTCTTTTTCACTGCCGCATTGTCTTGTACTAAAATAGACCCTCAGCAGTTCATTCTTAATGGAGACCCACCGTCAGTTAATGGCATTAGTAAATTACTGAACAGTGGCCAAATCCCAATGGCCTTATTCCCAGAAATCTCTTAGGTTGACAGGACCTTTGTATGAATAACTCCAGTGAATTTTGGCCCTGGGTGAACACCATAAAAACACGAGCTCACAAAAGACCAATGGAAACAAAGGACCCCCAAACCGACAGTAAATTACAAATCATTAATCGATTGTGAATTGTGTATTTAAATATCCAGCACTCTAGAGAACTCTGGGATTTAGATGATATGTTGTCTCCCTTGGGGGGCTGCATCTGCACCAGGAATCCAGTACAAGCAAAACCAGTTTAAAAGCCTCCTGCTATGGGCACTGGCTCCCACCTTCCCTTCTCACAGAGTTTGCATGGCCCGGCTCATTCTAATTCAACTGTATGCATGTCCATCCTCAGAGAAATGATCTGTTGAACATTTTAATAGATTTGAGGAAAAAAGGGAGAAAGGGAGAATTGGGGTAGAGGGAGGGAGGAAGGGAGGAAGGGAGGAAGGAAGGAAGGAAGGAAGGAAGGAAGGAAGGACGGAAGGAAGGAAGGAAGGAAGGAAGGTTGGTTGGTTGCCACAGAACCCGGCTCATTCTAATTCAACTGTATGCATGTCCATCCTCAGAGAAATGATCTGTTGAACATTTTAATAGATTTGAGGAAAAAAGGGAGAAAGGGAGAATTGGGGTAGAGGGAGGGAGGAAGGGAGGAAGGGAGGAAGGAAGGAAGGAAGGAAGGGAGGAAGGGAGGAAGGAAGGAAGGAAGGAAGGAAGGAAGGACGGAAGGAAGGAAGGAAGGAAGGAAGGTTGGTTCGTTGCCAAAGACATGCCCACACCAACAGATGACTTGGAAAGATGGAGAAGGGCTTCTCCATTGAGAATGCAGTGCGTGATGGGAGCAAGCAGCCAGGTAGGAACACACCATGCAGGATCCCATGGCACTAAGCACACTGGTAAAGGGCTTAAAATTGAAAAAACCCTGCAGTTCCCATGCCACCCAGTGATCAGGGAGCACTTGTGCCCTGCTGAGACTTGCTGAGAACACAGCAGTCACCCAGGATCCTCCAAGGGCCGCATGCTGCTTTCACCTCCATCAAGGTGTTTTGTGAGGCCCACATGTGAGGAATTATATCCCCTTGGTGTAGACACCAGCACTGACAGTCCCAGTTACAGGGAAGGCTGGTGTGTCTTCACAGGATGGGTCAGTCCCCCCATTCCCATTGAAGGGGTTACCTTACCAAGAGGCCCTTGAGAGTGGTCAGGCTGCACAGAGGAAGCTCAGATGAAGAGAAATGCAACAGATGCTGAGGCTACTGGCAGAAAATCAGCCCATTCAGGGCTGTGCTTAATTTTTTGTTTTTAATAGCATGTACTTCTTTTTCTTGTTGCTAATAAACTGGGATTAAGGTTGGTGTCCCTCGAGTGGTTGCAGTTTTTAAGCTTTTAGCTCTGGTGTACAGATTGCCTTGTGCCACAAGCACTGCAGTAAATCCCACACCTCTAACCCTCAGTAACTAATGGGGCACAAAGCCACAGTGCAGAACAACTTGAAGCTCTTTATTTAGATTTCTTCTTGCGATGCCCTTCTGTTCAACTAAAGTGGAGACTTGTGGGGAATTCTAAAAAAATCTTTATAAAATAAAGGCAAAAGAAAGATACATACTAAGAAGAAAATTTTCAGAACCAATGATAGTCTGACCAGGATGGATAATTCATGTCAGGGACAAATTTAGCAGCTTTAGTGGAATCAGAGTGTTAAAAGAAAGAGAGACTTGGAAAAATTTTCATCCTAACAGGTGAACAGCCAAATTACTCATAACAACCATATAGATCACAGTAGGCTGCAGAAAAATACAGTATACTTGGATGTAAATTATAGTTGTATATACTTCACTGATTGCTTCATAAGATTAAATGGCAGATCTTTCGATTTCAGCTGAGTTGGTTGTAGTTCTGCCTATTTCTTGGGAAGGAATCTTTTAAGGAAAAATACGTAAGACTCACTGCCCTGGTAATAAGCAAACATGTTAGAAGCAGAGTGTAGCTTGACAGTGGCTGGCTCCAACAGCAGGCAGGGCTTTCCAGCACTTGCACCACTTTCTGCAGTACAACATGCTGTGGTGCATTTCAGGGGTCTGCAGCATGTTCAGAACTGAACCCCAGTGTAAGCATTGTTATCACTTACTAGAAACTGGAACTAGGAAAATCATCAAAATTTGAATTCTGCAGCTCTTAATGTTTTTCACTGCCCAGGGCTCATTTTATAAGTATTGCTTGGCCTTTTCCTGAAAACCATAACTTACACTTTCCAAGAAAGAACAAGTTTTTTGCAATTCCTTAAATAATTTGTAGAGGAATTCTAGATTCCCTCATCTTTCCACTGTGCATCTCTCCCAGACATGGTTTTACTAAACCATAGAATTAATAATGGCCTGTTCAGGCACCAGCTGGGAGGAGCAGGAAGTGTGTGTGAGCTCTTGCACCACTGTTCATCAGTCTCCCACCCGAAAGAGACGCACTGGCCTTGCACACCACACAGGGTGCAAACAGAAGTGGGATATCTGGAAAGACCCAGACAAGCAAAAAGGAAATGCTTTTTGCATCGTGGCAAAGCGTCTCCGTGAACATATTCACTGACTGTCCTCTCTTCTGGGCAGGCATCTCCTGTTTTCGCATCTGAACTTGTGCTCTGGTCTTTCACCCAAAACTACACTCAGTGATTAACGCCGTGTTTATATTTACATCTCTGTGCCATAAGCCCTAAAGGACTATAAAATTACAAGAAATATTTGCCACACCATTGACAGCAGTAACTGAGTGTAGAATTGCCAAATGGGAAATCCAAATTTGCAAACTCAGTATTCTGGGCTGTGTGCCAAGTCTGTCTGGGTGCTGCGGAGGTGACACATTCAGTCTTCTCACAGGGATGCCAATGTGCCAACTGTATCCCTGGCACAGCATCTTCTGACAAACTTATGGAAAAGAACTGCTACCAAGTCCAGAGGGACATGCAAGCTGCTTTCTGAGCTTCCTTGGCAGCAGCTCCATTTCCAAGTTGTGACTGTACTTTCTCCTATTTACAAGACCAGTTGTTTGTGATATGCTGTGGTCTCTGGTAGGATTTTGAAAAGTGCAAAAATGACAGCAGGATGTTGGTTTCCAAGTATAAACTAGTAAAATCCAGAGTAATTTTATTTCTCTAAGAAAAAAATAATACAGATACTCATTTGCTGGAGCCCAGATATCATATGTTGCCACCAGTGTGGGAGAATCCAAGTCCATTTGTTAGCTGCCAGATGAAAAACATGATCCTTAGAACATGAAGGTTGTAGAGCTGATCTCTAAAGCTTCCTCTTTTCAAATTGTACTTCTTACCCATTGTCTCACGGCTAAACTTCTCTGTCTGTCAGTAACTTTTCAAAGCGAAAGAAAAAAATTGAAAAATCCTCCAATCTTCCATGGGGCAGCATGACCTATAACTTGCAAAAATCCATTAGAAGACATCCTTTTAGTAACCAAATTATGTCATTTACAACTGCACAGCTGCCAAGAAGAGCACCATAAATTACGATTCTGTCACTACGAGGGACACTGGAAAGTGTAGGCAGGCTATTGCTATGAAGGAGGAAAACTGGGAGAGTGATAGAATTTAATTTGAATGGGGGTTTTTGCCTATTTACTTCATATAATACCAAAATTGGTACTTACAGGTTAGTTGTTTTTTGGCTGTATGTGAAAAACTTAGTAAGACTATATAAGATTATTTTTAAGGTGTAGCAGAATAAAAACACCAAATTCAAGCCTTTTGATTTTATCTCCTTTATATATGAAGGAAAAAAGAATGCAAAAGTTGCTTAGCATTTTTAGTTAATTTTTTTCATACCATCTGAAAATTTATCTACTGTTGCAGCTTGAGCAAAGAATGGTGCCTGGGAAGCTGGTGAAATAGTGTCGTCATGGGGTAAATGGAGCAAAGACTGTCAGATGCCGTGGGTTTACGTGGTTACTCCTCTTTAGCAAGCAGTTAATTATTGGAGAAAGGTCATCTTGTTAAAACTCTCAAGATACTTTTTTTCCTAAAAATCAAAGAACTCGTAGCATGGATCCCTGAGTACTTTCAATAGGTTTTGCAGGCAGCCTAGAGCTAGCATTTTTACGGAGATTTCTGAGAAGAGAAAATAAAAAACAAACCAGACAAAACCCCAACAATTCTGAGGTGTCTTTACAACTCTTCTCCTAACTTTCAAATCCTGTTATACACATATCATAAAGACATTATAGAAAGAAGTCTAATTTTAAAAACTATGGGCTACTTAAGTATCTGTAAAATTATCTCAGAAATGCATGTTTCCGCTTTGTATTCCCACCAGTCTGCTCTGGGACAGTGAAGCTAGTGAGCTGAGCAATTGCTACTAGAAAAATCAAATACATAAGAAGAAATGCGGTTAACACAATATTTCACATATGTTAATGCTTACAGTTCCATCAGTGTCAGCTTTATTTTCTATTTGATATACACCAAAGCTGGCACACAATTTTAACTGATGAGGTAATGTCATTTTTAATTTAAGGAGCCTTAAGCCATCCACTTTAACTAGTGATATCATCTTTGCAGCTGTCTCACAGGACTTCATGTAAACATAAGTAATGTGCCCTGGATGGTTTGGAGCAGAGTTGTTAAAAATGACATTGGTCATCATGAAGACATTTTTTTCCTTTGATCTCTTTAAAAATGCCAGACACACTTTATTGTCCTGTCATTTTTAGCTCTTCCTTGTATATTAATATGCTTGGAACATTTCAGTGAGCATAACAGTAGAATATAAAGGTTTAAACAAATTAATGGCAACATTTTAATGTCAGTCATAGTAAGATAATGAAAAGTAAATGAGATTGTCTGGCTAACAGCAACTTGTTAAATGAAAGGGCAGTGTGGCTGAGACACAGAGACACAGGGGCAGGGAAGAGCCTTTTGCTGCCATCAGAAAGAGTCGCAGGACACAACCCAAGCTCCAGATGCCACCACCTTCTAGGATTCTACAGATTGAGTCTGATCCTCCTTCCTGTATGAGGTCAAGTGAAATCATCTGCTAATAAAACTTAAGAACAGACCTGTGTCTGCACCTGCAGCTTCTGCCTCCATGACTTTGATTCTCCTTTATATTCCCTGGGCTGGTTCAGCACCACCAGCCTGCTGGGCTTGCTCTCCTCAGCCCTTGAACACCGAATCTGTCAGACCAGACACTACACATTGGCATCTCTGGTGACAGGGTTGAGGAGCCCTATCATGTTGCTCACAGGCAAACTTTTACTACCAATCATTATTTTGTTACTGTATGCTTTTCCTTACACAGTCCTTAGGTTTGATATAAATAATCACAGAGGTTTTAGCCCAGTCTGTCTAGCAATCACATGCTGGACAAATATGAATGTTGTAAACACACACTTCTTGATCCAAATACCTAAGCAAAGGTGATTTGTATTGAAACAATTTTTGTCTGAGAAAAACCAAGTGGTGTGACTGACTCGTGGATTTTATAATGTGCTCCCAGCTATTTGTGAAGATAACAAGGAAAATAACAGATTTTTCTACCACTGATCTGCAACATGGTGGACTTTTGAACAGAATCTAATGTTTAGGGATTTATTTATTATTCTGTGGACATATGTTTGGAGGACAGCATATGGAAATCAAAGTATTGTTCATAAAGAGCTACAGCCAAAAAGACATTTTTGAATTCATAACAGAACTTCACAGTTTGAAAAGAATGCTATGCATTATGTATTGATAACAACACTACACAGACAAAGGAACACAATTTAATAATACAGAATTGTGCTTGTGAGATTTCCTTTTTTTTTGTTAATTGGTTACTTTAGCTGACATTGTCTGCAAGCATAATGGACACCATTCTTCCTAATAGTTCCATGTTGCCAGATGATGTCTACAGACATAATGTAGTCCATTTTAATTATTTCATTTTGCTTACATCTTTCAGCATAATGCATTTTCCAAGCAAGCTAGCATTTTTCTTGATTATCTATGTTGTGTTATGGTTTCTAAATTAATTAGGTCTCTTCTTTCCTGGAAGTTAAAAGTTTCTTCCTTCCATTTATCTACCAGGTATGATTATGTTGAAGTGATTGATGGAGATAATGCTGAAGGACGCTTATGGGGAAAGTACTGTGGAAAAATTGCTCCCCCTCCTTTAGTGTCTTCAGGACCATATCTTTTTATTAAATTTGTTTCCGACTATGAGACACATGGAGCAGGATTTTCTATCCGTTATGAAGTTTTCAAAAGAGGTGAGAAACAATTCATTGTTATATAGCTCATAACCTGTGATTTTTACTTGCATCAGAAAGTTCACCATAATTCTTTGGAATGGGGAAAATGCATGAAAATGCTTGAAAGAGAAAATCTTATTACCCTAGTCATTCCAAGGCAGGGTGTGTATTCACTGGGTGTAAATCTTTATGAATCCGGGGGGTCAGCTGTGTCTGAGGGTTGACTCCTCTGCATGAAATATGGTAGTTTTTGTCAGCTGTTTGTTTCAACCATCTTAAAACCATTAGCTTTATGGCTTTCCTCTTTTTTTTAATAATAATTACTGTATGATTTACAATGTTACTGCCTCAACAGAACTGCAACCTTCTGAGTCCCTGACTTATTTTGGTTAGTGTTTTGCTCTGCACTCCCAGGAGATGACTATGGGCTCAGAAAGGACCAGAGTACACATGGGCAGCAGATGATATTGCTGCTGCTTTCACAAATCATGTTTGGGAGGTAAAGGAGGGAAACAGCTCACACTGTTCACAGGCATGACCTGCTGGATGCTCATGCCAGGAGTTAGTGCCAGTGAGCACAATTATCTTTATGGGGCACAGAGAAAGCCCAGAGAAACAGAGCGTGCAGGATTAGCCAGACATAGAGACACTCCCTCTTTTATAACACTCTTCCCAAGTCAATAGCTAGAAGGGCTATAAGGTCTTTTTTTTTGGAATGCATCTTCCCTATAGTTGGATGGAGATTAATAATTCATATATTCCATTCCTAGAGAATACAGTACCAAAACTCATAATATATAAAAAGACAATAGCACTCATTTTATAGAAAAAAAATTTATTTCAACATCAATGCTTAGGATCATATTCACAAAAGCAGCTCAAAACTTCAAATTCCCAATGCACACCACTCCCAGTCAGTACCCCATTTTCAGAACCAGTCCAAGTCCCTTTAGTGCACCTAAACCAGAGCCAGATTTTCAGCTGTGTTCAGCATGCACTCTTGGTGGCAGCTGTACTGTTAATGAGGAGAAGCACAGTAGTGAAGTCTCTTTTCTATCGCTATTGCTGCTCTGCACAGTGCTAATTGGGGCCACAGACCTCTTGTTCACCATCTTCCCTGTCTGTAAATCCACTCTTGACTCCCAGAAATTCTTTTGCTGACCTTCAGGGTCACATTTTTTGAAAGAATTCAGCATTCAAATGACACCAAGCTTTCCTGAAAAAATATCTCTATTTATTTTCGTGTCCTTAGGAGGCTAAACTCTTGAAAATGTCTTCTGACATTTCTCAGTGCTTATGTATGCAGTACCATCTTTCATAAAGAACAAGGCAGAAACACAAGAAGAAGTGAAAGAATGACCTGTGAAACAATCTATTTTAGTAACTGAACACTTTCAAGGAAAAGGTTTTATTTATTTCCAGTGTAGTGACAACCCAGAACTCTGACAGGAACATTGTGTTTATTTCCTTGTGTGGTCATTTACATGTCTCAAAGATACAGATTTACCATGTTAAGATGGCATTATGAATGTGATTTTACACACATGAAAGTCAGGAAACTCAAAATTATGGCTCCCAGAGCAACTTTAACTCCAGTTCATTCCACATAAACTGTATATTAAGGCAGGACAGCTATCACTATGCACAGTGTTAGAAAATGCCATGTGTACACAAAGGATTCAAGTTATCATTGCTGTGGGAACAGAGCCCTATTTAACTTCTGAATAAATGCATATATGCTATTCCAGTTTTGCATTTTAATATCTGTGCCAAATAAAGCTGTTCACCCTTTCGCACAGGTGAAGCTCAGCTGCTCACACCAGACAAGTATGTTTGGTTTAGCAGATTCACAGCTTATCTCATCATTTCCCAGGTATGGGAAGTATGATCCCAAGCCCAAGGTCCTGCAGTACTGAGCTGAAGGCTGAGCTTCATTCCAGCACACAGTATGTTTTTGCCCATTACTCTTTCCTTCTCATTCAGCTCCGTAGCCAGAGAGAGCACTGAAGAAGTTGTATTCAGGACTAAAACATGAAACCCATTTTGCCCAACACTTAGTCCACATGAAATGTTCATCATTTTGGCTTGGGCAGACATCCTGTTTTAGGGTAGATGAGTGACGTATTCACTAGAAAAGGATCTGCACGGTTCACATTCAACATTCCTAACTTAGTCAACTAAATTTATGGTGTAAACTGAAAGGAAAAAAAGTGTCAACCAAGAAGGCAAATGACTTTTTGGCTCAGTGACACCCACAGATAGAAGATTAACTTATCCCAAATTTAATCTGGTTTTCTTTGCTCTCACTGTTGCCTCCTCTCTGTCTTTCCTTCAGCTCATATCTCTTCCTATGTTTCATGCACATGTACACATGTAGTTTCTCCACCTCAGAAGTATCTATTTTTGGTGTCTCCACTGGAACGTTTTCTGCCAGTTTTCCATGCATGTTGCCCCATGGAGTTCCTCGTAGCCTCAGTATTGATATAATTCCTGCAGCTGCTTCACAGTGTCAATAAAGGGTCAAAATCTGTGGAGGGCATTTTAGTGAGACAGCTCCTCTGAAAACAGTTTCTGCTTCTTGCACCAGATTGAGTCAAACATGTTTAAAATAAAGCAAGCTGGCATCGAGATACCATGTGTGAGTGTAAGGAGCCTGATGATTGCGCGCTCCCGGAGCCAGGATATGGCTGTATTTAATAAAGCAATAATGGTCCTGGCTTACATTTTATATTGCATCTTTTATTGGATTCCAAGAGGAGTACAGAGCACTTTATACTATGAATGGCATAGCAAAGCTATTTTATCCTGGAACAGCAGCTACTGGTGGGAGTGAGGAGCAACAACCAGAATATAACCCTCCCCTACATGACAAGGAGACAAGAGAATGACAGGGAGAGAAGAGGAATATCCAACTAATGTGTAAGGGGGTGATTTAATTATAGGCAAAATGTAATTTCCCAAATTGGAATGGGTCAGGTTACATGAGCATCAATACCCACATCTTCCAAAATATGCCATGAAGTGTTCTGAATATTGATATAATAGTTCAAGAACTTTGTCTCAGTGCCTGTTGAAGGGCAAGAATACCTGAACTGACTAAATTCATTCAGACCTCTCTCTTGCATGCTGAATTTAACTGGGAGGTGGCCAGATCTATGGGGGGTAATATGTTTGGCACATTCACAATGAAAACATTTTCTATAGTGAAATAAGAGTATTCATATATGCAATGAGCCAGACTGTTTTCCTTCAATGATCTGTGCTAGGCATTGGAAATCCTCTAAGGCTCCTGACTATGGTCTCTAAGGATGCTGGGCATCCTCCTCCACATTGAGACCTCACACACATCGTCCTCCAGCACAGACCTGCGTGTTGCAATGAAACTGTGCTCTCCATGTCCTTCCTCTCCTGCATATCTGAAGACCTTCATGTGAGTCATCCTACTCAAAACTCCCCAGGCCAGCTGCTATCCACCAATGCCCCAAGTCCTGTAAATCACTCTTCTAAGTTTGGAGTGTCAAAAGGCAGAGAGGGGTGCTGACCTTGTGGGGGAGATATGTGGGCAGTGCCTGCAGCTGACTTCTGAGCACACCTGCATGTGTGGGATCCACAGAGAGGATTCCTGAGGGACCTAAATAAAGGAGAAATGAGATCTGCAAAAAGAGAGGGATTCCAGTTTGTCCCCTGTATTCACAAAGGCAAATCCAGTGACCTGGCCTTTTATACCCTTACATCTTTCCTGCCACTTTCCTGCTCCACCAGGAGCACTGTTTGGAGCATCCCATTATGCCATGGTGGGAACATCGGGGAAAGCTGGTGTGTCAACATTGACATTAGGTGACTTCTAGCAACACTGCCTGTAATCACACAGTTTATCATGCCCACACTAACAGCAACATTTTACTGGTGCACCTGTGTCAACACCACTCAGAATGAGTCACTCACCCTCAGTACATGTACGAATTACCTTTCACATTTAGTTTGTCAAGGAGGCATAGGTCACATCTGGCAGAGTTACTGAGTCAGTGCTCCAGGAATCTGAAACCACTACTCCCTCTACTGAATTCACTCACCCGCTTTTGTAAAAAATTCTATTTCACCAATAAAAACCTGTCTGCCATAAGATTTAAAGATTTGAGCTTGAAGGGGCTATAATTATTTCTCTAGGGCTCTGTCGAGATTTCTGCAGCTTACACTTTCATTGTTCCCACATGACTTTGTATTTGTCATAATTTTTTCTAGAGCTGGTACAAGTTTTCATATTGTTCCATACAAATTGAAAATTGAAGATCAGACAGTATATGCGGATTGGGCTTTAAATGACTGACTATCAATAATAGGAACAAGCTGGCTGAATGATTAATGCAGTGATTAAAATGAGGTGTTTCATTGAAAAGCCACCTTTGCTGCTGGAGAGACAATACAACTTAATTTGTTTTCCAGCTAACTGCTTTGCTTAGTAGCACAGTGTTAACCCAGTTGATTTTTCTCCTTCTCCTACAGGACCTGAATGTTCCAGAAACTTTACTTCATCAAGTGGAGTGATAAAATCCCCTGGATTCCCTGAAAAATATCCCAATAGCCTTGAATGCACTTATATTATCTTTGCACCAAAGATGTCAGAGATTATACTGGAATTTGAAAGCTTTGAGCTAGAACCTGATTCAAATACTCCAGGGGGAGCATTCTGTCGCTATGACCGATTGGAAATCTGGGATGGACTCCCTGATGGTAAGAGAAAAATGGACTGTAATATGCATAACCATTACTATGTAGTGGCCTGCAGAAGGCATATTCCCATTTTTTAAACTGTCATGCT
Organism: Corvus brachyrhynchos; assembly: GCF_000691975.1. Classification (NCBI taxonomy): domain Eukaryota; kingdom Metazoa; phylum Chordata; class Aves; order Passeriformes; family Corvidae; genus Corvus; species Corvus brachyrhynchos. Next base: position 5,621,844 of record NW_008239547.1, on the reverse strand, counting down.
AGAGAGATCCTTGCTTGATTTATGTGAAGTGAGTTGAATTAAAAAGAAATGGAGAAAATGCTCTGTAAATTCTTTCAGCATATCATAGTGTGAATGATTTTTTTTTAATGAAATATGTTCAATTTTGAACAGTTGGCTTAGCAGAAACCTCTGTGTTCAGTGGTAATATGTGATGAACCTCCTACACTAAAATTACTTAAATGTGAAGCCTTATAATGAGTCCCCGAATTTTCACAGTTAACACATGAGTATAGTCCAGACATTTCCAACAAATTGCAGAAACTGGACTTCAGGTACTGACTCTCTGACTTGCAGAGGAACTGCGTTACAGACCAGCTGTCAAAGCAGAGAATTTCTTTACCAGAGAAAATGTGGTGTCCATGCAGTTGAAATCATAGTGACTAAACAATTACCCAGGTCAGTAAACAGTCACTGAGTTATTCATTCAGGTGGCTTCAGTGAGGGGGCACTGCAGGGTTCCTCCATTATAGTGCTCTCTCTTCCAGCAGTTTAAGCAAATCCAAAGGTTTTATCTTAATTTGTTAATTTATAATCTCTGATTAGATGGGCACATGTGTCAGGGTGGGTGTGTTGGGTACCCTTCTGGAACGTCTCTGCCATCTCAGTAATTTTCCACTTAGTTGTTGACCACACTTGACCTTGTGCACATTCACTAAGTGCATAGCTAGATATTAGCTAACCCTATGGAGCCAGAGAGCCCTCATTTCACCCTCTGCCCAACCCCATATCCCTTTTTTATACTGAGTCTGACAAATAAAATAGTTGCATGATTTCTCTATGTTTTTCATATACAGCACTGGGTCTGCAAGATTCAAGTGTCCCCTGGGCAGGGCAGCTGTGTACAAGTTCTCCAAGGACCTAGAGCCAAAGGCTGCAGCTGCAGCCTGAAAGGGATTGTTCGTGCCGAATGCCCAGCCTTTAGGGTGCCCAAATGCCTACATGAGCTGTGGAAACAGCTATGTAAAGTTGATTATTTGGAATGCCTTTTTCACTGTTTCCATGTATGACACAAGCTGATAAAGAGAAGCATCTTGAAGCTGTCCTTTTTCTTCTTAATTTTTAATTTGTAGCAAAATTCAGTGACTGAAGATTTATGTTGTTTGTGTTGGGCACTAATTACAACTATTTCAGTTTTCCACTCATGTGATAACCCATATTAATACATTTTTTTGTTTGTTTTATGAACAGCAGTGGCAGTTTCTATAAACTGCTAATCCTATATTAATATTTGATTTAAATGAAAATATAACTTAAGGAATATATTTTAATAGCACATTTAAACTTGCCTGTTTTTCTAGCTAAATCCCCGATATAATTTTGCTTAAAGCTTTCATTGATGCTGCAGGAAATATATTTCTTTTAATATATAGTTGCTCTTTTTTTGTTTTTATTTTATGCTTAATGGGTTTATCATAGCTCTTTTCAATCCACTTCAATAAACAGTGACGAAAGACCCATAACAGTAGCTAAAAGACTATTTAGTATTTAATGCCTCAGTTAGGAAAGGCATAATGCCTCAGTTAGGAAAACAATATTTTAACAGTACAATAATGATGTCTGGAACATTTAATAATAGGCTTATTTGTATATAGGCCAAATCTGTCCTGTAAAGCTTGCATTTAAACTGATATTTGAAAAGATGATCCAATAAATCAATTTATGTGTAATATAACCAAAAATAAATGCATTATTGTCAGTGTAGACAGTTTCAAAGCAGTAATTTCCTGGTTCAAGAAAGTGGCTGAGCCATACTGAAGACCAATTATCAACAGGCATTATCAGCCTTTCACAAACTGTCTCACAAACTGACTACACCCAAAATGATCCTGACATCCACTAAGGGTACTTGCATTCCACTCGTAAATATTCAACAGAATCTATAGGCTGGAAAAAATGTTTCCTTAGATGCAAACTGTTGGAGGTTGCAGCAGTTGTAGGGAA